>NC_090325.1:11482284-11796077 GCF_035084215.1 Heptranchias perlo | reverse complement strand
CATAGTATAAGGTTTAGATTAGTTATGGAAAAGGACAAGGAGCAATCTAGAGTAAAATTATTTATTTGGAGGAGGGCCAATTTCGGTGGGTTGAGAACGGATCTGGCCCAGGTAAATTGGAATCTAGGATTGGCTGCAAAACTGTAATCGAACAATGGGCAGCCTTTAAAGAGGAGATGGTTGGGAAACATTCTAGGTACATTCCAACAAGGAGGAAAGGTAGGGCAACCAAAACCAGAGCTCCCTGAATGACCAAAGGATAGAGAGTAAAATGAAGCAGAAAAAGGGTGCCTTTAAAGATATCAGGTTGATAATACAAGTGAGAACCAGGCTGAATATAGAAAGTACAGAAGAGAAGTGAAAAAGGAAATAGAAAGGGCAAAGAGAGAGTATGAGAATAGACTGGTGGCCAACATAAGAGGGCATATAAATAGTAAATGGGAAATAAAAGGAGGGGTGGGGCCGATTAGGGACAAAAAAGAGATCGACTCCTGGAGGCAGAGGGGATGGCCGAGATACTAAATGAGTACTTTGCATCTGTCTTTACCAAGGAAGAAGATGCTGCCAAAGTCACAGGAGGTAGTTGTGATACTGGATGAGTGAAAAATTGAAAAAGAGGAGGTACTAGAAAGGCTGGTTGTACTTAAAGTAGATAAGTCACCCGGTCCGGATGGGATGCATCCTCGGTTGCTGAGGGAAGTAAGGGTGGAAATTGCAGAGGTGCTGGCCATAATCTTCCAATCCTCCTTAGATATGGGGGTGGTGCCAGAGGACTGGAGAATTGCAAATGTTCATATCCTTACACCCTTATTCAAAAAAGAATGTAAGGATAAACCCAGCAACTACAGGCTAATCAGTTTAACCTCAGTGGTGGGGAAGCTTTTAGAAATGATAATCCGGGACAAAATTAATAGTCACTTGGACAAGTATAGATTAATAAAGGAAAGCCAGCACAGATTTGTTAAAGGCAAATCGTGTTTAACTAATTTGATTGAGTTTTTTGATGAGGTAACAGAGAGGGTTGATGAGGACAATGCGGTTGATGTGGTGTATATGGACTTTCAAAAGGCGTTTGATAAAGTGCCACATAATAGGCTTGTCAACAAAATTGAAGCCCGTAGAATAAAAGGGGCAGTGGCAGCACGGATATGAAATTGGCTGTGACAGGAAACAGAGAGTAGTGGTGAACAGTTGTTTTTCAGACTGGGGGAAGGTATATAGTGGTGTTCCCTAGTGGTCAGTGCTAGGACCACTGCTTTTTTTTAATATATGTTAATGACTTGGACTTAGGAGTACAGAGCACAATTTCAAAATTTGCAGATGACACAAAACTTGGAAGTGTAGTAAACAGTGAGGAGGATAATAATAGACTTCAAGAGGACATAGACAGGCTGGTGGCATGGGCGGACGCACTGCAGATAAAATTTAACACAGAGAAGTGCGAAGTGATACATTTTGGCAGGAAGAACGAGGCAAGGCAATATAAACTAAAGGGTACAATTCTAAAGGTGGTGCAGGAACAGAGAAATCTGGGGATATATGTGCACAAATCTTTGAAGGTGGTAGGACAGGTTGAGAAAGTGGTTAAAAAAGCATAACAGGATCCTGGGCTTTATAAATAGAGGCACATAGTACAAAAGCAAGGAAGTAATGTTGAACCTGCATAAAACACTGGTTCAGCCAAAATTGGAGTATTGTGTCCAATTCTGGGCACCGCCCTTTAGGAAGGATGTGAAAACTTTAGAGAGGGCGCAGAAAAGATTTACTAGAATGATTACAGGGATGAGGGACTTCAGTTACATGGATAGACTGGAGAAGCTGGGGTTGTTCTCCTTAGAGCAGAGAAGGTTGAGAGGAGATTTGAAAGAATTGTTCAAAATTATGAAGGATTTAGATAAAGTAAATAAAGAGAAACTGTTCCCATTGGTGGAAGGGTCGAGAACCAGAGGACACAGTTTAAGGTGATTGGCAAAAGAACCAAAGGCAGCATGAGGAAAAACTTTTTTACACAGCAAGTTGTTATGATCTGGAATGTGCTGCCTGAAAGGGCGGTGTAAGCTGATTCAATCGTGGCTTTCAAAAGGAAATTGGATAAATATTTTAAGGGAAAAAATTCGCAGGGCTACGGGGTAAGTGTGGGGGAATGGGACTAACTGGATTGCTCTTACAAAGAGCCGACACGGGCTCGATGGGCCGAATGGCCTCATTCTGTGCTGTAACCATTTTATGATTATACGATTCTATATGACCTGTATCTCAACTCCATCTTCCCGTCTTTTTTTTTATTCGTTCATGGGATGTGGGCGTCGCTGGTGAGGCCGGCATTTATTACCCATCCCTAATTGCCCTTGAGAAAGTGGTGGCGAGCTGCCTTCTGGAACCGCTGCAGTCCGTGTGGTGAAAGTTCTCCCACAGTGTTGTTAGGAAGGGAGTTCCAGGATTTTGACCCAGCGACGATGAAGGAACGGCGATATATTTCCAAGTCGGGATGGTGTGTGACTTGGAGGGGAACGTGCAGGTGGTGTTGTTCCCATGTGCCTGTTGCTCTTGTTCTTCTAGGTGGTAGAGGGCGCAGGTTTGGGAGGTGCTGTCGAAGAAGCCTTGGCGAGTTGCCCTTGCCTAACAAAAACCCATCAATCTCAGGTTTGAATTTTCAATTGATCCCCAGTCTCAACAGCCTTTTGAGTTAAGGGAGTTCCAGATTTCCACTACCCTTTTATGTCTGACAAAAAAAATCTTCACTGAAAGCTCCTCCAGTGCAATGAAACCATCCCTTTAAGAATAAGGACACAAACCGCATCAGGCAAGTAAAAAAAGCAATGGCCCCAGAGCAAAGGGAGCAGTCAGTTAGGAGGGAGACCAAAAGGGAAGTGTAGTCAATACTTCCTGAAGCCTGTGTTCAGTGTAGCGGCTGACTGATTGAAAGGAATAAATGGAGCAGCAAAAAGGAAAGTGAGCCTTGCTTAAAAGTTTCACATGCTTTATGTGGTGACTGCACAGCGGTCAAAGCAGACTTGTTTTATTTTTAAAATGTATTTTTAAAATATGATAAATTCCTATTAAAATTTATAACCAATTATTGTAGACAACGTCCAAATGTTTGAAAACAATCTTCACAGTGTAAGTATAAGCCTGTGGACAATTGCAAGTGCGTCATTTAATAATTCTGGAGCGACTGCAAAGCTATTCAACAGGGCCACAAGTAAATAGTTTGTGCAAGGGAGTAATTTGGGCCTAAACTCTAAGCAGCAAATTCAGTTTTTATATAGAATTATGTCGAATTTTACAGACAGAAATGGGCTAACTGGCCTATGTAGGTGTTTATGCTCCACACGAGCCTCCTCCCAACTTACTTCATCTCACCCTATCAACATATCCTTCTATTCCTTTCTCCCTCCCCTTGCTTCCCCTTAATGGACATGATGTGGAGATGCCGGTGATGGACTGGGGTGGACAAATGTAAGGAATCTTACAACACCAGGTTATAGTCCAACTGTTTTATTTGAAAATCACAAGCTTTCGGAGGCTTTCTCCTTCGTCAGGTGACCTGCTCTGTTAGTGAGTCATACACAACAAGAAAGCACTAAGTACAGACTTTGGTTGGTGTTAAGTTAGCTGATCAAAGCCAGTGACCTGGCCTACGGAAATTGAAAGAAAAACTCAGCCAGGGTTCCAGCTTCTGCAGCAGCTCCTTGCTGGAAAGTGTGGGTGTCTATATGTTGTGGGTGGGCGAGTTTATCCAGGGAATAGTTCACACATACAGACCAGGAAGTTTGAAGTAAAGGGATAGATTTTCACCTTTCCACTGTGCAGGTCTCGGGTCCATAACGTTGCTAAAATAACAGTGGGCAGAAAGACTTGACTTCAATGTGTAGGCATAGGCATAAAGCCTAGCTTTTAAAAAATTCGTTCATGGGATGTGGGCATCGCTGGTGAGGGCAGCATTTATCGGCCATCCCTAATTGCCCTTGAGAAGGTGGTGGTGAGCTGCATTCTTGAACCGCTGCAGTCCGTGTGGTGAAGGTTCTCCCACAGTGCTGTTAGGAAAGGAGTTCCAGGATTTTGACCCAGCGACGATGAAGGAATGGTGATATATTTCCAAGTCGGGATGGTGTGTGACTTGGAGGGGAACGTGCAGGGGGTGTTGTTCCCATGTGCCTGCTGCTCTTGTCCTTCTAGGTGGTAGAGATCGCGGGTTTGGGAGGTGCTGTCGAAGAAGCCTTGGCGAGTTGCTGCAGTGCATCCTGTGGATGGTACACACTGCTGCCACACTGCGCCAGTGGTGAAGGGAGTGAATGTTTACGGTGGTGGATGGGATGCCAATCAAGCGGGCTGCTTTGTCCTGGATGGTGTCGAGCTTCTTGAGTGTTGTTGGAGCTGCACTCATTCAGGCAAGTGGAGAGTATTCCATCACACTCCTGACTTGTGCCTTGTAGATGGTGGAAAGGCTTTGGGGAGTCAGGAGGTGAGTCACTCGCCTCAGAATACCCAGCCTCTGACCTGCTCTTGTAGCTACAGTATTTATATGGCTGGTCCAGTTAAGTTTCTGGTCAATGGTGACCCCCAGGATGTTGATGGTGGGGGATTCGGCGATGGTAATGCCGTTGAATGTCAAGGGGAGGTGGTTAGACTCTCTCTTGTTGGAGATGGTCATTGCCTGGCACTTGTCTGGCGTGAATTTTACTTGCCACTTTTGAGCCCAAGCCTGGATATTGTCCAGGTCTTGCTGCATTCAGGTATGGACTGCTTCATTATCTGAGGGGTTGCGAATGGAACTGAACACTGTGCAATCATCAGCGAACATCCCCATTTCTGACCTTATGATGGAGGGAAGGTCATTGATGAAGCAGCTGAAGATGGTTGTGCCTAGGACACTCCTGCAGCAATGTCCTGGGGCTGAGATGATTGGCCTCCAACAACCACTACCACCTTCCTTTGTGCTAGGTATGATTCCAGCCACTGGAGAGTTTTCCCCCTGATTCCCATTGACTTCAATTTTACTAGGGCTCCTTGGTGCCACACTCGGTGAAATGCTGCCTTGATGTCAAGGGCAGTCATTCTCACCTCACCTCTGGAATTCAGCTCTTTTGTTCATGTTTGGACCAAGGCTGTAATGAGGTCTGGAGCCGAGTGGTCCTGGCGGAACCCAAACTGAGTATCGGTGAGCAGGTTATTGGTGAATAAGTGCTGCTTGATAGCACTGTCGATGACACCTTCCATCACTTTGCTGATGATTGAGAGTAGACTGATGGGGCGGTAATTGACCGGATTGGATTTGTCCTGCTTTTTGTGGACAGGACATACCTGGACAATTTTTCACATTGTTGGGTAGTTGCCAGTGTTGTGGCTGTACTGGAACAGCTTGGCTAGAGGCGCGGCTAGTTCTGGAGCTGGTTCAGGTGTCTCTTATACTATATCTCAACATCTGTTAATGCCTTAAGGACAGGGGATGGAGAAAATTGGGTGGTGGGAGGGAAGTTGCCCTCAGTCTCCATATTATTTTCGCTTAACAAAGCGTTTTTTTGTCGAATTGTTTTATTTGTTGTCCTCTTTCAAAAGTCACACTTCCTCTTCTAGGAATTTTTCGCTCAGGGAGATTTTACCCACAACAGCTGTTGCTCACAATCAGAGGTTGGCCAAGAGAACTTCTGCTTTACCTTTCACACTATCTTACTTCCTTAATGCTCCAGGGCTGACCTGTGAAGCCCAAATACAAAGGAGCACAGAGGAGCATTAATAGAATTTTTTAACACTATGATGCGTTTCAGTCGAGTGACTAGGGGGTCACTGATGAGGGTTCATCAATTTAACATAGTCATTGAGAGAGTGAGGACAGAGGTTAGGAGAAATGTCTTTATGCAGATTGGAGCATGGAATGCTTTGCTTCAAGGAGGGGTTGAGCCAGAGAGCATCATATCCTTTCGGTGTCAACCTTGAGGTTGCGAGTTCAGTCCCACTCCAGAGACTTGGGTATGTAACCTTGGCTGATACTCTAGTGCATTCTGAGGGTGCACTGCACTATCAGAGGTGCTGTCTTTTGGATGAGACATTTATTCGAGGCCCTGTCTGCTCTCCAAGATGGACATAAAAAATCCCATTGACACTACCTGCTGGTGTCCTGGCCAAAATTTATCCCTCAAACAACAGCACTTAAAAAAGATTATCTGGTCATTATCTCATTGCTGTTTGGGATCTTGCTGTGCGCAGATTGGTGACTGTGTTTCCTCCACTTCGTTGGCTGTGAAGCACCTTGGGACCATCCTGATGTTGTGAAAGGTGCGATATAAAACCAAAGTTCTTTTCTAAGGGAAAATTGGTTAAATATTTGGAGCTGTAGGGTAAGCACTGAGCAAAGGGATTAGGTTTGGATTGTTCTAGCAAAGAGCCAGAACAGACACGATGGGCCCAATGGCCTCTGACTGTGCTGGGGCATTTCACTACATTAAAAGGTGCTAAATAAATGCAAGTTGTTGTTTAATATATGTAAGGGGTGATTTGTGTCCCAGTTTTTTGTGGGAAGGGGGCGGTCGCATGCTGAAAGCCAGAACTTACCATTGTCCTGCCCAGCACCATTTTTATTGGTCCCTTCAGATAGGCAGCCAAGGGTTCCATTGGAAACAGGCGGGAGCCTCGATATCCAATGGAAATTGGGCTCCAATGTTGTCAATTGGAGCCTGATGCAATTTTGAAGTACCAATGGGCGCAGTGCGCGCTGTGCATGCTCCGACCATTGGTACTGGACGTAGAGTGGCCTAATCGGTGGTCCTTATAGGGGCTGCTGGAGGCCACTCCCAAAATGGGGCGGGAAGGTCTTCTAGCAATTTCTGTGGGGTCGGGAGGAGCCGTAATGCTCATCCCGGCCTCACTAAATTAGACCCATCCGATGCCTAAACCTCTGCGTCTATCCCCTGTGGTTGCTCCCCACCCCCCTATAACTTAACAACCAGCTGAGCCCCACAGAGCCGCCATAAGATTTCCTTTCCCTCACCGATTGGTGAGCTGATCCTAATGCGCGGGCAGTCCGCCACAAATATGATAATGACGCCCGAGCTTCAAAATGACTCCACCCACCTCTCACCTGATGAAAGGTTGGCGGGGGGTGGTGTGGGGCACAGTAAAATCAGCCCCACAATGTGCATGGCAGACATCCTGCTCCAACATGAGTTTACAAACTTTATTCACTACACCTCCAAATTCTAATCTAAACTCAATCGCCAAACGCTTATTCCAGAGGATGTAAGTCAGTGGTGTCATACCCAGCTTAGAATCATAAAATCATGCAGCACAGAAGGAGGCCATTCGGCCCATCGTGCCTGTGCCGGTTCTGTGAAAGAGCTATCCAATTGGTCCCACTACCCTGCTCTTTCTCCAGAGCCCTGTAAATTTTTTCCCTTCAAGTATTTATCCAATTCCCTTTTGAAAGTTACTATTGAATCTGCTTCCACCACCCTTTCAGGCAGTGCATTCCAGATCATAACAACTCGCTGCAGGAAAAATGAATTTTCCTCATCTCCCCTCTATCTCTTTTGCCAATTACCTTAAATCTGTGTCCTCTGGTTACCGATCCTTCTGCCACTGGAAACAGTTTCTCCTTATTTACTCTGTCAAAACCGTTCATGATTTTGACCACCTCTATCAAATCTCCCCTTAACCTTCTCTGCTCTAAGGAGGACAACCCCAGCTTCTCCAGTCTCTCCACATAATTGAAGTCCCTCACCCCTGGTACCATTCTAATAAATCTCCTCTACACCCTCTCCAAGGTCTCCAAGCTTGTGCTAAGAATTTTCTTAACTGGGAAACAACACCTCCTTAAACTGTCACCGGTAACAATTCTATTCCTCTGTTTGTGGAACATAACAGATTTGTGGCAATCTTACTCTGTTGGCTCAAAGGTACTGGGAACCTGACTAAACATCTGATCCCAATAAACTCGACTGTGTCTCAAACAGCACAAATTAAGTACTGGAAACAATAGTGGTGGAAGCAGATTCCATAGGACGTTCAAAAGGCAATTGGACACGTGCTCAAAGAGGACTAATTTGCAGGGTTACGGGGGGAAAGCTGGGGTGTGGGACTAAATCGGACAAATTTCAAAGAGCCGACACAGGCGCGATGGGCCAAATGGCCTCCTTCTGTGCTGTTTCTATCTATGATTCTCAACCTAAGAACATATTAACTGCTGCAGGGAGAGGCAGATACCTCATTAAAGAATTCTTCCCCATTAAGTAATAGTGACAACAGGTGTTAGTGCCAAAATGGGCCTTCCACTCAGATAAATGGAGGCTACACAATGGGATTCAATTGATTCCATGAGGGACAGAATCATGAGAGCTCATGGATGATTGAATGAAATATATTGGATTACACCAGCCTGTCACAACTGTTACCTGGGTTCAAATTCAGCCCACAAGGTTGGGATGAAAGGATTCCATTTCTGAATTAGGTGCAGGCTGAATTTAGAGTCTGGTGGGTATGAGTTTAAAGCACAAAGCAATCCCATAGACTGTCGTTAATTGACCATCTCATTTAAAAAGCCCATCAAGGTGGTTAGTGTGGAATGTAGAATCTGATTGTTGCTATGGGGAGTATTTGTCTCAGTTTGGGGGGGAATAAGGTATGCTGTTGAGAAACATTTGCAGGGCTATGGGGAAAGAGCGTAGGAGTGGGATTAATTGGATAGCTCTTTCAAAGAGCTGGCACAGGCATGATGGGCTGAATGGCCTCCTTCTTTGCTGTTAAGATTCTATGATTTCTATGAGTAAGATCAAAGGGACCTTCAATCTTTATTATGAGGGGTTTTGATATAGTAAATAGGGAGGAGCTTTTTCCACTGGCAGGTGGATTGATAAACCAGGGGCCATAGATTTAAGGTAATCGGTAAAAGAACCGGGGGGGGGGGGGGGGGGGGAGTTGAGACATTTTTTTTTAATGCAGTGAGTTGTAATGATCTGGAATGCTCTGCCTGAAAGGGTGGTGGAAGCAGATTCAATAGTAACTTTCAAAAGGGAATTGGATAAATACTTGAAAATGAAAATTGCAGGTCTATGGGGAAAGAGCGGGGGAAATGGTATTAATTGGATAGTTCTTTGAAAGAGCTGGTACAGGCATGATGGGCTGAATGGCCTCCTTCTGTGCGATTCTATGTTTCTATACCAAACCTGACTTGGGGGGTGGGGAGGGGATGCTTATTGCTAACATTAGGTACAGGAGCTATTTACTACACTCCTTATGTGTGTAGTAAATGTTAAATTCTGTGCTGTGCACTGAGCACTCTATTTATTGCTCTAATGTGGTGTTAGAAGAACTGCAACAGAGACACAATAGAACAATGAGCTACCATTCAGCTAGCTTCAGCAGTCACTGATTGCCATTCTGAAATAAAGGATAAAGAATTTGATTCAGGAGGCCATTTTGCCCTAGAATGGAGTAGGCTGACAGTCATCACAAGTCCTATGACTCCTGTCTTCAATGTTTCCCATTGTATTTAGCAGTGAGTTTAGTCTTTGATTTGGATTCTGATCTTTCCCTGCAGTGGTTGCATGTTTTGATACTGGTATTAGAATTCCATCATTGTCACAAATTTAGTGAGTTGGTGGGGGGGGGTCTTCTTTCACAACAACCAATCTAAACAACGAGTGTGTACTTTTGGTATTCAATAAGCTATCTGTTAATGCTTGTGCATTTGAAACACCTTTTTCCAAATACTAATCTGTGCTGTGAATTTATAGTTTTTGTGTCAGCTTTGCTCAGTTGGTCCCTCTGTCTCTCTTTATTCGTTCATGGATGTGGGCGTCGCTGGTGAGGCCAGCATTTATTGCCCATCCCTAATTGCCCTTGAGAAGGTGGTGGTGAGCCGCCACCTTGAACCGCTGCAGTCCGTGTGGTGACGGTTCTCCCACAGTGCTGTTAGGTAGGGAGTTCCAGGATTTTGACCCAGCGACGATGAAGGAACGGCCGATATATTTCCAAGTCGGGATGGTGTGTGACTTGGAGGGGAACGTGCAGGTGGTGTTGTTCCCATGCGCCTGCTGCCCTTGTCCTTCTAGGTGGTAGAGGTCGCGGGTTTGGGAGGTGCTGTCGAAGAAGCCTTGGCGAGTTGCTGCAGTGCATCCTGTGGATGGTACACACTGCAGCCACGGTGCGCGCTCTCTCTCTCTCTGTCTCTTCTGGGCAGAATTTTAACATTGAAAAACAGGGCATTGAAAATCACATCAATTTCAGACCCGTCACCAACCCACCCATTTCAGGTTTTCACCGGGACGGGCAACCAACGCACACCCAGGAGGTGGGTTGGTCACTAAAAACCTTTCAAGGAGGCTGCGGGCCTCCATTTTCAAAGGTTTTTTCGATTTCAACCCCCGCACGCCAGGATTCCCGGGCCTTCTCATTCACGCAATGAGGCAAGAAGGCCAGAAACAGGCAGGTAAGTGCCTTTCTGGCGCTGCTTGTAGGCCTGGACAAGCAGGAGAGCTTCCCCCAGGCCCAACAAGCCTACCTGCAGTGACCTCCCTCCTGGCAACGATCGCGGACCCCCCACAATCTCCAACATCCCCCCCCCTCCCCACAACGATTGTGGACCCCCGCAATGACCCCTGATTTCCCCCCCCCATGGTGACTGACACCCTGATCCCTTCCCCTATGACTGACTGACTTCTTCCCCCCCTTTCCCATGAGCGTCATGTTCATCGGTGCCCACCCATGACCCCCCTCGCCCCAACCATACAATGAATGACTTACCTGAAGATTTACCTTTTCACGTCCTCTTCTTTGCTCTGCTCCTGTCCGACTGAGACTAGCCTGTCAATCAGGCCGGCCTCAGGGACGGCAAACTGACAAAAAAAAATGATGTCCTTATGTCAAACTTGTAAGGACGTCTGGGAAACCCATACATCTGGGTTTCCCTTCCGCGATTCAACACCACACACCACCCCCACCCAACCGGCCCCCTTCCCGGCTCCGGGTTAAAATGACCCCCTCTACCTCTGTCTCCAAAGTTACCGGATTTCAGCCCCGCGTCGCGATTCAAATGTAGAGTGCTTGCAGTACCGAGGGAATACCGCATTGTGGGATATACTGTGGTTAAATCGAAAGGCTGTCAGCCTGTTGAGGAGGACATTAAAGGTCCCATGACAGTATTTAAAGAGGAGCATGGAGTCCTCTGTGTTCAGGCGAACACCCCCCCAAACCCCAGTAATCACACTACCAACTGCTGATTGAAAGAAAGACTTGTATTTATATCGTGCTTTTCATGACCTCAGTGCGTCACAAAGTGCTCTACAATCAATTCACTTTTGAAGTGTAGTCGCTGTTATAATGTAGGAAATGCAACAGCCAAAATGAGGAGGAAATTGCGAGCACATGGTAACAGAAAGATGGTCTTATGGTCTATCCCACAAACAGCAATGAGATACACGATGAGATAATCTGTTTTAACTATATTGGTTGATTGATAACTGTTGGCCAGGACACCAGGAGAACGCCCTTGCAAGTCTTCGAAATAGTGCCATGGGACTCTTAACGTCCACCCGAGAGATCAGACTGGGCCTCAGTTTAATGTCTTTATCTGAAATGTGGCACCTCCGACGGTGCAGCACTCCCTCGGTCCTACACTGAAGTGCCAGCCTAGATTGTGTGCTCAAGTCTCTGGAGTGGGACTTGAATCCACGACCTCCTGACTCAGAGGCGAGCGTGCTACCAACTGAGCCTTTGATCTCATTGCTGCTTGTGGGACTTTAGCTGTACTGGCATAATACTGGCGCGCGTGCCTGCCTATATAACGAGAATCGATGCACTTCAAAAATAACTCATCAGGTGCAGACGCTTCAATGTGATAGGTGTTATGTATAAATGCAAGTATTATTAATTCACCTCATGAGTCTGTAGGTTCTGCTTTCATTTCCTACATTGCCATTTGAGATTAAACATTTTCTTCTGAATACTAACCTACATCATCAATTTATGACTGCAGAGCCAGTATACAGAATCTTTTATTTCAGCACCATTCTATACAAGGCTTTGCGTCCTATCTTTATTAATGCCTATCTACAGCACAGGTCTTTTATCTTCTGTTTTCGATGCTGGTTTTTCCACAAAGTTATATTTTCTCTTCATTTTTTATTCTCCCATTTCCCTTTCAGCTGTGTGGAATTTCGAAGGGACTCATGAGCATCACGTCCCACTGCAGATAGGAGATACAGTCAACATCCTTCAAGTGTGCGATGGTGAGTGCATTCACTAAAGTTCAGGATCGCGATTGCGGCCTGTTTGTTGCTGGAGTCCCTAGTTTAAATTCTTCAGTGGCAAATACCACAAGTCAAATGTGAATGGTTACGTCCAACATGGATTCCAGGTCCAGGTGGATCATTGTGTTATGGTTTGTGTGAAACTATCCAGAAGGGTTTAGCATAACGAAACTGGATCGATATCTGTGCAGGAATGGAAACTGAAGGTTACGTCAATGTTGGGGTACATCTCAAAGGAGACAGATTGACATGTAAGGGTACAAACAGTACCCCAGAAGGTGGTATTGGTTTATGTGTAAAAGAAGATACAAAAATAAAGTAAATAGTTAAACCTGTGTCCAATCCTTGGCACCACACTTTAGAAAGGACGTCAAGGCCTCGGAGATGGTGCAGAGGAGATTTACTAGAATGGTACCAGGGATGAGGGGTTTCAGTTATCTGGAGAGACTGGAGAAGCTGGGATTGTTCTCTTTAGAGCAGAGAAGGTTAAGGGGAGATTTAATAGAGATGTTTGAAATTGAGGGGTTTTGATAGAGTCAATAAAGAGAAACTGTTCTCACTGGAAGGAGGGTCAGTAACCAAAGGACACAGATTTAAAATAATTGGTAAAAAAGCCAGGGAGGAGATGAGAATTTTTTTTACGCAGCGAGTTGTTATGATCTGGAATGCACTGCCTGAAAGGGTGGTGGAAGAAGATTCAATAGTAACTTTCAAAAGGGAATTGGATAAATACTTAAAAAGAAAATATTTGCAGGGCTATGGGGAAAGAGCCGGGGAGTGGGACTAATTGGATGATGGGCCGAATGGGCTTCCTTCTGTGCTGTATGATTCTATAATTTTATGATAGTATAGTCAAGGTAGAGCCCTTATAGGGGGAGATGGGAGGTGGCGATCGGACAGGAAAGTAGAGTTGAGGTCGAAGATCGCCCGTGATCTGAATGAATGGCGGAGCAGGCTCGAGGGGCCATATGGCCTACTCCTGCTCCTATTTCTTATGTTCTTATATTCTTAGAAATAAAAAAAATGGAAGGAATAGTGGTTGGAATCTGTTACAGGTTAGAGTGAAGCCATGGACGCTGAACTATGGGAATAGATGAGGGAAGTAATCGACTTAGAATTATTTGGGAGGACTATAAAGGGAGCTGGAGCAATGAGATTTACCTCCTGACCTCCTGGTCAAGGATTGCTTTTTGACCCAGGAGCACATGGGGAGGGAAGAAGCCATTTTGGATTTGGTTTTACGGAACAAGCCAGAGATGATCGAACAAGTTAGGGAACACCTTGATAAGGAGAGCTATAACACAGTCTCTTAATTTGAGGAAGATGGACTTTAAGAGAATGAGAGGGCAGTTCATGGAGCTACACTGGAATGAATTGTTAGAGGGACAAATCTTGAAGGAGAAGTGATGCCCTTTTAAATGCATAACACAGGGATTAGGTTTTGGAAGGAGCAATCTTTGGCTCTGCTTAGGCCTCCATTTGACCCTCTTCTTTTTTTCTCCCCCCTGCTCAGTGTCCACTTAACATCCACCACCCTGTAAAGTGCTCTGTATGTAACAAATACTATAAAAATATAAGTTGTTGTAACTGCGCTGAATTCAAACTCAGACCCCGTAGGTAAAACTAACAAGGTGTGAATCCACCTCCTTCCATCCTGGCAGTCTTGAGGAATAACTTGCTGTGAATCTGAACTTGCAGTTATGCAATAAAGTCACTCTATATTTACTTTATTTTACTTAAGCCTCAACAACAACTTGCATTTATGCAGCGCTTTTAACATAGTCAAATGTCCCAGGAGTGTAATCAGACAAAAAAAATTGACACCAAGCCAAAGAAGGAAATATTAGTTTTTTTAGAGTTTTAGGTCGTAAAGGAGGAGAGAGAGGCAGAGAGGATTAGGATGGGAATTCTAAAACTTTGGGCCTAGACAGCTGACGGCATCGGTGGCTAAGGAACTGAGTTTTTGATGGGGGGGCCAAAGAGAATGGCTTCGGTCATCCCAATGCTTAAGCCTCAGATTGTAGGCCCAGATATTCCATTTGAAACCTCATGACTCAACACCCGCAATATTTTACTTCAAGCTGTTTCGTATTCTATTGTACTGGAGGCTCACTAAATTAACTTGCGCACACAAAAGTTGTTCAAAAATATAGTCCGTTTTATTCTCTTCAGGCGCAAAGACCTTAAGTCAAACCAAGGATATGTGATGAAGCAGTGGTGTATACTGAACTAAGCAACCTTTACCCTTCTGACTGAACGAGCACTCTTATATAGTTGACTGCACAGATACTTAGACTAATGGTGTAAAGGTTAATTAAGTAGACTACCCAATGCCCACCAGTCACTGCGCTTCTGAGGAATAGCAGTGATAGGCAATTTAAACCGTATAATTACAAAATGAAATGAATTGGATTGAATTGAGTGGTTGGATAAGTGGGCACTTCCACTTGCTAACTAAGGTGAAAACCCCAATCCAAAATCAGACTGAACTCTTGTAAAAAGATGGTATAGGTTCTTACAGGGTCAAGCAATATCCAATTTCTGGGAGTGAAACATTGAGAAATAATCTAAAACCAAACAAGCGTTATGAACAGCAATATGGATCCTGCAGTTCCTCCTACTCCTCAGTGTAAACAAATCGATCTGGGCCACATCAGGTCACACGATGAGGACAAAAGGCTTTTACTCCATTGCTCGAGTTGCACTGATGGATCTATGTCCACTTCCTGCTCCCTCCCCTAAGAAAAGGAAGAAAATAAAATCTTGCATTTATATAACCCCGTTCATCTGGACATCCCAAAGCGCTTCACTGCCAATTAATTAGTTTTGAACTGTAGTCACTACCACTTTGTAGGCAAATACAAAGGCCAATTTGTGCATAGAAAGATCCCGCAAATGGCAAATGAGATAAATGGCCAGTAATTTTGTCTTTGGTGCTGTTGGTTGAGGACAATTAAACAACTAATGGGAGGAGGAGGCTCTGCAAACATCCCCATCCTCAATAATAGGAGTCGCCCAACACCAGGTTATAGTCCAACAACTTTATTTGAAATCACAAGCTTTCGGAGCTTTGCTCCTTCGTCAGGTGAAGTCTTCTGGTGAGGTATTCTGCAGCGAGTGACTCACCTCCTGACTCCCCAAAGCCTTTCCACCATCAACAAGGCACAAGTCAGGAGTGTGATGGCATACTCTCCACTTGCTTGGATGAGTGCAGCTTCAACAACACTCAAGAAGCTCGACACCATCCAAGATAAAGCAGCCCGCTTGATTGGCACCCCATCCACCACCCTAAACATTCACTCCCTTCACCACTGGCGCACAGTGGCTGCAGTGTGTACCATCCACAGGATGCACTGCAGCAACTCGCCAAGGCTTCTTCGACAGCACCTCCCAAACCCGCGACCTCTACCACCTAGAAGGACAAGAGCAGCAGGCACATGGGAACAACACCACCTGCACGTTCCCCTCCAAGTCACACACCATTCCGACTTGGAAATATATCGCCATTCCTTCATCGTCGCTGGGTCAAAATCCTGGAACTCCCTTCCTCACAGCACTGTGGGAGAACCGTCACCACACGGACTGCAGCGGTTCAAGAAGGCTGCTCACCACCACCTTCTCAAGGGCAATTAGGGATGGGCAATAAATGCCAGCCTCGCCAGCAACGCCCACATCCCATGAACGAATTTTAAAAAAAGGAATGTATATATGTGGCCAGGAAATCAGAAACTCCCCAGCTCTTCTTTGAATGGTGTCATGGGACCTTCTATGTGCACCTGAGCAGGCAAATTGGGCCTCAGTTTAAAGCCTCACTTGAAAGCACCTCCAGCAATGCAGCGATCCTGCATTATTGTGCTGAAGTGTCAGCTCAAATTATATGCTCGCGTTCAAAAGAGGGGCTTGAGCCCACAACACTTCTGAACCAAAAAGCAAGAATAATACCAATGAGCCAAGTAAGAGAATGCGCCATAAAATAGTCTTGTATTTCAGAATGATATTGGGGCTAAAAGGGTTAAACCATGAGGCCAGGTTGCATAGACTCGGCTTGTATTCCCTTCAATATAGAAGATTAAGGGGTGATCTAATTGAGGTGTTTAAGATGATTAAAGGAGTTGATAGGTAGAGGGAGAGAAACTATTTCCTCTGGTGGGGCATAATCTTATAATTAAAGCTGGGCCGTTCAAGGGTGATGCCAGGAAGCACTTCTTCACACAAAGGGTAGTGGAAATCTGGAACTCTCTCTCTCCCCCCCAAAAAGCCATTGAGAGTAGGTCAATTGAAAATTTCAAAACTGAGACTGATAGATTTTTGTTGGGTAAGGGTATTAAGGGATATGAAACCAAGGCGGAAAAATGGAGTTAAGATACAGATCAGCCATGATCTAATTGAATGGCAGAACAGGCTCGAGGGACTGAATGGCCTACTCCTGTTCCTATGTCTCAAACACCATCTCTACTGATAATACACTATACCCTTTGTTGAGCCTAAACTGCAATTGTGCCCTTGATAGTCCCAATGAAAGATTTTAACATTGAAATCAAGCATGGCCTTGTGACTTCTCTGGCTGTTAATGCTATTCCTGTTGGCTTTTAGAAGCAGGGCCCTTCAAAGTCAACTTGTATTTTGAGAGTAAATAACACACAAATTTAAGAGACATTTAGATCAACGCTAAAGGGAAATGGGAATAAAGCAGTCAGCTCCAATATGGAGTCCCAAAGTGCTTTACAGCCAATTAAGTACTTTTGAAGTGTAGCCACTGTTGTAATGTAGGGAAACACAGCAGCCAAATTATGCACAGCAAGATCCCACAGACAGCAATTTGATAATGACCAGATAACAACCTGTTTTTTAGTGATGTATGTTAAGGGATAAATATTGGCCAGGATACTGGGGAGATCTCCCCTGTGTCGTCGTCTTCGAAATAATTACATGAGATTTTTTACGTCCACCTGAGAGGTTGGACAGGACCTCTGACAGTGCAGCATTCAGTACTGCACTGGAGTGTCAGCCTGGATTTTGTGCTCAAGGCACTGGCATAAAGACCACTAAGGGGAGCTCATTTAAGCACTACTGTGTTGAACCTAAGGGCCATCTTGAAATAAAGGGGGAAAAATTGGATAGGGCCTGTTTTTGGGTAGGAGTACCCCGCCTGCAATGGTCCCTGTGCAGGCAGGACGAGACTTTTGTCAGGCCTGAGGACTTACCTGCAATCTGCGTTGGAAATCAGCGTTTAACGGGGATTCCATGCAATTCGCACTTTCCACCAGCAGCGGGAATCTCCCATCTCTTAAAGGCAGGCTGTCTGTTAGAAATCTCTTAAAGGTAGCTGGTACCTGTTATTTGCTGAATGTAACAGCCTGCTGTCTGCACGGACTCTGAACAGAGATCAGTCATCGCACATGTAAAGCACAGATGCAGGTCCCATCCCTATTTTTACATACTGATGATCTACGTTAAAACATTGAATAAAGTTTGCACACCACTAAATCCCACATCCCCCAATCTGCGTGCCAGACCTCACCAATCTGCCGATCTGAGACTCTGTGCACCAAGGTTCTCTGCTGATGCATCAGAGGCCTTGGTGCAAGAGGTGGACAGAAGGAGGTTCATCCTATATCTGCGGGAGGAAGGGGGGGGCGGTGGGGTGTCGGCGGCAAGAGACCCTCCAGACATACACACAAAGGTCGTGGGAGGCAGTTGGGGATGAAGTCAATGCCAGGCGCACAGCATCATGAACATGGATGGAGTACAGGAAGAAGTTCAATGTTTTGACATGAGTGGTCAAGGTGAGTGAGGTCAACTGTCAAGTGGCGTCTCCTACCAACTACACCACGAGCCGCATCCATTGCTGCGCGCACTACACCCCACGTCACCCACATACAACAAACTCTTTCCATCAGTACTCAACCCTCTCACCCTTACACATTACCACCATTGCAAGCCGCCCACCTACAACTCACAGGCCTCTCACACTGGCAGCTATTCAACCATGATAGGCACATCACCCAGACACACGTCCCGCTTTCTTGCAGGAGAAGCTGGCACATATCAGGAGGCAGCAAGTGGCGATGGCATTTTGCCCCTCGAGCCTGTTCCACCATTCGATCAGATCAGGGTGGATCTGTGACCCAACTCCATATATCCGCCTTAGCCCCATAACCCTTGGTTCACAGAAATCTATCAATCTCAGATTTAGAATTCTCAATTGAGCTAGCATTAACTGCCGTTTAAGAACATAAGAAATCGGAGCAGGAGTAGGCCAATCGGCCCCTCGAGCCTGCTCCGCCATTCAATAAGATCATGGCTGATCTGATCCTAACCTCAAATCTAAATTCATGTCCAATTTCCTGCCCGCTCCCCGTGACCCCTAATTCCCTTTGCTTCTAGGAAACTGTCATAGAGTCATAGAGTCATAGAGTCATACAGCACGGATAGAGGCCCTTCGGCCCATCGTGTCCGCGCCGGCCATCAGCCCTGTCTACTCTAATCCCATATTCCAGCATTTGGTCCGTAGCCTTGTATGCTATGGCATTTCAAGTGCTCATCCAAATGCTTCTTGAATGTTGTGAGGGTTCCTGCCTCCACAACCCTTTCAGGCAGTGAGTTCCAGACTCCAACCACCAGAGGTTTGTTTGTGGAATAAAAAACAACCAGAGCCGATATCACGACCCAGTGTTATAACATTCCATGAGTCTATGCAGCTACTCAGTCTTGGGAACAGAATTCCCCCTCTATTCTTCATTTAGTTTCGTCCAGCTAAATTATCCTGGCCAGCAAACCTTCCTCAGCCAACGTCACCAAAAGAAGACAAATTGCTCGTTCCTTTCGTTGCTGTTTATAGGATTTTGTCGTGTTTGCCTTCGTAACAACAGTTAAAGTACTTTAACTAATTACACTTTGAGATGCTTGGGAGAGATGGGCTACTGCAGTTGTTTGAAGAGTAAAGAGGGGAGATTTTCCTTAGCACTGTGTCTGGGGAATCAGCAGTTCTTTGGGCAAAGGGGTGGAGGCCTGTTACCTCATGTCCCTGGGCTCATTGCATTGCTCCTGGTTTGCCTGATGTTTCCCACTGTGCAAAACTGGGACCATGTGACCTTTGGAACGTATGTGGCCGGCGTAGCATTCTTTCAACTTCTGCCTCGTTTTCTTTTGAGTCTACGCATTGGGCGCCCCAATGCAGTTTGAAAGGCTTCAATCGGGATAATATTGCATCCCTTTACCATAAACGCTAGGCTCCTGAGAGGGCTGAATGGCCTACTCCTATTCCTAAGTGTCAGCTGTAGCTCAGTGGGTAGCAATCTCACCTCTGAGTCAAAAAGTTCAAGTCCCACTCCAGAGACTCGAGCAAAAAAATCCAGGCTGACACTCCAGTGCAGTACTGAAGATGTGCAGCACTGTCGGAGGTGCTGTCTTTTGCATGAGACCGAGGTCCCATCTTCTCTCTCAGAAAGACGCGAAAGATCCCATGGCACTATTTTGAAAAAGAGCCGGGGGGTTCTCCCCAGCGTCCCGGCAATATTTATCCCTCAACCAACATCAATATAAGAGATTATCTGGTCATTATCACATTGCTGTTTGTGGGACCTTGCTGTGTGCAAATTGGCTGCCGAGTTTCCTACATTACAACAGTGATTACACTTCGAAAAGTACTTCACTGGCTGTAAAGTGTTTTGGGATGTCCTGAGGTTGTGTAAGGTGCTATATCAATGCAAGTTCTTTTTTCTTTTTATGTTTAATTAAGCATTGACTGCTGCTGATAGCACCAGTCCTGATTGGAGGACAGGTCTCGCAGTGTTTGACGGGCTACACCAAGAAATGCTTCAGCGCGTTGCAGCTCTGCGATCGAGTAACTTGGCAATTCCAGAAGGGACAGTGCTAGTTATTTCCCCTTAAATCTTTTCGAATCATTTGGCAGCTGAGGTTCTGCTGTTTGACAGTCAAGAGGGAAAACAATGAAAAAGGGGCAGATGGCAACTGGAAGAAAACCAAGTTGAAGGTCAATTGGGAAGGTTTCAAAATAAAAAAAAATATGGTTACAAAAATGGACACAGTAGGAAATATAGGCAACAGGGAAACCGTGCTATCATTGGAACAGGGTTCCATCAGTAAAACTGGAAGGGCACTTCATATACTGCAGTAAAAGCCAGCAATACGAGCATACAAAATTCACGGGCAGAAAACGACCAGCTGGTCCATCAAGCCTGCCTCACACTCATGATGGCCGGAGCATCATAATTAAACATTCCCCCCCCCCCCCCCCCCCGCCCTTGCAGCTATATAATTTCCTGGGAGAGGCAAAAAAACAGAAAAAATAACCAGGGCCAATAAGGACCAAATACGCTGGCAAATTTCTCTTCGAGCCCCGTTAGGCGATCGATACCAGTCCAGGAGATTGCATGGACCAATTGCAATATAAATGTATTTCCACCTCCACATCTTTCTTTCTTCCTATAATCCACAGGCTTTTAAAACCCAAACCATAGCAATAATAACAGCAAATTTCATTCATATAAGCACCTTTCAACATAGTAAGTTGCCCCAAGGCACTTCATCGTTTGGGTTGGATCCAAGCAAGAGTGGAAATGAGACTCGAGGAAGATGGGCAAAGAAGCTTTAGAAAAGGGTAGGTTTTTCACAGAATCATAGAATATTTACGGCACAGAAGGAGGCCATTCAGCCCATCGTGTCCACACCGGCCGAAAATGAGCCACCCAGCCTAATCCCAATTAACAGCACTTGGTCCATAGCCCTGTAGGTTACAGCACTCCAGGTGGATGTTCAGGTACTTTTCGAATGAGTTGAGGGTTTCTGCCTCGACCGCCCTTTCAGGCAGTGAGTTCCAGACCCCCACCACCCACTGGGTGAAAAAAATTTTCCTCAGCTCCCCTCTAATCCTTCTACCAATTACTTTAAATCTATGCTCCCTGGTTATTGACCTCTCTGCTAAGGGAAATAGGTGCTCTCTATCCACTCTATCTAGGCCCCTCATAATTTTGCACACCTCAATTAAATTACCCCTCAGCCTCCTTTGTTCCAAAGAAAACAACCCCAGCCTATCCAATCTTTCCTCGTAGCTAAAATTCTCCAGCCCTGGCAACATCCTCGTAAGTCTCCTCTGTATCCTCTCTAGTGCAATCACATCTTTCCTGTAATGTGGTGATCAGAACTGTACGCAGTGCTCAAGCTGTGGTCTAACTAGTGTTTTATACCGTAATGGCATAACCTCCCTGCTCTTATATTCTAAACCTCAATTAATAAAGGAAAGTATTCCATATGCCTTCTTAACCAGCTTATAAACCAGTCCTATGACTTTCAGGGATCTGTTGACATGCACTCCAAGGTCCCTTTGTTCCTCTACATCTCTCAGTATCCTTCCATTTATTGTATGCTCCCTTGCCTTGTTTGCCCTCCCCAAATGCATTACCTCACACTTCTCCAGATTGAATTCCATTTGCCACTTTTCTGTCCACCTGACCAGTCCATTGATATCTTCCTGCAGTCTACAGCTTTCCTCCTCACTATCAACCAGATCAATTTTTGTATCATCTGCAAACTTCTTAAT
Source organism: Heptranchias perlo (assembly GCF_035084215.1). NCBI lineage: Eukaryota > Metazoa > Chordata > Chondrichthyes > Hexanchiformes > Hexanchidae > Heptranchias > Heptranchias perlo. The sequence goes on along the minus strand of NC_090325.1, from coordinate 11,774,273 downwards.
CATGCCCCCTACATTCAAGACCAAATCATTAATATATATCACAAAAAGCAAGGGACCAAGTACTGAGCCCTGTGGAACCCCACTGGAAATGGCCTTTGTCACAAAAACACCCGTCGACCATTACCCTTTGCTTCCTGCCACTGAGCCAATTTTGGATCCAACTTGCCACTTTCCCGTGGATCCCATGGGCTTGTACTTTTTTGACCAGCCTGCCATGTGGGACCTTGTCAAAAGCCTTGCTAAAATCCATGTTGACTACATTAAACACATTACCCTCATCGACCCTCCTTGTTACCTCCTCAAAAAATTCAATCAAGTTAGTCAGACACGACCTTCCTTTAACAAACCGATGCTGACTGTCCTTGATTACCCCATGCTTTTCTAAGTGACTGTTTATCCTTTTGAAGGTGGGGAGATGGTAGTAAGGTGGAGGGGTTTAAGGAGAGAGTTCCAGAGTATGGGGGCAATGCTGAAGGTATTGCCACTGGTGGCAGAGCGGAGGAAAGGTGCTAGTCATAGTAGACCGGTGTTGGAAGAGTGGAAGCTAAGAGTGGGGACCTAGCGTTGGAGGATGTCCCAGAGAATAGCTTGGCCCTGGATGGATTTGAAAAAGTGGACAAGGACTTTGAAATTGAGTCACTGAAGGGTGGGAGCCAATGGATGTTGGCAAGGACCAGGGTGATAGGTAAGTGGGATGTTGTGTGGGAGAGGCTAGGAGCTGTGGAGGAGCAAAGGGATTTGGGCGTCCATGTACACAAATCACTACAAGCTTGTGCACAGGTACAAAAAGTAATGAAAAATTCCAATGGAATATTGGCCTCTATCTCAATGGGATTGGAATACAAAAGTGAGGAAGTGATGCCTCAGATGTACAGAGCATTGGTCAGATCCCCTCTGGAGTATTGCGTTCAGTTCTGGACACTGATCTTCAGGAAAGATACATTAATCTTGGAGGGGATACAGTGCAAATTCACTACAATTATATCAAGCTTAAAAGGTTAAATTTATGAGGATAGGTTACATAAACGTGGCTTATATTCCCATGAGTTCAGAACATTCAGGGGTGATATAATTGTGGTGTTCAATAGGGTAGATACTGATGAGCTTTTTCCTCTGGTGGAGGAATCCAAAACAAGGGGGCATAATCTTAAAATTAGAGCCAGGTCATTTAGGAGTGAAATCAGGAAACACTTCTTCACACAAAAGGTGGTAGAAATCTGGAACTCCCTTCCCCTACCCCCCCAAAAAAAAGGCTGCAGATGATGGGGGACAAATGGAGCTTTCAAGACTGAGATTGATAGATTTTTGTTAGGTAAGGTTATCAAGAGACATGGATCAAAGGCAGGTCAATGGAGTTGAGGTACAGATCAGCCATGATCTAATAGAACAGACTCCAGGGATTGAATGGCCCACTCCTGTTCCTATGTTCCAGAAGCCTCATCTGGACTCACACCAGCTCTCTCTCAGCTGGCGAGAGTACAGATGGGGCCTGTCAAGGGCGGTATTCCTAGTGTAACCTGGGGAATTCTCCAGACACACCCCTTTTACACGGATGGGAGGGGGTGGGGTTGGGTGTGCTGGAGAACTTCCCCCTCCCACCAGAATTTAGCCGGCCTTGCTTAAGGAGGCCGTATCATGGCAGAATGGGCATCTGCCCCAAATTCCTTCCCCTCCCTGGGCGGGAAACCCCTCTTCCTCCCCTCCCTCCCAAAGCCTAGGAATTTTAAGTCCCGTGTTTTTTTTTTAATGTTGTTGATGCTGTTGAAGTTCGAACCTTCAGGGAAGAGAAGTGGTCAGTCAGCTGCTGAGGAACGAGCAAGGATAGACAGCTTGTCTCAAACAATCTGCTCTAGATTATATTCCGCTGGATGGGGTTTTGGCCTCAGCTGCTACTCTGCTGTAATTGTATGCTGTCTCCATAAATAAATCTTCTTTTAATGTAACCATCTGGCTCAGAGTGTTTGGGCTAAAAAAAAACCAATGTACTTTGCATGCAAGCAAGCACTACTGTAACACTTCCAACTTGGAGTTCAGAACAAAATCCATCCTTGCAAACAGCCAGAGGCAACGCTTTGGTATTATCCAACTGAGATGTAGCCTGAATCAGTGCACACTTCTGCAAGGGCCGCTAAGCTCTGGAATTCCCTCCCTAAACTTCTTCGCCTCTCCAGACACAGATTTAAGGTAATTGACTAAAGGACCAGAGGTGACATGAGGAAAAATTGTGATCTGAAATGCACTGGCTGAAAGGGCGGTGGAAGCAGATTCAATAGTAATTTTCAAAAGGGAATTGGATAAATGCATGAAAAGGAGAAATATGGGGAAAGAGTGGGAGAATGGGACAAATTGGAATAGCTCTTTCAAAGAGCTGGCACAGGCACGAAGGGCTGAATGGCCTCTTTCTGTGCTCTATCATTCGATGATCCACTTGTATCTCAACAGCAACTTGCATTTATATGGCGTCTTTGACGTAATAAAACGACCCAAGGTGCTTCATGGCAGCGTTATCAGACAAAATTTCACACTGAGCCACATAAGGAGGTATCAGGACAGGTGACCACAGGTAGGTTTTAAGGAGCGTCATAAAGAAGGGGGGAGAGAGAAGGAGAAATTTAGGGAGGGAATTCTAGAGCTTAGGGCCTAGGCAGCTGAAGGCACGGCCGACAATGGTGAGGGGTGGGAAGGAAATCGGGGATGCATTAGAGGCCAGAATTGGAAGAACGCAGAGTTCTCGGAGGATTTGCAGGGCTGGAGAACGTGGGTTTGGGAAGAGCTGTCGAAGAAGTTGTTGTATGAAGTACTATTAATTTTCCCTCATTTATTTTTCATTCCTCTTCCGATTCCCTACCCACTTGCTCCGCAGGCGCTGACCCGTGCCAGGGGTTATGATTCCACGAGCGTTGGCCATCCTCCAGTAACCGGCGCACATGTCTGTTCTTCACATGCAAGCCTTGGTGGCCAGTGATGGGCTATTTGACTGTAGTGGGCCTCACTGTACTCACCCAATCTCCACAAACGTTCCAGCAGGGGGTTCCCGGATATGGTATCTTTTGTCCTTGCTTTTATTGGCAGTAACACCAGTTATGTTTCCTTTCCTTAGGCTGGTACAGAGGGTATTCCCTGAAAAACAGATCTGTTACGGTAAGTCCGATTGATTGATTGTTGAATGCACAATAACATTTTCTAACCAACGTTAAAATCCTGACAGTTAAAATGAGATGGAAGTGACAGTCAAAGTAACCTTAAGCGACCAAATCAATCATAAAAAAAAATTTCCAATGTGAGAAACAATTTTTTTTGTGGGGTTGGGGGGAATAATAGTAAATATTTTAGCTTTGTTTGCCTTTTAGTTTGTTATTCGCCACGCACAAATTTTCTTGACAAGAGAAGGGGTCCTTGCTACAAAGACTGTGCCTGGATCCGACTGGCCTCAGACAAAGCCTACGAGAGGCCACTGAGAGTCCGGCCTACACTTTCACAGTAAAAGTTTTCAGGGCTTAAATAGTGGATGCGTTGCAATAATATCTGGCGAGAGAAGCCGGTAAGGATTCCCGAAAGCAATGATTAATTTATACTTTGCGATTGTCCTCTCCCTGGCGACTGTCTGAGGCTGAACCAAACCGTTCACAACCTTGGCATCCAATCTGACCCTGAGATGAGTTTCCGACCAAATATCCACTCCATCACTAAGACCGCCTACTTAAACCTCTGTAACATCGTTCATCTCCGCCCCGCCTCGGCTCATCTGCTGCTGAAACCCTCATCCATGGCCTTTGTTACCCCTAGATTTGACTATTCCAATGCTCTCCTGGTCAGCCTCCCACCTTACACCCTCCATAAACTTGAGCTCATCCAAAGCTCTGCTGCCCATATCCTAACTCGCACCAGGTCCCGTTCACCCATTGCCACTGTACTCGCTGACCTACATTAGCTCCCAGTCTGGGAACACCTCGATTTTAAAATTCTCATCCTTTGTTTTCAAATCCCTCCATGGCCTCACCCCTCCCTATCTCTGTAACCTCCTCCAGCCCTGTAACCCTCCGAGATCTCCGCACTCCTCCAATTTTTGCCTCTTGCGCATCCCTGATTTTAATCACTCCACCATTGGCGGCCATGTCTTCAGCTGCGTAGGCCCTGAGCTCTGGAATTCCTTCCCTCAACCTCTCTGGCTCTCCACCTTTCTCTCCTTTTAAGAGGCTCCTTTAATCCTATCTATTTGACCAAGTCCTGTCCTAATATCTCCTTATGTGGCTCGGTGTCATTTTTGTTTGATAAAACGCTCCTGTGAAGCGCCTTGGGACATTTTACTACGTTAAAGGTGCTAAAAAATGCAAGTTGTTGTTAAAAAGTAACCCATATAACTTTTTCTTAAACAAACGCGAAATATTGCAGCTGCTGGGAATCTCAAATAAAAACAGAAAATGCAGAAACGCTCAGCAGGGCAGGCAGCATTTGTGGAGAGAGAAACAGTTATATTTCTGGCCTCTTCTTCTGGACTGACCCACAGGTGAAAACAGTTTCTCCAAATCCACCCTATTGAACCCCTTCATAATTTTAAAGACCTCTATCAGGTCTCCTCTTAGTCTTCACTTTTCCAGAGAAAAGTGCCCCAGACTCCTCAATCTTTCCTGATAGTGGCATCCTCTCAAGGACAATTCTTTTGTCCTTATTTTTATTTGCAGTAACACTAATTAGATGAGATGTTAAACTGAGGCCCGTCTGCCCTCTCAGATGGATGTAAAAGATCCCATGGCACTATTTAGAAGTGTAAGGAATCTTATAACACCAGGTTATAGTCCAAAACTGTTGGATTATAACCTGGTGTTGTAAGATTCCTTACATTTGTCCACCCCAGTCCATCACCGGCATCTCCACATCATGACTATTTAGAAGAGCAGGGGAGTTCTCCCTGATGACTTGGCCAATATTTATCCTTCAAAAAACAGGTTATCTGGTCATTATCACACTGCTGTCTGTAGGACCTTGCTGTTAGCAAATTGTCTGCCGCGTTTCCTACATTGCAACAGGGACTACACTTCAAAAAATACTTCATTGGCTGTAAAATGCTTTGGGACGCCCTGAGGTCATGAGGGGAGCTATTTATTTTATTGTCTCGTGAATGAAGCCATCACCCATTGAAGCACCAGGCCAAGTAAAGGTTACAGGTTTGATTCCCTGCCTGTGCTGAGTGGGCGGGTCTCAGCTAGTGACAGCGACTGGGGCGCGATAATTAGCCGCAGAAACCCGAGAAAAGAGAGGGGAATATCACAGCTGACGTTCCTGCTCCTGATCGCCTTCCAATTCCCCCTGTTGAAAGCGCATCGGCATGTGGAAGTCGGGTGAAAACAGGATTGTTTGCCGCCTGTGATGCCCCCACAGTTGATCAGTCGTCGGCGCCAATCCCTGACTCACTTCACCGCCACTTGTGCGAGGTACCAGAGGGTGCACATGGAGCTCCCCCTCAGCCAGAGTCACTGCTTTCAAATAAGACCATAAGAGATAGGAGTAGGCCGTTCGGCCCCTCGAGCCTGCTCCGCCATTTAATGAGATCATGGCTGATCTGATTTTTACCTCAACTCCACTTTCCCGCCCTTTCCCCATATCCTTTGACCCCCTTGCTGATCAAAAATTTGTCTAACTCAGCCTTGAATGTATTCAGTGACTCAGCCTCCACAGCTTTTTGGGGTAAAGAATTCCAAAGATTCACGACCCTCTGGGAGAAGAAATTCCTCCTCGTTTCCGTCTTAAACGGGCGACCCCTTATTCTGAGACCATGCCCCCTAGTTTTAGATCCCCCCATGAGGGGTAACATCCTCTCAGCATCTACCCTATCGAGTCCCCTCAGAATCTTGTATGTTTCAATAAAATGAGGAGCATAGGGAGGAAAATTTCATTTAAATTTCTAATTTCTTTGTCTTCGGTACACACTTGACACAGCAACAATTATTATTCATCCATTTACTGTCAAAATCTCCCTGAACAGGAAGTGCTCAGCATGTGCAACAGGGAACAGTGTTCAACCGATAATATCTGGGCCGTGACATAAGTTCCTCTGTGGCATTGAGCCAACTTGTCAGGCCAAGTCGAGTATATTATTTCTATATATAATGTGAGAGAGACTTTGTGCAATAGTGTAAAACAGGTGATAGCAAATTGGCAGCCTCTTTTACATGTCTCCCGATTGACTTCAATGGAAATAAAAATGGGGAGAGATGTAAAACGGAGCTGCTGATTCACTATCATCTATTTTACACTATCGCGCAAAGTCAAAATCGACCCTACTGAGAGACTTGAATGTCCTTTAAAAAGTATCTTCAAAAGGAAAAGTACAAGTTTTTACAATTCACCCACCCTTGAAAAATTCATTGGTTCTTATCTTTCTCATTACTTTGGATTCAAGCTATTCCTTAACTGTGCCAGAAACTGAGAAGGATGAAAGTTCTCAAAGAATGCAATAGCAGTCCATTTAGACACTAAAATAGATAGTAAAATTTTATTCCATTCCAGATAAAAAAATCAAAGAAACCTGAGATGCTAAAAAATCTGAAAAAGAAAGCCAGAACCACACAGGCATAATTAGGAAACTAAATTGAACGGCAAGCCAAAGGAGGAGGGGTGATCAAAATATGGGCAAAGAGGTGGGTTCTAAGGAGGGTCTTGAACACCTCCACCTCCCTCTCCTCCTTTTTAGGAGGGAATTCCAGAGTGTGGGGCCTAGGCGGCCACCAATGGAGGGGCGAAGGGAGGAGAGGATACACAAGGGGCCAGAAAAGAGGCGCAAGGTAGGTTAATATTTAGGGTGTAGGACCCTTCACCAGAGCTCCAGTCCTGAGGGAAGATCGACACCTGAATGGCCAATGGGCCTTTATTCTCTTTGTAGGTGCTGATCGACCTGCAGCGAGGTTCCTGGCTCATTTTCTGTTTTCATGTTAAGAGCTAACACCGGTTCACGCAGATGCACGGTGGCATGTGCCGGTTTGGGAAACGGGGACGGGGGCGGGGGGGGGGGGGGGGGGGGGGCGGGGAAGAAATTCTAGAGTGACTAGTCGTGACCTTTCTACAAATCGCAGGTTGCTCTGTAATTCAGAAGTTTTTTTTTTCCTCTCTGTTGCGGGTCCATTCGGTTCAACGGAGATGCTGCCCCACAGAAAAATCACCTTAATGAAGTATTCCGGAACTTTCTTCAGACCGACAAAGATTACACTCAGTTTAAAGCAATTGGGGCAGTCAAACGGAATGAAGTTCACTGTCACTTAGTGAGATATTTTTCCATATACTATCACTCATTGGATGCCTTGTGACCTTCCTTAGTTGTAATCAAACATTATACGTGGAGAATAATTGTGTGCTCTCTCCGCAGGGAATATTTCCTGCCTCAATCATCCATATCAAAAATGCAATCGTTGAGACCAGAGGGTAAGTATCTTTACTTGGTCAAACCCCATTGATTTATTGACGTGTTGCTAGGATGGAACTGACATAAACAGCTTGCTGTCTATATGCTTGTCAACGTGAGGGATATCAGGGCTGAAGAAAGGAAGAATTTCCCATTTCAGGATCCTAGCCGACTTCCCCACCAAAATGGTCAGCAGGAAACGGCTCCTTGCCAGTTAAAATCAAGTGGTTCAGAGTCCGTTGACTGGGCCCAAGATTAGTGAGGGGGTTGGAGGTGGGGAGAACAGGGTTCCGGGCTGGGTAACGGCTTGGTTGGGGAACGTCAAGGAAGGGGAAGTCTACATTTCCTTTTGTGGGGCCTGAAGAAGGACGCCTGCTCCTCCTGTCTCCACTGCAGGACATAAGAACATAAGAAATAGGAGTAGGCCATACGGCCCCTTGAGCCTACTCCGCCATTCAATAAGATCTTGGCTGATCTTCGACCTCAACTCTACTTTCCAGCCCAATCCTCATAGACCTTGATTCCACCAGAGTCCAAAAATCTATTTATCTCAGCCTTGAATATGCTCAATGACTGAGCACTCACAGCCCGTTTGGGTAGAGAATTCCAAAGATTCACAACCCTCTGAGTGAAGAAATTCCTCCTCATCTCAGTCTTAAATGGCCGACCCCTTATCCTGAGACTATGCCCTCTAGTTCTAGACTCTCCAGTCAGGGAAAACAACCTCTCAACATCTACCCTGTCAAACCCTCTCAGAATCTTTTATGTTTCAATAAGATCACCTCTCATCCAAATTTCAGAGACTATAGGCCCATTTTACTCAATCTCTCCTCATAGGACAACCCTTTCAGCCCAGGAATCAATCTAGTGAACCTCTGTTGCACCACCTCTAAGGCAAGTATATCCTTCCTTAGTTAAGGAGTCCAAAACTCTGCACGGTACTCCAGGTGAGGTCTCACCAAAGCCCTGTACAATTGTAGCAAGAATTTCATAGGTTCACAACCCTTTGAGTGAAGGGGCCTCTTCTCCTACTGACCCTCCTCCCACTAACTTCAGCCTGTCAGGGAAACCACAGTGGCTTCCTCACTCGGGTCAACGTTAAGATAGCATCGGAACCCAGTCTGCATATTTAAAAAAAGACTCTGCCGGCTTCAGGCAGGTGTCCTTGCTGCAGGATCAGGCCAGGAAGTCGGCCGCTCGATTTGAACTGCACCCCCCCACCCCCACTCCCCGCCTGGTTTCTGCTGGGCTTGGGGAGTTAAATGTCTCCTCTCTCCCAGTATGGACATCAAGCACTTCCTGCTCACCAGTAACAGTAGCATGGTTAAATGCAGAGTAAAGCTCACTCTACTCTGCATACCCTGCATTAGTGTGACATTTTAAAAAAAAATTCCCTCTAGCAGCCTATGTCTTTTCTGAGTGAGACTGACAATTTAGGGATAGTTTTGTGCTATGCATGCTGGTGACTGCACAAACTCATTTCACTTAGTGTTGAGGAGATGCTAATCCCATCAGTCTGAGATAAAAGGTCGTAGGTTTAAGCCCCACTCCAGAACTTGAGAGCACATAATCCAGGCTGACACTTCAATCCAATACTGAGCGAGTGCTGCACTGTCGGAGGTGCCGTCTTTCAGCTGTGGCGATAAACCAAGGACCCGTCTGCCTGTTTGGGCAGATAGAAAAAATGCCGAGAGTCAAATAGAGCTGATACTGGCTGAGGTATGAAGGGGCTGCCAGTTTCAGTAGAACTGTACCCCAGCAAAAATCTGCACCTTCAGGAAAGGAGATGTGAAAAGAGGAGAAACTGAAGAAAAAATATAGGCATTAAGCGAACTGGTATATGTTTTTCTTAATGACTGTTTGATCTTCTGTGGTTCTGCTCATGAGCAAACGTTTTAAAATGTATCTTATTTTGGGAAGTGAGTAGGCTTCATCAACTGGTGTTTCTTATTCAGCCCTGCATAAATTGAGTTCCAGGCTTATCCAGGGGCCTAGGCCTCCAGCTTAGTTAAAACATAAGTTCAAACTTGAATGTTTAAAATTTTCAACTGAGCAAAACTTCCAGTTACCACTTTTGACCGTTCCGCTTTATTTCAATTTGAGGCCTGAAGATTTATGCCGAGGTGTAATATTAGGACATGTTCTTATGAGATGAAGAAAGGAAAAAAAAATCCAAAGTCTTTTTCATAAAGGATAATAGTTCTTAACAGATCAAAAAGATAATCGCAAAGCCACACGGTGGCAATTTCGTTGAAGCGTTTGACACCGAGAGTGTTGTAATTTAATAGGATTCGATGTGGAAATATTTTTTTCACCAAGAGAAATGGTTCCTATCAGCAAGCTGTTATCAGAAACATGACACATGTGTTCAATAGATTCAGTGAGTGTTGTTTGGGTTTGAAGCTCAAGGAATGGAAGAGAAATTGGTTTATCAGATGGTCATCCATCAAAGTAAAACATCTTGGGGAAGAACATGTCTGGGACAGCAGCGGGGGACGTGGAAAAGAGGATGGTAGTTCACTCAGATCAGAGGAGTTGCTCGTCAATTGCTAAATTTAAATGTGAGATAGATAGCTTTTTGGCAACCAAAGGTATTAAGGGATATGGGCCAAAGGCTGGTATATGGAGTTAGATCACAGATCAGCCATGATCTTATCAAATGGCGGAGCAGGCTCGAGGGGCTGAATGGCCTACTCCTGTTCCTATGTTCCTATGAAGTAGGACCTTGCTTTCTTCCAGCCTCTTGACGTAGGCCGGCTGGTCTGCAGAAGATTAATGACATGTAAGAGAGGAACGGTAATTTTGCTCAATGCTATTTGCAGGAGTCTTGATTTAAAAGTTATATTGGTGGCTGAAGTTTAATGAGGACATCCCTGCCTTGCTTTACCAGGTGGTTGCAAACAGAGGGAAGTGCAATGGCACAAATGGTCACTCCACATAGAGTGCCTTGGGCCAGAAAAATAATGTAACTTTGTTTTCATGAGGTCACACGGTATGATTCGGACAAAGAAGGCCCTTCAGCCCATTTGATTTTGTTCTTCCAGAATATCGAACGTACCATCTTCTCATTATAGCTGTTAGCAAATCGATTTTTTTAATGTACCAACTTTGGCTCAAATAGATAGAAAACTTGATGATTTCAATGACATTAAACACAACGCAAAACTTGCTGCAGCAGCAGATATATTGTTCTTGTGTCACATCCTTTCCCATAGCCGATATAATGGCTTTACGGTTGAATTTTCAAAACAGATTATTCTCAGCTGCATCAGGAAGTCTGACCGCCCTAGAAATCCCCTTAAAGGGATGATGATGCCCACTTAAGTAAGAAGATGGCAACAGTAGTGGCCAAGGTGGAATTGGACTCCAAAACAAGTAGTTAAAGTCTCAGTGGAAAAAGATTAAAAGAAATGTGTGACGTCCCCCCCTCTCCCCTACCCAAAGTGTTTCCCCTCCGCTCCTGAAAACTCTGGGGGTAATTTTCAACTTCAACAGGGACAGAAAACTGGTGGCAGCGGATCGGCCGCCTGTTATCATCGAATCATAGAATGGTACAGCACAGAAGGAGGCCATTCGTCCCATTGTGCCTGTGCCGGCTCTTTGAAAGAGCGATCCAATTAGTTCTACTCCTCCTGCTCTTTCCCCACAGCCCTGCAATTTTTTCCTGTTCTAGTATTTATCCAGTTCCCTTTTGAAAGTTACTATTGAGCCTGTTTCCACCACCCTTTCAGACAGTGCATTCCAGATCATCATAACTCACTGAGTAAAAAAAAAAAATCCCCCTCATCTCCCCCTTGGCTTTTGTTTCTAATTATCTTAAATCTGTGTCCTTTGGTTACTGACCCACCTGCCAGTGGAAACAATTTCTCCATCTTTACTCTATCAAAACCTTTGATAATTTTGAACAGTATTAAACCTCCCCTTAACCTTCTCTGCTCTGAGTGGAAATATCCTCGGTTCTCTCGTCTCTCCATGTAACTGAAGTCCCTCATTTCTGTTACTATTCTAGTAAATCTCCTCTGCATCCTCTCCAAGGCCTTGACATCCTTCCTAAAGTATGATGTACAGAATTGGACTCACTATTCCAGCTGGGGCCTAACCAGTGATTAAGAATGGTTTAGCATAACTTCCTGTCATTAAAAGGAAAGGAAGATCAGACATGGTGTATTATGGGCGTTTCACTATAGCCAATATTCCAGCCCCTCACTGAAGTTGTACTTGATGTTTGCTGGTACACTGAGCAACTGCTGCCAGCAGACTTAGGAACAGGAGGAGGCCATTCAGGCACTCGACCTGCTCCGCCATTCAATGGCTGATCTGCACCTCAACTCCACCTACCCCACCCCTTGATCAGGAATAATAAAAGGCCAAGGTCCTGCCAATCCGTGGCACAGAAAGATGAATGTTTTCAATCAATGCTAGAAACCAAAGCCTCGCAGTGCATTCATTACCCTTTATGAAGCCTACAGCAGCTGAGAACTACAATCGCCAAGATTGGAAAATGTTCTCATTCAGCTGGTAACTTTGCTGTTCAACATTATATTAAAAGTATATTAAAGTGATGTTGAAGATATTCCACTCACCCAGCAATAAAGCTACCCTCTTACATCACTGCCACTGACTTATAAAGTATTTATTCAAATATTTTAAAATAATCATCACCATCTACAATATTGAATTTGCAATCCTATTTATAATCATGGAGAGCAGTTTGATGAAAGAATTCATCCCATGCTCTTGTCCTTGACGAACATTGCATGTTCGCAGTTGCAATCTAATATACTCCCACACATCTTATTCCTTAATTATTCATTACTGTAGTTTCATGGAACCTTATCCTTCGGTTTTAGTCAGAACAGATTAAATTTGGAAATCTACATCTTGTTTCCAAATTTTCTTTGAACTTATTAGTTTATTTTTCTGCTCTTGAGTTGGTGACTCCCGCCTCTTACATCCATTGTCAGAACTGTTTTTTAAAAAAAACCTCCAACAAAAACCTCTCAACTTCTCTCACTCCATCTCACAATCATTTTTGTCTCTATTTTAACAATACTATTGTAATAGAAAGAATGAACTTGCATCTCTATAGCGCCTTTCATGTCCTCAGGGCACCCCAAAGAGCTTCACAGCCAACAAAGTACTTTTGAAGTAATCACAGAAAATGCTGAAAGCACTCAGCAGGTCAGGCAGCATCTGTGGAGAGAGAAAAACAGAGTTAACGTTTCAGGTCGATGACCTTTTATCAGGTGAAAAGCTTATTGAAAGTCTGCTACAGTTGTACAGGGCTTTGGTGACCTGGAGTACTGCGTACAGATTTGGTCTCCTTATCTAGGGAAGGATATGATCAGTAAGTTCGCTAATGATACAAAAATTGGTAGGGTGGTAAATAGCGAGGAGGATAGCCTCAGTCTGCAGGACGATATAGATGGGTTGGTCAGATGGGCGGAACAGTGGCAAATGGAATTTAACCCGGAAAAGTGCGAGGTGATGCACTTTGGAGGGACTAACAAGGCAAGGGAATACACAATGAATGGGAGGACCCTAGGCAAGACAGAGGGTCAGAGGGATCTTGGTGTGCAAGTTCACAGATCCCTGAAGGCGGCGGAACAGGTAGATAAGGTGGTAAAGAAGGCATATGGGATACTTGCCTTTATTAGCCGAGGCATAGAATATAAGAGCAAGGAGGTTATGATGGAGCTGTATAAAACACTGGTTAGGCCACAGCTGGAGTACTGTGTGCAGTTCTGGTCGCCACACTACAGGAAGGATGTGATCGCTTTGGAGAGGGTGCAGAGGAGATTCACCAGGATGTTACCAGGGCTGGAGCGCTTCAGCTATGAAGAGAGACTGGGAAGATTGGGTTTGTTTTCCTTGGAGCAGAGGAGGCTGAGGGGGGACATGATTGAGGTGTACAAAATTATGAGGGGTACAGATAGGATGGATACTAAGGAGCTTTTTCCCTTCGTTGAGGGTTCTATAACAAGGGGACATAGATTCAAGGTAAAAGGCGGGAGGTTTAGAGGGGATTTTAGAAAGAACTTTTTCACCCAGAGGGTGGTTGGAGTCTGGAACTCACTGTCTGAAAGGGTTGTGGAGGCAGGAACCCTCACAACATTCAAGAAGCATTTGGATGAGCACTTGAAATGCCATAGCATACAAGGCTACGGACCAAATGCTGGAATATGGGATTAGAGTAGACAGGGCTGATGGCCGGCGCGGACACGATGGGCCGAAGGGCCTCTATCCGTGCTGTATGACTCTATGACTCTATGACTCTATGACTCTATGATATACATGGCTTAGAGGCGATGCAGTGAAGATTCACTAGATTAATTCCTGGGATGAGAGGGTTGTCCTGTGAGGAGAGATTGAGTAGAATGGGCCTGTACTCTTTGGAGTTCAGTAGACTGAGAGGTGATCTCATTGAAACATATAAGATTCGGAGGGGGCTTGACAGGGTAGATACTGAGAGGTGGTTCCCCTGACTGGAGAGTCTAGAACTAGGGGGCATAGTCGCAGGATAAGGGGGTTCGGCCATTTAAGTCTGAGATGAGGAGGAATTTCTTCACTTAGGGTTGTGAATCTTTGGAATTCTCTACCCCAGAGGGCTGTGGGTGCTGAGTCATTGAGTATATTCAAGACTGAGATCGATAGATTTTTTTTTTAACTCCAGTAGAATCAAGGGATATGGGATTGGGCAGGAAGGTGGAGTTGAGGTCAAAGATCAGCCGTGATCTGATTGAATGCAGGCTCAAGGGGCCGAATGGCCTACTTCTGCTCCAGTTTCTTATGTTCTTATGAAAGGTCATCGACCTGAAACATTAGCTCTGTTTCTCTCTCCATAGATGCTGCCTGACCTGAGTATTTCCAGCATTTTCTGTTTTTATTTCAGATTTCCAACATCTGCACCATTTTGCTTTTGTTTAAGTACTTTTGTAGTGTTGTTGCTGTTGTAGTGTAGGCAAATATGGCAGCTAATTTCTGCAAGCGTAGTCCTTACAAGCAGAGATAAGGGGGGTAATTTTCACTTTCAGCAGGAGCGGAAAACTGGTGGTAGCGGATTGACTGCCCATTAGATACCATGTTCAATTTTCGGGCAGGCAGTCGATCAGTGACTGCCAGTTTCAGGCCCCAACCAATAACGAAAATTACCCCAATCTGTATCAGTTGGTTGAGGGATAAATATTGGCCAGAACTCCCCTGCTTTTCTACAAATATTGACATATGGGATCTTTTACGTCCAGACAGAGCCTCGGGTTTAGCATCTCATCTGAAAGACGCTCCCTCTGTACTGCACTGTAGTGTCAGCCTGGATTATGTGCTCAAATCTCAGGAGTGGGGCTTGAACCAGCACAACCTTCTGACTGAGAGGTGGGAGTGCTGCCAAGAAGGCGGCTCACCACCACCTTCTCGAGGGCAATAAACGCTGGCCTCGCCAGCGACGCCCACATCCCATGAACGAATAAAAAAAAAGCCAAGTTGTCAGTATGCCAAGCCAACATGTTGTGCCATTAAGCTGCCCTGCCTGATTATTTTTCTTAAATCTCCTCTTAACCGATGACTAACCGCAAACGGGTGAGTTATCAGCAGATTAGATGTAGTAAAGTGGTCAGGTTATAAGTTGCCTGTGAAGTTCCGTAGCTATCTTAGAATCCTACAGCACGGAAGGAGGCCATTCAGCCAGTCATGCCTGTGCCGGCTCTTTGAAAGAGCTATGCAATTAGTCCCAATCTCCCCACTCTTTTCCCCCATGGTCTTGCAACTTAGGCGTCAACTTGGGCTCAGTTAATAGCACTCTCACCTCTGAGTCAAGGTTATCGATCCAAGGCTCACTCCAGAACTAGTGTCATCTTAACACAATGGTAGGCATTAAATGGCTGGGAGTGGGGTAGGGTGGGGTAGGGGGCTGGAGAGAAACCATATGTTGTTCACTTCAACCTCACCTGTGGCCTCAGAAAACCTGCTGCTAATGTGTCTTTGGGCTTTAATTCATAGCCCACCAGCTCTCAGATGTTGCTGGAGCTGGGATTCAGGAGAGAGAGAGAGAGAAAAAGGAATGTAAAAAGTAGCACATAGCTTGTTCGTAGGAGCAGCTCTTGAACTGTTCAGGATTATACCCCTTGACCAATGGTTACTGACTGTTTGCTTCATAGAGGTGCACCCAGCAAATCTATTAAAATGCTGAGTGAGTATACCAGGGGTTTTATAACAGTGACTAATCGCAATGTAGGTTCTCACTATCCCAGTACAACATTATTACTCCTACAAAATCAGAAAATGAACTCTGACATTATTCTTTTGTGGCCCTTATCTCAAGTTTGATCCTGGGCTCCTTTAAAGAGCAGCTGGATGCTAGAACGAGAAGCTGGCAAGGGCAATATTCTAGAAGGGGAGGATTAAATTGACCAAAGGAGCTTCTTCATCCAAACCAGTACCTGATTGTATGGTTTATGAGGAGACTAACATCAGCTTTCATTGTTTTTCAAGTAATCAGGAGAACATTGTTTCCATGGAGATGCCCCTGGTGCAAGAAATCACAACCACCTTGAGGGAGTGGTCCAACATCTGGAAACAATTGTATATGGTGAGTCAACAAGCTCAGTTCTTCTTCCTTTTAGATATGAATGAGGTTTTAGATTGGTAGCTTTTTCAGCAATACAGCGAAGAGATCAGTGTGTATAAATTCCCTCAAAATAGTTCCTTTGCCAACGTTATTGACTTTAGTGAAAAGGCGGACTTGTTACCTTGCAGAGATGGGTGGAGCAGTGATAGGGCTGGAAACAATGTCCATCTATCTCTCTGGAATCCAAGACCTGCTGATGGTCTAAGGATCTTCTTTCTTTGGTAACAGAATGGGTTAGCACAATAGTGTTTCCCCTCTAGAAGCAGGCTTTGAATTCAGCCCAGAGTAATGGGATGAATGCCTCAACTCACTCCTGTGTGTTGAGGTCATAAGTGAAATAAGGTTTTGGATATTCTTACCCCCTGTTCTACGAGGGTACAGGCCCACAATTCAAAAGAAGCCCAGTTTGGTGACAAAAGGCACTTAATTGGCAGAGTCAAGGGTGCCATATTGAAAGCTAAAATCTCACACAGGTGCAGCAGGGGAAGCTGTCCTGTAGTTGGGGTTAAGGCACATTGTTAACCCAGAGTTGAGGGACCTTGTAAAGACATTGCAGTCACCCAGGCTACACATACCTGGGAGTGCTTGATACTGAATTCTCTACCAGCAGGATCCTTCATATTTCTGTGAGCAGCCAATCACAGAGAAAAAATCTGTAACATCTCTTTGCTTCTTATTCCGAGCCTAACTATAATTTTAATGTTTAATTTCTATGTATTTTTACACTAAATCCAATAGTTATAGTCTCACTGGGTCTTGACCCAATCTGCTTGAATTAATACTTGACTGTATCCGTCATGGTCTCTCATCCCTAGCATCCCCCCCAGTACATTTGCCACCTCTGCACCCTCAAGTCTTCAGCACAGCTGGTATGTGACTGGCCTGGTCATCCTCATCTGCTCTGCAGCCAAATGTTCCTCCTGCTCCTGGATTATCCTGGAGAGTAAGGACAATTCCAGATTCCTCCTCTCGATGACAAGCCTCCTTCACCGGCTCATCAATGCTAAGCATGAGGAGCTCATGGCTTTCTTCATCTCAAAGACTGGGACCACACAGTCAATGGCGCCACTCCCTTTCTGCTTCCATGCCCGACCCCACACCGTAACACTCCCCTTACCTCGATTTGGAGTTTTATGTGCATTTTTGATGACTTTATTGTCGGAAGATAATAGGGTATTATTACCCTAAGAGGATACGGGGGAGAAGAAAAAATGGATTTAGTTATCAGGACTTTATGTTATAAGGAAATTATATTGAAGAGCGTAGTATAGATGGGTTCAAGAGACACTTGGATGTCTTTCTGGGGAAAAGGGATTAAGGGATATGGTGAGAAAGTAAGTAGGTGGAATTGGAACAAATCAACTAGATTTACAAATGCAATGTTTCAGTTCAGTGGCCATGCCTGCGAATTCCCTGTTCTAAGAACTGACTGAAAAGCTATAAGTCAACATGTTCTCGGAAAAGAGCTGAAAATTGTGCTGTATTCAGCTCTCTCTTTCCTGTTTCAATATTTCAGTCTTATGGTGGATGGTGCATGACCCTGCAGCCTGGCTCAATCAGGATACACACACACCCATTTCTCAATGCCAGGTTGAGATGGAGCTTTGGACGTGTTTGAGTATGACAAATAGAGTTTAATTAAGACCCAGCATCAAGTTGGTAGACAATATAATAACCTTCACTCTGCAGAAAGTTGAACAAAGTTTAACTGCAATTAAATACCCAGGGACCGAAATACTGAGTTGGGGGAGGGTAGAACATGAGATCTCCACCCGAGGGGACCAGGAATTTGTGGTAGATCCTGATCTGCTGGGATCCTGGCTCCATCGCAAATTCCAGTTGGGTGGGGGGGGGGGGTCAGGGGCATAAATCTTCCACCTATGTCCTAAGGGGGAGTCCTGGTGAATTCCCCAGGGATTCCACCCATTATACCCATTAGGCACAAGGGAACTGTCGCCAGCTGAGGGCTGGCATGTGTTCCATTAAGGCCATAAGAAGTGCCCCAAGCCTGCCTAACAAAGGCAGGAGAACACCATTTTGCCAGGTCACATATTTCACGCTAAACCACCAGTCAAATTTATCACCCAAAGAAATTCACACAGAAGCAAAAGGTTTATAGGAACTCAGGAATATACAGGACTGGAAGAGATCATTGCTGTCTATATGGCCAGTTCCAATGAGGGACGGGGGGAGGGGGCAAACATATGCATTATTTTATCCTGAAGTGAAAATAATAAAATGTTCCAATGTCATACAGTCCTGTTCAAGTCCTTTAACTGAGTCTTTTGATGCTTTTTCTATGGTGCATGCTGATTCTTCAGGGGAGTTCTGCTCACCACTGTGACATTAAAATTGATGGTTAAACTAAGTGTTCCGTAGAATATTGAGACTTGGCTTCAAATATACTGTTGCGTGCTGGGTAATGATATCTTCGGCCAAAGCAGACTTTTTAAGACAAAGGTGTTAATTATGAGTTATCGACCAGCTTCCTCTCAGGGTATCCACTGATAGGTCAACCATCATGGGTAACAACTTAATTTCCTCTTATGGTGGAAAATCTGCGAACATTATCTCAGGTCCTTGGTGACAATTTTGTCTTGATAAGAGTCTATTTATCTACAATAACATGAACAGCAGCTCGCCTTTGAAACTCATAGTTAACTCTAGATGGCATTGTGTATTTTTTTCACACAAACCATCAAAAGTGGCTCAGTGGGTTGCACTCTCACCTCTCAGTCAGAAGGTTGTGGGTTCAAGCCCCACTTGAGCACGAAATCTAGGCTGACACTCCCAGTGTAGTACTGAGGGAGTGCTGCACTGTCAGAGATGCAGTCTTTCAGATGAGACATTAAACTGCCCTCTCACAGGTGGATGTAAAAGATCCCATGACACTATTTCGAAAAAGAACTTGGCAGTTCTTCCCAGTGTCCTGGCCAATGCTTATCTCTTAACTAACATCACTAAAAATACAAATTATCTGGTCATCATCATATTGCTGTTTCTGGGACCTTGCTCTGCGCAAATTGGCTGCCGTGTTTCCCTCATTACAACAGTGACTTCACTTCAAAAGTACTTCATTGGCTATAAAGCGCTTTTTGGGATGTCCTGAGGTCGTGTTATATAAATGCAGGTTCTTTCTTTAATACAAAGGCAAAATAATTCATTTTAGAGGCAACTAACAGAACTCCATTTTAAACTCAGTACATTAACCTTTAACATGTTCATATAAAGTTTTATCAAATACAGAAGTACCTCAAAATTAACACAGCAGTAGCACCACCAGACTGGCCTAGCAAGGTTGGAGACTCTACTCAGGATGTTTCTGAACAGTAAGAGAATTGGCGTTTCAAAAAATGTCAATCAAAATGCCCCCGAGAATCAAAAAATAAAGTGGGACAATAAAATCACCCACCCCTGGGCTTTCCTTCCGCTGTAAACAATGTCTCTGTTAGTGTCAATGCAGCTGGAGGGAAGGTTGGAGGGGGAAGATGACTCAACTGACAAGGCTACGAACTGATGGAACGCTTCACACTTGTCACTTACCATTGTCGTGTTGGTAGAATAGTTTCCACTGGGATTTTAGCTTTTGACTGCTGGGCTGCGAAGCAAAAATCCACTCCACTTAACTCAAATCAGTTGAATATTTCATGTTGAACCTCAAATTAGCTGTGGTGACAATGTGGTTTCATTCATTGCCTCTGTTGTGGTTTAGACTGAATGTTAATTACTGAACTCTGCATCAGTGGATCCAGAACACTATTAACTCCAGGCGCTTATTTTTAATCAGGCAATTCTCTATGATATAAATTTTTTTTTATTGAAAATACTGCACTCTTGACAAGGAAGTGTTGGACTAACAGGATCTGACATGATGGAATGTGGCAGATAAAAGTGAGGGAACAAAAAAAAAGGCAGGAAGAGAAATATTTCAGCTCGTGGAATAAAATTTATAATGGCAGCCGAATTACAAAGGGAGACTTTCATCACAAATTGAAACAGAAATCATGGAGAACTGTAAAGACAGTGTGTGGAAATCAAAGAACAATTTGTGTGATTGAAGAAAGGAAGAACATTTCCATCATCAGTGAACCTGTAACAAAGGATTGTAAATTTAGAAGTGATACTAGAAAGCAAGATCTTGCATTTTAATAGTGCCTTTCATATCCTCAGGATGTCCCAATATGCTTTACAGGCAATCAATTATTTAGTGGTGCAGTTACAGACATTTTGTAGGAAAACATGGTGGTAGCCTATTGCGTACAGCAAGGTCCCACAATGAGATTAACCATCAGTTAATGTTTTGGTGCTGTTGGCTGAAGGATAAATGTTGACCAAAATACTGGGAGAACTCAAATAAAAACAGAAAATGCTGGAAAGCACTCAGCAGGTCAGGCAGCATCTGTGGAGAGAGAAACAGAGTTAACGTTTCAGGTCGATGACCTTTCGTCAGAACTACTAGGAAACTCCACCGCTCTTCTTCCACAAAATCTTTTACACCCACCTGAGAGGTTTAACGTGTCATCCGAAAGAAGGCACCGCCGACAGAGCGGTGCTCTCTCAGTACTGCACTGGAGTGTCAGCCTAGAGTATGTGGTCTCAAGTCTCTGGAGTGGGTCTTGAACCTACGACCTTCTGACTCAGAAGAGTAGAGGGGAATGGTAGAAGGTTATTTTTCATGCCAAGTGTTTAATTAGAGTATGGATTGCATTACCACAAGTGGCTATCGAAGCTGAGTTAGTCAAGACTTTTCAGAATGAATTAGATGACTACTTGAAGAAAAATATTAACATTTATGGAGAAAATAGGGAAATGGGATTACAGTCAAAAGCTGTGATGTGGAGCAACCACTATCACAGTTTTAAATGGCCGCCTTCTGTTGTGAACTCTCTATGATTCTATTAGTGTTTCTTTATAGTTAATGCACTTTAAAATAAACATGATGTGGAGCTGCCGGTGATGGACTGGGGTTGACAAATGTAAGGAATCTTACAACACCAGGTTATAGTCCAACTGTTTTATTTGAAAATCACAAGCTTTCGGAGGCTTTCTCCTTCGTCTGACAAAGGAGAAAACCTCCGAAAGCTTGTGATTTTCAAATAAAACAGTTGGACTATAACCTGGTGCTGTAAGATTCCTAAAATAAACAGACAAATGTGTGGAACTGTATTGACCTGAATCCTGGCAATACCATTGCACTAAATAAAGAAGGAGCTTACTTTTATACAGTTCCTTTCATGTACTGAGAATGTCCCAAAGCGATTCAGGCCAATGAATTACGTTTGAAGTGTGGTCACTGTTGTTTTGTAGGCAAATGCCAATTTGTGTCCAGCAAGGTCCTACAAACAGAACTTAGATAAATGATCAGATAATCTGTTTTGGTGGTGTCGGTTAAGGGAAAAATGTTGGAGAACTCCCTTTCTCATCACCGAGTAGAGCCAAGTAGTGTTGTGCATAGTAAGTGGGTTGCAAATAGATTAGGTCAAAGGCATTAAGCCAGATTGCAACTAAAGCAGTTAATGCTGTGTCTGTTGGCATCATTAAGTAGGCAGGACTTGTTCCGTTTCCCAACCCGACTGAGCCCCTGACCAAGAACAAATTAGAAACAAGCTGCTGCCAATCTATTCTTTCTGTTGGCTGGAATAGTAGAATCATAGAATGGTTACAGCACAGAAGGAGGCCATTCGGCCCATTGAGCCAGTGCCAGCAATTTTTAAGAGCAAATCCAGTTAGTCTCATTCCCCAGCTCTTTCCCTGTAGCCCTGCAAATTTTTTCCCTTCAAGTATTTATCCAATTCCTTATTGAAAGCCGTGATTGAATCTGCTTCCACCACCCCCTCGGGCAGTGCATTCCAGATCATAACCACTCGCTGCTTAAAGATTTTCCTCATGTCGCCTTTGGTTCTTCTGCCAATCACCTTAAATCTATGTCCTCTGGTTCTCGACCCTTCCGCCAATGGGAAGAGTTTCTCTTTATTTACTTTATCTAAACCCGTCATGATTTTGAACACTTCTATCAAATCTCCTCTCAACCTTCTCTGCTGTAAGGAGAATAATCCCAGCTTCTCCAGTCTATCGACATAACTGAAGTCCCTCATCCCTGGAACCATTCTAGTAAATCTTTCCTGCACTCTATCTAATGTCTTCATATCCTTCCTAAAGTACGGTGCCCAGAATTGCACACAATACTCCAGTTGTGGCTCAACCAGTGTTTTATAAAGGTTCATCATAACTTCCTTGCTTTTGTACTCTATGCCTTTATTTATAAAGCTCAGGATCCTATATGATTTTTTAATCGCTTTCTCAACCTGACCTGCCACCTTCAGCGATTTGTGCCCATATACCCCCAGGTCTCTCTGTTCCTGCAACCCGTTTAGAATTGTACCATTTGGTTTATATTGTCTCTCCTCATTCTTCCTGCCAAAATGTATCACTTCGGACTTCTCTGTGTTAAATTTCATCTGCCATGTGTTCGCCCATTCCACTAGCCTGTCTTGAAGTCTATCACTATCCTCCTCATTGTTTACTACACTTCTAAGTTTTGTGTCATCTGCAAATTTTGAAACTGTGCCCTGTACACCCAAGTCCAAGTCAGTAATATATATCAAAAAAAGTGATCCTAATACCGAGCCCTGGGGAACACCACTGTACACCTCCCTCCAGTCTGAAAAATAACCATTCACCACTACTCTCTGTTTCCTGCCACTTAGCCAATTTTGTATCCATGCTGCCACTGCCCCTTTAATTCCATGGATTTCAATTTTGCTGCCAAGCTTATTATGTGGCACTTTATCAAATGTCTTTTGAAAGTCCATGTACACATCAATTACATTGCCCTCATCTACCCTCTCTGTTCCCTCATCAAAAAACTCAATCAAATTAGTTAAACATGATTTGCCTTTAACAAATCCGTGCTGGCTTCCCTTTATTAATTCACACTTGCCCAACTATTAATTTTGTCCCGGATTATCGTTTCTAAAAGTTTCCCCACCACTGAGGTTAAACTGACTGGCCTATAGTTGCTGGGTTTATCCTTACACCCTTTTTTTGAACAATGGTGTAACATTTGCAATTCTCCAGTCCTCTGGCACCACCCCTGTATTTAAGGAGGATTGGAAGATTATGGCCAGCACCTCCGCAATTTCCACCCTTACTTCCATCAGCAACCTAGGATGCATCCCAGGTGACTTATCTACTTTAAGTACAGCTAGCCTTTCTAGTACCTCCTCTTTATCAATTTTTAGCCCATCCTGTAGCTCAACCACCTTCTCTTTTACTGTCACTTTGGCAGCATCTTCTTCCTTGGTAAAGACAGATGCAAAGTACTCATTTAGTACCTCAGCCATGCCCTCTGCCTCAATGAGTAGATCTCCTTTATGGCCCTTAATCAGCCCCACCCTCTCCTCTTACTATTCGTTTATTATTTATATGCCTGTAGAAGACTTTTGGATTCCCTTTTATGTTGGCCGCCAGTCTATTCTCATACTCTCTCTTTGCCCCTCTTACTTCCTTTTTTTACTTCTCCTCTGTCCATTCTATATTCAGCCTGGTTCTCACTTGTATTATCAACCTGACATCTGCCAAGCACCCCCTTTTTCTGCTGATCTTACTCTCTATCTCTTTTGTTAGCTAAGGAGCTCTGGCTTAGGTTGCCCTACCTTTCCCTCTCATGGGACTGTTCATCTCCTCTTTAAAGGCTGCCCATTGTTCGATTACAGTTTTGCCTGCCAATCTTTGATTCTATTTTACCCGGGCCAGATCCGTTCTCAACCCACTGAAATTGGCCTTCCTCCCATGAAGTATTTTTACTCTAGATTGCTTCTTGTACTTTTCCATAACTAATCTAAACCTTATGATACTATGATCACGGTTCCCTAAATATTCCCCCATTGATACTTTTTCCATTTGACCCGCCTCATTCCCCAGAACCAGATCCTGCAATCATAGAATCATAGAATCATAGAAGTTACAACATGGAAACAGGCCCTTCGGCCCAACATGTCCATGTCGCCCAGTTTATACCACTAAGCTAGTCCCAATTGCCTGCACTTGGCCCATATCCCTCTATACCCATCTTACCCATGTAACTGTCCAAATGCTTTTTAAAAGACAAAATTGTACCCGCCTCTACTACTGCCCCTGGCAGCTCGTTCCAGACACTCACCACCCTTTGAGTGAAAAAATTGCCCCTCTGGACCCTTTTGTATCTCTCCCCTCTCACCTTAAATCTGTGCCCCCTCGTTATAGACTCCCCTACCTTTGGGAAAAGATTTTGACTATCGACCTTATCTATGCCCCTCATTATTTTATAGACTTCTATAAGATCACCCCTTAACCTCCTACTCTCCAGGGAAAAAAGTCCCAGTCTGTCTAACCTCTCCCTGTAAGTCAAACCATCAAGTCCCGGTAGCATCCTAGTAAATCTTTTCTGCACTCTTTCTAGTTTAATAATATCCTTTCTATAATAGGGTGACCAGAACTGTACACAGTACTCCAAGTGTGGCCTCACCAATGCCCTGTACAACTTCAACAAGACATCCCAACTCCTGCATTCAATGTTCTGACCAATGAAACCAAGCATGCTGAATGCCTTCTTCACCACCCTATCCACCTGTGACTCCACTTTCAAGGAGCTATGAATCTGTACTCCCAGATCTCTTTGTTCTATAACTCTCCCCAACGCCCTACCATTAACGGAGTAGGTCCTGGCCCGATTCGATCGACCAAAATGCATCACCTCACATTTATCTAAATTAAACTCCATCTGCCATTCATCGGCCCACTGGCCCAATTTATCAAGATCCCGTTGCAATCCCAGATAACCTTCTTCACTGTCCACAATGCCACCAATCTTGGTGTCATCTGCAAACTTACTAACCATGCCTCCTAAATTCTCATCCAAATCATTAATATAAATAACAAATAACAGCGGACCCAGCACCGATCCCTGAGGCACACTGCTGGACACAGGCATCCAGTTTGAAAAACAACCCTCTACAACCACCCTCTGTCTTCTGTCGTCAATCCAATTTTGTATCCAATTGGCTACCTCACCTTGGATCCCATGAGATTTAACCTTATGTAACAACCTACCATGCGGTACCTTGTCAAATGCTTTGCTGAAGTCCATGTAGACCACGTCTACTGCACAGCCCTCATCTATCTTCTTGGTTACCCCCTCAAAAAACTCAATCAAATTCGTGAGACATGATTTTCCTCTCACAAAACCATGCTGACTGTTCCTAATTAGTCCCTGCCTCTCCAAATGCCTGTAGATCCTGTCCCTCAGAATACCCTCTAACAACTTACCCACTACAGATGTCAGGCTCACTGGTCTGTAGTTCCCAGCCTTTTCCCTCCTTCATTGGGCTGGAAACATACTGATCAAGAAAGTTTTCCTGAACACACTTCAGAAATTTATCCCCCTCTTTGCCCTTTACACTATTACTATCCCAGTCTATATTAGGATAGTTGAAGTCTCCCATTATCACTGCTCTATAGTTCTTGCACCTCTCTGTAATTTTGCTGAAAATGTGCTCCGCTATGTCCTTCCCATTAATTGGTGGCCTATAGAATACATCCAGTTGTTTCGTGACACCTCTATTGTTTCTTAACTCTAATCAAATAGATTCTGTCCCCTCAAGGACATCCTCTCTCTCCATCACCATAATATTCTCCCTAATCAATACTGCCACCCCCACCTCCATTCTTTCCTTCCCTATCTTTCCTGAACACCTTGTATCCAGGAATATTTCGTACCCAATCCTGCCCTTTTTTGAGCCAGGTCTCCGTTATCGCCACTACATCGTATTCCCATGTGGCTATTTGTGCCTGCAGCTCACCAACCTTGTTGACCACACTTCATGCGTTTACACACATGCACTCTAAACCTAGTTATGGAACCTTTGAGGTCCTGCTTTTTAAATTCCTCCCTAGTTCCTGAAACTGTAGCCGCAGGACCTCATCCTTTTTTCTTTCCTATGTCGTTGGTACTCACGTCGACCACGATTTCTGGCTGTTCCCCATCCCCCCACAGAATGTTCTATTGGGGTAAGAAGTTCGATTTGAAATTATTTTAGTTAGCATCACACCAGCAATGAGCTCGACCTGAGATTGCTTCCTGCCGACATTGGGTGCCTGAACTGGAAAAATGTTCCAATTCCCAGCATCGATGTCCCTCACTTTGATGAATGCAAAAGAAAATGACTCCAGACACCAAGGTGTTATGTAGAGGGTGTGGTAGTGTAGTGATTGTGATACCGGACTACCAATGATGAGGTTGTAAATTCAAATCCCACCATGGCACGTTATGAATCTAGTCATTTGTCGGCTGGTGCCAGGGGAGAAAAATGACTCATGAAAGATGTTGGGTGGTTGTAAAATCCCAACTAATGTTCTTCAGGAAAGGGAACCTGCCACCCCTACCCAGTCTGGCCTTCATGTGACTCAAGTTCTATACTATGTGATTGACTATTCTCAGCCAAGACAGCAATTGGGGGGTTGCTACAATTAGCTTTTAGCAACCTTGGGCTTGATACAAAGAATCTGTCAGGATGTTCACTCCTTATCACTACTTTGTGACTCTTGTTGGACATTGGACAGGAGCTGGTTTAGTTCTGAAGTCCTGTAGCATTAAATAGCGGCTACTATTCAATGTTTACGATCACCTATAAAGAACTACAATTTAGGTAAGATATCATAGAGGTGCCAACACCTGTGGAACAGTATCCCAGTGAGACTCAATGCCTTAAGGAGAGAAGGGGAATCATGGAATCATAAATGGAGGCCATTTGGCCCTTTGTGCCTATGCTGGCTCTCTGAAAGAGCTATCCGCTAAGTTCCATTCCTCTTCCCTTCCCTTTCCCCATACCCTTTTATATCTTCTCTTTATCAGATATTTATCCACTTCCCTTTTAAGTGCTTCCTCCATTGCTTGTGATAGGGCAATCCATGTTCTAACAACCCTTTGTGTAAAAAAAAACGTTTTCTCCTAACCTCAGCCTCCATTCTTTCAGTGATGATCTTAAACTTATCTCCTTTAGTTACTGAAGATAAAGGAGAAAATTGGGGAAAGACAGCAAAAAGGGGTTCTTCCACAGTCCAGTCTTGAACATGACAAAAGGTGGTAACCCTACTGACTTAACAGATTCTTCCTTGCTACGCCAGCTACTAAATTGTCATGTTTCTGAAGGAACTAGCACAATTCACTCAATAAATATTTCCATTGCAATTGAATTTTCTGCATCTCCCAAGAACACAATCGTCCCTTCACTGCAGATAACTGTTGATAAAAGTATTATCTAATGCGCACAAAGCAGTAATTCTATATTCAGCAGCATGCAGTAAAATGTAAACTGTTTAACAATACATACCCTGGTGTGTACAACTGTAGAGTTATTTTAGTAAATCTTAAAGGATGTTTGACTCCACGGCTTTAAGATCACTACAATTATTGATATCAGCACTGAATCCAACTAATTTGGTCAAGGCATTTGCACCTTTGAATAGTAAAGCCACTCTGTTTGGCCAGAATATGATAACAATGTAGAATGATCACCAACAGAGGTTCACTAGATTGATTCCTGGGATGAGAGGGTTATCTTATGAGGAGAGATTGAGTAGAATGGGCCTATACTCTCTGGAGTTTAGAAGAATGAGAGGTGATCTCATTGAAACATATAAGGTTCTAAAAGGCCTTTATAGGCTTGATGCTGAGAGGCTGTTTCTCCTGGCTGGATAGTCTAGAACTAGAGGGCATAGTCTCAGGATAAGGGGTTGGACATTTAAGACTGAGATGAGGAGGAATTTCTTCACTCAAAGGGATGTGAATCTTTGGAATTCTCTACCCCAGAGGGCTGTGGATGCTGAGTTATTAAATATATTCAAGACTGAGATCGATAGATTTTTGACTGTAAGTAATCAAGGGATATGGGGATCTGGTGGGAAAAGTGGAGTTGAGGTTAAAGATCAGCTATGATCTTATTGAATGGTGGAGCAGGCTTGAGGGGTCGAATGGCCTACTCCTACTATTTCTTATGTTTCTAATGATGGGACGTGGTCCTTGCCTGTAACCAAGGTGAAAGGTTAAGGTGAATGGCATACCCATTTGAAAAGAATGACAGAGAAGAGGTAAATTAAGAAACAATGGGTTGGTAAAGTCAAGCATGGGTTTTCAAAGCCTGAAGATTGTAGAAGGTATGGGTAGCCAACATCAGGTGAAGGGCTCCACAGTATTGAGATACTGGGAAAGAATGGGTAGAAATTAATCTCGGGTGGTAGCACAAGACGAGAGGTATTGGATTGGCCACCCGTTATAGGCCCCGCCCGAAACTCAGTTGATAGATATAACGGGGAATTTTAATCCCAAAGAACGAGTGGATTGGGGTCGGGTGGGAGGTGAAAATACCATTTTTTTTTTGCGATCGCGACTGCAACCGGGCTCCAGTGTGCCCACTTCCGGGTTTAAAATGGACATGTTTGGATGTGTGCCCACAGCCGAATTGCGTACATTGCATCCCCAATTACTGCCAGCTGGCGGATCGTTGGGATAGTTGAGGTAAGTTTTTTTTTAATTGATTCTGAAACAATGTCAAATTTAACATCTCCAGCACAGGTTTCTCGGGGCTCCTGAAGTCCAGTGAAATTGGTCCTTAAAATGCTGGACTTCAGATCACCTCATGTGGGTGCACAGCTTGGAGACACGAAACCCGGAAGCAAAAATAATTGCCTTCATTTAAGTTGTGACTGCAGATTCCGACACACTCACTTTACCCCCACCCCCGCACACACACTTCCCGGCTCCAGGTAAAAATCATGCTCAACAGGTGGCCAATGCGATAGCGGCCATTTTGCACTGTTGTCCAACACGGATTTCTACCCCAATGAGTTAGAAGAGTAAGAATCACTGGGGCTAATTTTGCCTTTGTGTGATAGTATAAAGCAGTTGATAGCGAATCGGCAGCGTTGCTTTACGTCTCTCCCGAGGTTTATTTCCATTGACCTCACTATTGCACAAAGTCAGAATTACCCCCAATGATTATTTTTATTAGTTTTGGGATGTTGGTGATGCTGCCCAGGTCATATTTATTGCCGATCCCTAGTTGCTCTGAGGTTTTTAAGAGTCAACCACATAGTGTGGGACTGGAGGCCAGATCTGGTCGAGACGGCAGGTCGCCCTTCCCTAAAAGACATTATTGAACCAGTTGGATATTTACATTTTTCTGGTCCCAGCCCATATCTTATCAGACTTATTAAATCAAATTTCACAACTTGCCACGGTGAGATTATAAACATATGACTTCTGATAGCTAATCAAGCACCATATGCCCCTACACTACCATGCCCAGAGTCTTAATATATATTTCTGTGAATTAATTGTTGCATGTTTAGTGGAACCAATGGTATTTTTAAACTATGACCTTGGTTCATTTCCTTGAAACCATAACGGAAGACATTCCATAACATGAAGTGGGAGGAAGACGAGGTCTGAGGGGGGGAAGGGGGTGGACGGACCCTTAGTTATAGGAAAAGAGGTAGACCATTCAGCCCCTCGAACCTATTCCACCATTCAATTACATCATGGCTGATCTGTATCTTAACTCCATCTACCCGCGTTGGTTCCGTTACTCTTAATAATACCCTTGCCTAACAAAAACCCATCAATCTCAGTTTGGACAAGGGTAGTCGAGGCAGCACCTTCTAAAATACTGCTTCTTTCTCTCCGACTGCTCCGCAGTTCAGTCCCATGTACCCGGAATACTGCCCCGCTCATAAATTTCATATTACTTCTCCCGTGATGTCCGTGGTGATTAAATATTTGCTGCTCTGAATATTAGCATTTTATATTTTACAATATCAGCTGTGGAGGGCAGAAATGAAATATCACTTTTTTATTTTTTTAGGATAAGCAGTATGTCAAGGGAAAAAAAATGAAGTGTGCTGGGTTGATGGATTTAATTATGTTAATTCCAATCCAATTGTGTTTGATTAAAAATCATTCGAAGAGGGAGAATCTCAAGTTTAGTGAGATATTTTCTAGGCTAGGAGTTGATTAAAATGTTTTTATTGCACTGTTGCTTATGGGATTAGAAACAGTTTTATCGTGTTAAGTAACGGCCACTAATAGAAAATAATGTGTAGTGCCGCTGTCTGTAAATGTATTACAGCTGTACTTGTCTAAAAGCTTTCAGTATCTCCTGGTGTTTGATGATCAACTTCTTAAAGTGCTTGCTTCTGTCCGTGGTAAAGCTATGTGTTTTTCCCCTATCCCTCCTCCACTGCCGTGCTCACCTGCTCCAGTTCCACTGGGGCCGGGTACCCTGCCGTAGCTTAACCCAAAGAGGCCATTTTTCGGGTGTGAGTTAGGGCAGGCTATTCGACCATGGAGTAGCCTCTTCCTTCAGGACACGAGGTGAGAGGGTGGGAAAGTGTTTAAACGTAATGAGCTTCAATTTGCACAGTGTGATGCCCAACGCACCTGGGTACCATAACTTCCAGTCACCCGAATATACATACAAAAAGAAGAGTCAGGAAAGACCATCAAAAAAGAAAGACAGACTTGCATTTCTGTAGCACCTTTCACGACCTCCACACATCCCGAAGTGCTTCACAGCCAATGGAGTACTTCTGAAATGTAGTTACTGTTGTGTGATGTAGGAAATGTGACAGCTAATTTGCGAATGGCAAAATCCCACAAACAGCAATGAAATAAATGACTAGATCACCTGTTTTAGTTGTTGGTTGAAGGATAAATGCTGGCAAGGACAGCGGGGATAACTCCCCTACTCTTCTTCAAATAGTGCCATGGGGTCTTTTACATCCACCTGAGAGGGCAGACGGGGCCTCGGTTTAAGTTCTCATCCGAAAGACGGTATCTCTCTAACAATGCAGCACTCCCTCAGTCCTGCACTGGGAGTGTCGGCCTGGATTATGTGCTCACATCTCTGGCGTGGGACTTGAAACCACAACCTTCTGATTCAGAGGCAAGTGTGCTATCCACTGAACCACAGCTAACTTTCTTGATTGTCAAGACGGAAAACATTGTCTGAAATGGAAGGTTTTACACGAGCATGTAATGCGTTTGTACACTCGTGTTCCACTCCGTGATTTCATTGCAGTTGAGTTTGATGAAGTGAATAGTTACTTCATCAGTTCACACTTCAACAAATCCAGTGCTGTTGAATAGTGTGATAAGTCACGATATAAATATAAACATTTCTTTTTAATTGTCATCACTTCATTGACGGCGCAATCATCTGCCCACGGACAGTGGTTCCTTTAAGCTGAAGCAAAAGCATGAAGATTTTTTTCTTCAACGTATAAATATAAGCCTCTTCTGCTTAAGATGTGTTGAAATCATCAAAATGAATTAGCCAGCGCTGGAGCTGATTGAAAAGTGAGAATATCAACAATAAGCCTGCTGTGGGAGAAAAAATTTGCCAAGAATGAAGTGATCACTTGTGGCAGGAACAGTGTACTTTCGTTTTATTACGGATTTCAGTGCTGGCAGATAACAGATTCAGGAAGGGAAAACCTCCTGCAGCTTTTGAACAAGTGTTATTTGATAGAAAGCACAGTACTTTTTTTTTAAAAAAGCAACTTTCACAAATCCTGAGGTGCTTTGTGTTTAGAAAGGTATAAGTGTTAAAATTCAGCCTTTTCCCAACGCTCATTATTTGATGTTCGCAGTAAACACGATTGTTTCCAACATCAGGCCCAAGTCTCCTCTGAACCGAAGTTTACAATCTGATGTATGGAATGTGGCTGGAATAATAATTACCTTCTTTCAAGTTACATAACTTACAAGATGCCCACTGCATCCTCTCCCAATCATTCTGATAGGTAAAAGAATGCCATGCCAATAGATTTTTTTTTGGCTACATTACAAATTTTGTTTAAGAAGTCAATTTATACAGAAGCAAAAGAAAAAATCAGCAAAGACCAGTGGAGTAATTAGATTTTACCAGTTTTTAAAATTTCTGAGACCAAAAAAACAGAGCGTATGAAATTCTTATAACTCAAAACTGGATGACTGTATCTTGGGTGCTTAGCTCTGGGGATTCCTCCTTCTCTTCTGAAATGTGGAGCTAAACAGTTGAAACAAGCAAACTAAAGATACTGCCTAAAAAGCTGATGTATTTATCCTCAGCCTGAGAGGACTCTGGTACAGAACTGTCAATCAAGCCAGGTCAAAGACTCAGTGGCAGGAGATTCCAGATTAATAAGGCACGAACACGCATCATCTGCATTGGTGCTCATTAACATGGAATGAAAACATCTCCTGAGTCATGGGCATTATCTGCATTACCCAGTAATTGTTACCACTGATGCATTATGCATCCAGCCAGATTTTTGTAATGCAAAACTTCTTTTTTGATGGTGGTCTCGTACCCATCCCCCCTCTCTACCAGTTTATTGGAGGCATTAACTTGTCTAAGATTTGACAGAGTAAATAAGGAGAAACTGTTTCCACTGGCAGACGGGCCAGTAACCAGAGGACACAGATTTAAGATAATTGGCAAAAGAACCAGAGAGGGAGATGAGGAGGAATTTTTTAACGCAGCAAGTTGCTACGATCTGGAATGTACTGCCTGAAAGAGTGGTGGAAGCAGATTCAATTGTAACTTTCAAAAGGGAGTTGGTTAAATGCTTGAAGGGGAAAAAATTTGCAGGGCTATGGGGAGAGGGCAGGGGAATTAATTAGATAGCTCTTTCAGAGTGCCGTCACAGGCACGATGGGCCGAATGGGCTCCTTCTGTGCTGTGTCATTCTATGATTCAAAGGGAGGAATTTATTCTGAGCACATTAAGCACTCGTAGGATAATATTGCCAAGAGGAATTCCCACCCTGTAGTTGACTAGTTTTTAAAAAATATATAAAATATTCATTTTCATTATGATTTTTTAGTTCATCAAGGTGGTTGGTGCTGATTGACAGGATTGTTTTACTGTTTGCTCTCCAGTGCGGCATCAAACCGTAGAAATAAAAATTCGGGCACCAAACGGGCAACCCGTTGTGGCTCACCATCTTCTCCAGTCTCTCATAAATAAAGTCCCTCATCCCTGGTACCATTCTGGTAAATCTCCTCTGCACCCTCTCCAAGGCCTTGCCATCTTTTCTAGAGAGTGGTGCCCGGAATTGGACACAATTACAGTCCTTCCCCGTTCTCTTATTTGGTCTGTACACGTGAAGGGCTTGATGGGCTGAGCGTCCTTTTCTCTTTCCACGATTTGCAGTGCCGCCATTTAAACAATGCAGCGTGGCAGCACTTTCTGTTCCTAGACGGGATTCAATTCAGTTTGACAAAGGCTTCGGTTTGAAGGGAAAAAAAATGAATCATCAGAAACAAGCCAAAGAAATGCAAGGTTGAGAGATAACTTCACCGGGGCACAAGTCAGAACTGTCTGCCCGACCAATGAAAGGGTGTAAATAACTCATTTAATCTATTTTTCCTCATTCCAACCCATGATAGATTATACTGAGCCCTTTCACCCTCCTGCAGTATCTGAACCATCACTGTTGGATTTTTTTAAAATGTGGTCTCAGCGTGTGGCAGCAAATGCGGAAATAAAATGGAAAATTCTGGAAATGCACAGTATCCAAAAAAGAGAAAGACAGGCTAATGTTTCAGATTGAGAGACTCTTTGTCAGAACTCTGATGAAGCGTCTCTGGCTAAAATACTAACCTATCTTATTTTTCCTCTTCTGATTGATGACCTGCTGGGTATCTGCAGCTCTTTCGGATTCTGGTACAGAGTGAGTCAGATCAAAAATTAGTGTCTCTTCGCCACCTCTCCCCATCTCACTCACCTCTTAGCTTCTCTTAGTCTCTCTTTATCCTTGCTGTCTGTTAATTCTCCTTCCGTTAGTTTCTCTCTTTCTCTCCTTCTTTGTCTGTCTCTTTTTTTTTGAAAAGATAGAAATTTCGGCACAAAAAGAGGCCATTTGGCCCTTTTTTCTTGTGTTGAACTCCCCTCAGAAGCAGGTTTTACAGAATCCCATTCTCTTGCTGTTTCCCCAATTTCCTGTTGTTTTTTTCTTCCACTCTTTTAGCTTATTATCTTTCTTCCTTCTCTTTTAGTTTCTCTCTCTCCCTTATTCCTTTATCTGTTTCGACCAGTCTTGGTCTCACTTTCCTTTTTCTCTCTCTGCAAATCTTTCCCTCCTTTTCCTCATTCTCTCTATTTACATTGCTCCAGTAATAAATGTAATTTTTCCTGATGGTTTTGGTCGGCAATTTGATGGTTCCAGTAGTGTAGAGGTTGATTATGGTACTGGATGGTATGGTAGTTCAGAGGTCATGAGTTCAAATCTCACCATGCACAGGTGTGAAATTGAATGTAATAAATCCGGTAATTATGGGCTGGGACCAGAAAAATGACCACGAAAATTGCTGGACGGTCATAAAAACTCAACTGGTTCACTAACATCCATGAGGAAAAGGGACCTGCCGCCCCTATCTGGGCTGGTCTACACGTGACTTCAGTCCTACACTAAGTGGTTGACTCTTAATGCCCTCTGAAGTGGCATAACAACCTCCTCAATGAAGCAAGAAGAGTGGGCGATAAATACCAACCTTGCCAACATCACCCACACCCTGAGAACAAATTTTTAAAAATCCAACAGTGATGGTTCAGATACTTCAGGAGGGTGACAGTGCTCAGTATAATCTATCATGGGTTGGAATGAGGAAAAATAGATTAAATGAGTTATTTACACCCTTTCATTGGTCGGGCAGACAGTTCTGACTTGTGCCCCGGTGAAGTTATCTCTCAACCTTGCATTTCTTTGGCTTGTTTCTGATGATTCATTATTTTTCTTCAAACTGAAGCTCTTGTCAAACTGAATTGAATCCCGTCTAGGAACAGAAAGTCCTGCCACGCTGCATTGTTTAAATGGCGGCACTGCAAATCGTGGAAAGAGAAAAGGACGCTCAGCCCATCAAGCCTTTTACGTGTACAGACCAAATAAAAGAAAGGGGAATGGCTGTAATTGTGTCCAATTCTGGGCACCACTCTCTAGGAAGGGTGTCAAGGCTTTGGAGAGGGTGCAGAGGAGATTTACCAGAATGGTACCAGGGATGAGGGACTTCAGTTATGTGGAGAGACTGGAGAAGCTGGGCTTGTTCTCCTTAGAACAGAGAAGGTTAAGGGGAGATTTATTGGAGATGCCCAAAATTATGAGGGCTTTTGATAGAGTAGATCGAGAGAAACTGTTTCCACTGGCGGCGGGGGCTGGTTTCCAGAGGACCCAGATTTAAGACAATTGGCAAAAGAAGCAGAGGGGAAATGAGGGACTTTTTTTATGCAGTGAGTTGATACGATCTGGAATGCACTGTCTGAGAGGGTGGTGGAAGCAGATTCAATAGTAACTTTCAAAAGGGAATTGGATATATGCTTATAAAGGGAAAAAGTTTGCAGGGCTATGGGGAAAGACCAAGGGTATGGAACTAATTGGCTAGCTCTTCCAAAGAGCTGACACAGGCATGATGGGCCGAAAAGCCTCCTCTGTGCTCTATGATTCTAAGATTCTAACTTGCATTGATATAGCGCCTTTCATCAGGACAGCCTGAAGTACTTTACAGCCAACAAAGTACTTCTGAAGTGCAGTCACTGTTGTAACGTAGAGTAGATTATATTTGCCTATCATCGACTCTACCCAATCCATTTAATCCGCTGAGGGAAAGTTCTGCATAAATACTCCGAGCCTCAACAATAATGGAGCAAAACCCCATAATATTCATCCACCCTCTCACGCACGCTGTTCCACAGACAATGTTCTTTTTCCCTCTCCACTCACCCATCACAGCATTAGGGGACAAATTGAACTCGTAGCCACCCATATTTCCGGCCTAAAATCGACGTTAGATCTCCGAATTTCGCGTTGTTGAACGGAGGGGCCTGAACTGCGCCGGAAGCCATGTCGGCTTTTAGTCATGCAGGTCGCCTGCCTTAAACTGGCGTTGGGGCGTCTTAAATACACGTATCAGGGTCCTCTGCCACTTGTAGCAGCCAGAATGTAAAATTCAGGTAGGAATGGGAGGAGCGTGCGCCATCGAGTGGACTAACCACCGCGGGTGGCTGCTGAAAAATAGGCACAGGAAATTTTCAGTTTTTATTTTTGTAGGCCCAGGAGAAGTAGGCATGATTGTCCTGCAGCCTCAAAAAAAATTCCAGCCAACCGATGGCTCGGTGGAGGCTCCCCCCTGCTCCCCTCAGACTCTTCCGGCCGGCTGGCTCAGCATAGAAGCCGGTCGATATCCCGCTCTCCCTCAGCGGTGAGCCATAGCGGGTTGCCCATTTGGTGTCCGAAGCTCGCTGGTGGCACTTAAATGAGACCTGGAGCTGGATTTGCTGTGGCCTCAGGCCAGATGGACTGGCACGCCTTACGGTCGTTGTTCCGGCTTTGCGCCAGTTTTGGGTGCAGGTCGAATTTCTCCCTCCCATTGTGCCCCACCTAATATTTGTTACTCTCATTCTGTATGTACCCCTATAACCACCCACCTTTTGTATTATACATTTTAGGGTCATGATGGATTTTGGCACTCCACATTGTGGAAGGTCTATGCTACGCATTGTCATTATGCACTACACGTTCCTGTACACTTGACCTTTTAGCAGTTGAGAACTTGCAAGTGGCTTCCTAGTTAGCTCAGGGTTTTAATCCAGTGCGTAGCCGAGCTAGGTAAACCAGGACGCTTCAACCATTCATTCCCTGGTCCCGGCCAAGTTAACTGATCTCAACTGGGATGGTGATGGGACAGCTGCATTTGGCCTCAGTGCCCCTGGGTTAGGGAGGGGAAAACAGATCATGATTACCAATCTTGACCATTGCCTAAGAAACCATGCTTGAAGTACGCACACAGGGATTTGATGTGAGACAGGGATCGGGCGTAATCCTCCAGTCCCATCTTTCAACTAATCTGGTTGGTTCTGATGGCAATCCAGCCTGCTTTCCGCAATCAAATAGACTGGTGGCCCTCGTCATCTAGGCTCTTACTTGAATACTGGCCAGTTAAGGAGATGTGAGAGGGTGCCTGGCATTTGTAGAACCAGAAAGGAGTCAATGCTTCCAGAATAAGAGGAACAGACAAAATAGGCAGAGAGAAAAAATGAAAGGACACAACTTTCCACCCTCTAGCTCCATTTTTTTTTTATTCTCGGGATGTGGGTGTTGTTGGCGAGGCCAGTATTTATTCCTATCCCTAGTTGCCCATTGAGAAGGCTGTGGTGAGCCTTTTTCTTGAACTGTTGCAGTCCATGTGGTGAAGGTGCTCCCAAAGTGCTGCTAGATAAAGAGTTCCAAGATTTTGACCCAGCGACAACGAAGGAACGGCCGATATATGTCCACGTCGGGATGGTGCGTGATTTGGAGGGAAACCTGGAGGCAATGGTGCTCCCATGCACCTGCTGCCCTTGTCCTTCTAGGTGGTGGAGGTCACGGGTTTGGTCGGTACCACTGAAAAAGCCTTGCCGAGTTGCTGCCAAGATTTTATAAGCTAACCATCGCAAAGACTGCATTAAAATGTATAGGCAACTATTTTGCAGTGATTATTACAGGCATTTTAGTAGAGCTTTGTGAAATAAAATCCATTAAGATTGTTATTATAAAATAACAGCTTCCACAACACATACTGCCATCCACACAGTCCCAGGTATGTTTTATTTACTTGTTCTTGGAATGTAGGCAACACTGGCAAGCCAGTATTTGATAAAAAGGAAGGACTTCTGGCGCGCTGTGACGGTTAAAGAAAGAACTAGCATTTATATAGTTCCTTTCACAACCTCAGGACATCCCAAAGCACTTCATTGCCAATTAAGTACTTTTGAAACGGAGTCACTGTTGTAATGTAGGAAATGCGGCAGCCAATTTGTGCACAACAAGGTCCCACAAGAGCAATGTGATAGACCACATAATCTGTTTTAGGAGTAAATATTGGCTAGGACTTCTGGGAAAACTCCCCTGCTCGTCTTCAAGATAATGCCGTGGGATCTTTTACATTCTCCTGAAAGGGCAGATGGGGCCTCGGTTTAACGTCTCATCCGAAAGACGGCACATCCAACAGTGCTGCGCTCCCTCAGTACTGCACTAGAGTGTCAGCCTAGATTTTGTGCTCAAGTGGGACTTGAGCCCAACAAACTTCTGACTCAGAGGCGAGAGTGCTACCGACTGAGCCACAGCTGACACCTGTTGGCCATCCTCAGTTGCCCTGAGGGCATTAAGAGTCAACCACATAGTTTGGTACTGGAGTCACATGTAGGTGTAGGGGTGGCAGATTCCTTTCCTGAAGGACATTATTGAACTAGTTGGGCTCTTACAAACAACCCAGTAACTTTCGTGGACATTTTTCATGGTGCCAGCCCACAATTGACTAGATTTATTGAATTCAAATTCACAACTTGCCATCTTGGGATTTGAACTCGCAATCTCTGGGCTGCTAGTACAGCATCACAACCACTGGCTTACTAGGTCACTTTTTGCCATCTCATGTTACACTAGTGGTGGAAATTAAACATCAACTTGGCTCCAATTGTTCTTTTGATGGTGACAAATTGGTGGTCCTAACTTAATATGAGGTGAGGTGAGATTACAAATCAGCAGTGACAGTATCAGAGGGAATGAAAAATCTGGGGAATATTTAATGGAAGCACATTTCTATCAGGGACCAGCATTATGTCCGACAAATTCTTTGCCTTGGGAAGATTAAAGGAGCAGCTTGCCTTAATTCAAATTGCTAAAGTGTACTGATCCTGAGGGTACAAATATCAGGAAAGACTGAACAGGCTGGGGCTGTTTTGTCTAGAAAAAAGAAGACTGAAAAACGACCTGATAGTGGTTTTTAAAATTATGAAGGTGTTCCATAGGGTGGACGTAGAGAAGACGTTTCCACTGGTGGGGGAATCCAAAACTAAGGGCCAGAAATATAAGATCGTCACTAATAAATCCAATAGGGAATTCAGGAGAAACTTCTTTACTCAGAGAGAGTGGTTAGAATGTAAAACTTGCTACCACATGGAGTAGTTGAGGCGAGTAGCATAGATGCATTTAAGGGGAAGCTAGATAAACACATGAGGGAGAAAGGAATAGAAGGATATGCTGATAGGGTGAGATGAAGTAGAGTGGGAGGAGGCTCGTGAGAAGCATAAACTCCGGTATAGACCTGTTAGGCTGAATGGTCTGTTTCTGTGTTGTAAATTCTATGTGATTCAATGAACGTAAGAATTTTCAGCAATATGAAAGGCAATTAGGCCCAACCCTGCCTGTCTTTTTTTTATAGGTCCATCCCACCTAACCATGCAATACATCCCATCATTCAGTACTTTAAACGATTAACAGTTCAACCCACGTCTCAGCTTGTTTGCACTTTACAAAAAAAAATTATCTTTGTTGACTGGATTGGAGATTGTCGCTATCAACCAATCAGATCTGTTAGAAGGCAGTTTGGCTGCCGTCCCAACAGGTCAGTTGGAGGATAAGACTTGAAGCTGCAAAACCGATCAGAGGGGTTGGAGGTCACAGTTCAAGCCTGTTCGAACCAACTTCTCAGACATTACTTCTTCCTGTTGTTGCTTGTGCGTGGAACTGAGGCGGGAAAGTTTTTAAGATGAGCTGATGGTTTCCGAGGGTAACAGTTGTGCTTGTTACACATCACAAATAAGCTGATAAAATGCAGCTCTTAAAAATAAACATTTCATTGTCCTGAAAGGGACTTTCTGGGGCATACTCAGCCCTTGTATTATATAAAGGTTTACTTTTTTTCAAGATGGTTGCAGCCGGTGTTTGAGATGCAAAGGAGGAGATTCTCTGGTGTAAATACATCTACTGGCTTCCTCTGTGCATTCCAACACATGCAGAATTTTTAAAAGTTCATTCTTGGCAAGGCCAGCAATTATTGCCCATTCCTAGATGCCTTGACTGGCTGGCTTGCTGGGCCACTTAAGAGGGCAGTTAAGAGTCAATCATATTGGTGTGGGTTGGGAGTCACATATAGGTCAGACTGGGTAAAGAGGACAGATTTCCTTCCTTAAAGGACGTTAGTGAACCAGTTGTGTTTGTACAACAATCCAACAGCTTCATGGTCACGTTCACTGATACCAGGGCCTAAATTTTAACCTGGAAGAATGGGTTGGGGGGGGGGGCGCGCGGAGAGGTGGGGAGCAGTAAAAAATTTTAAAGTTTGGAGTGGGAACGAATCCTGGCTCCAAATCCCGAATTCCGTGTTTCACCCAGACGCATCTGGGTCCGCGCACTTCGAAACCCGGAACTCCCGCCGGCTTTACATGAAAGGGAAATCGTGTTTGACAAATTTATTAGAGTTCTTTGAGGATGTAACTAGCGGGGGTAGATAAAGGGGAACCAGTGGATGTGGTATGTTTGGATTTTCAAAAGACATTCGATAAGGTGCCACGTAAAAGGTTGTTACACAAGGTAAGGGCTCATGGAGTGGGGGTAATACATTAGCATGGATAGGGGATTGGCTAACGCACAGAAAATAGAGCCAAGGGATAAATGGGTCATTTTCAGGTTGGCAGGCTGTTACTAGTGGGGTGCCGCAAGGATCAGTGCTGGGGCCTCAGCTATTTACAATCTATATTAACTTAGATGAAGGGACCGAGTGTAATGTATCCAAGTTTGCTGACAATACAAAGGCAGGTGGGAAAGTAAGCTGTGGGGAGGAAGCAAAGAATCTGCAAAGGGATATAGACAGGTTAAACGAGTGGGCAAGAAGGCGGCAGATGGAGTATAATGTGGGGAAATCTGAGATTATTCACTTTGGTAGAATGAATCGAAAAACAGAATATTGTTTAAATGGTGAGAAACTATTAAATATTGGTGTTCAGAGAGATTTGGGTGTCCTCGTACAAGAAACACAAAAAGTTAACATGCTAGTACAGCAAGCAATTAGGAAGGCAAATGGCATGTTGGCCTTTATTGCAAGGGGGTTGGAGTACAAGAGTAAGGAAGTTTTACTACAATTGTACAAGGCTTTGGTGAGACCTCACCTGGAGTACTGTGTACAGTTTTGGTCTCCTTATCTAAGGAAGGATATATTTGCCTTGGAGGCGGTGCAACGAAGGTTCACTAGATTGATTCCTGGGATGAGAGGGTTATGTTATGAGGAGAGATTGAGTAGAATGGGCCTGTACTCTCTGGAGTTTAGAAGAATGAGAGGTGATCTCATTGAAACATACAAGATTATGAGGGGGCTCGACAGATGCTGAGAGGTTGTTTCCCATGGCTGGAGAATCTAGAACTAGGGGGCATAGTTTCAGGATAAGGGGTCGGCCATTTAAGACTGAGATGAGGAGGAATTTCTTCACACAGAGGGTTGTGAATCTTTGGAATTCTCTACCCCAGAGGGCTGTGGATGCTGAGTCGTTGAGTATATTCAAGGCTGAGATCGACAGATTTTTGGACTCTAAGGGAATAAAGGGATATGGGAATTGGGCGGGAAAGTGGATTTGAGGTCGAAGATCAGCCATGATCTTGTTGAGTGGCGGAGCAGGCTCGAGGGCCGATGGCCGACTCCTGCTCCTATTTCTTATATTCTTATGTTCTTATTTAAAGGGGCACTTAAGATAATAGAAGTAGTTCACTGAATTGTGATATTTGTGATATTTCCTCCTTTCTCCTTCAAAACGTATAGTTGGAGTGGGCTTTAAACGCATCATGCGGGTGCGCAGCCCGCCCGCTGCGCAGCTGGAGGACGCGAAACCCGGAAGTTCAGTTAAGTGGTTTCAATCGAGTCGCGATCGCTCGGGAACACGCACAAAATCTTTTCCTGAGTTTCCCACCGCTCATTGTTAAAATTTAGGTCCAGATTTTATGAACATTTCCAGATTTCTTTTTAAACTGAATTCAAATTTGGATGCATTTTGGAAGGAAAAATTAGGAGAGGCAATATAAATTAAATGGTACAATTTTAAAGTGAGTGCAGGCACCTGGGCGTTCACATACACAAATCTTTGAAGGTGGCAGGACAAGTTAATAAGGCTGTTAAAAAAGCTCATGGGATCCTGGGCTTTATAGAGGCATGGGGTTTAGGCCTCAGCTAGAATATTGTGTCCAAATCTGGGCACCATGTTTTTGGAAGGATATCAAGGCCTTGGAGAGGAGAATTACTAGAATAGCACCAGGGATGAGGGACTTCAGTTGTGTGGAGAGACTAGAAAAGCTGGGATTATTCTCCTTAGAGCAGAGAAGGTGAAGGGGAGATTTAATAGAGGTTTTCAAAATTATGAGGGGTTTTGACGGGGTAGATAGGGAGAAACTGTTTCCACTGACAGGAGGGTCGGGGACCAGAGGTCACAGATAGAAACATAGAAAATAGGAGCAAGAGTAGGCCATTCGGCCCTTCGGGCCTGCTCCGCCATTCAAAATGATCATGGCTGATCGTCTAACTCAGTACCCTGTTCCTGCTTTTTCCCCATATCCCTTGATCCCTTTAGCATTAAGAAATATTTAAAGATTATCCTAAAGAATTTAAGATAATTGCCAAAAAATCCAGGGGGAAAATTAGGAGAATTTTTTTTATGCAGTGAGTTGTTATGATCTGGGAATGCGTTGCCTGAAAGAGCGGTGGAAGCAGATTCAATAGTAACTTTCAAAAGGGAATTGAATAAATACTTGAAAAGGAGAAATTTGTACGGCTATGGGGAAAGAGCAGGAGGGTGGGACTAATTGGATAGCTCTTTCAAAGAGCCAGCACAGGCACAAACATTTGTGATGATTTAGAATTTAGGGAGTGGGGATCGAGCAGTGACCAGTTTCACTTGATTTTAAAAAAAATTATGCAGAACTCCATATTTAGGATTTGACCACAGTGTACTGTTGTAATGTGTGATGGAGACCATGGA
Organism: Heptranchias perlo; assembly: GCF_035084215.1. Lineage (NCBI taxonomy): Eukaryota > Metazoa > Chordata > Chondrichthyes > Hexanchiformes > Hexanchidae > Heptranchias > Heptranchias perlo. Next base: position 11,731,402 of record NC_090325.1, on the reverse strand, counting down.
GTGAAGGAGGTTACAGAGGTAAATAGGAGCAAGATTATGAAAGGAAGAGTGTGGGTGAGCTGCATCTGCTAGTTATGTTCTGTAACTTTGAAAGCTATTCAAGCTGGGTGAGTGGGCAAGAACATGGCAGATGACGGGGATAAATGTGAGGTTATCCACTTTGGTTGTAAAAACAGAAAGGCAGATTATTATCTGAATGGTGATAGATTGGGAAAAGGAGAGGTGCAACGAGACCTGGGTGTCCTTGTACACCAGTCGTTGAAAGCGAGCATTCAGGTGCAGCAAGCAGTTAGGAAGGCGAATGGTATATTGGCCTTCATTGCAAGAGGATTTGAGTACAGGAACAGGGATGTCTTACTGCAGTTATACAGGGTCTTGGTGAGACCACATCTGGAGTATTGTGTTCAGTTTTGTTCTCCTTATCTGAGGAGGGATGTCCTTGCCATGGAGGGAGTGCAACGAAGGTTTACCAGACTGATTCCTGGGATGGCAGGATTGACGTATGAGGAGAGATTGGGTCGACTCGGCCTATATTCACTAGAGTTTAGAAGAATGAGAGGTGATCTCATCGAAACATATAAAATTCAAACAGGACTAGACAGACTAGATGCAGGGAGGATGTTCCCGATGGCTGGGGAGTCCAGAACCAGGGGTCACAGTCTCAGGATACGGGGTATGCCATTTAGAACCGAGATGAGGAGAAATTTCTTCACTCAGAGGGTGGTGAACCTGTGGAATTCTCTAGCACAGAAGGCAGTGGAGGCCAAGTCATTAGATGTATTCAAGAAGCAGATAGATATATTTCTTAATGCTAAAGGGATCAAGGGATATGGGGAAAAAGCGGGAACAGGTTACTGAGTTAGACGATCAGCCATAATCATTTTGAATGGCGGAGCAGACCCGAAGGGCCGAATGGCCTACTCTTGCTCCTATTTTCTATGTTTCTATGTTTTTATTCTCAGCTTGTTTACATAATTGTGCTGGAAATACCTTTGTTACCGTGGTAATGACCGATGGGAATGCTGGCATCATCTAGATTAGAATGGCCAGCGTCCGCAGGGAAATATGAGGAGTGACATTCATAATCATTAAGAACATAATAGGTTGCAAAACCTCGATGGCAGGCAATAAGTTAGGTCCAGCTGACGACACAAAATCCAGTTCCCTAGGTCTGCTCCTCCTGATTATTTTTTTGAGCACTTTGTTTTGTTTTAAAAAGATTGCGGTGTATAATGATTTTTTTTATTTTCCTGTACAAGAAAATAAACTTTTTTTGACAGGGTAAAGAGAGTGAAAATAGACTGGGAATTGCTGCTGTGACAATGATGGAGAAATGCTTAGTGCATTCCCATGACATTCCCCCCCCACCCCGGCAGCTGTTTTAATGAAAGGTGTTCATCTGTTTATTTTCAACGGGTTAAGGCTTCAGTTAAAGTAACAGGCAGAGGTATATCACGTAGAATGTACAGCACAGCAACAGGCCAATCGGCCCGACAGGTTCATGCTGGTGTTTATGCACGAGCAAGTGTGAGGACCCAGTGATGGAGGAGCCTCAGCCTTCGCCCTTGTCCAACAGGTACAAGGTACCTGCTACCTGTATGAATGAGAACAAAGACTGCAGAGAGGGTGGGCAAACTGACCACGACACCGTGGTACAGGAGGCCATTCAAGTGGGCGGAGTAAAAAGGAATGTGGTAGTGTTAGGGGATAGTGTAGTCAGGGGGATAGACACTGTTCGCTGCAGCCTTGACTGGGAGTCCCGAAGGCTGTGTTGCCCGCCCGGTGCCAGGGTTAAGGACATCTCCTCGCGGCTGGAAAACAACTTGGAGCATGAGGAGGAGGATCCAGTTGTCGTCTTCCACGCAGGGACCAACGACATAGGTAGAACTAGGAATGCGGTTCTGCTGAGGAAGTTGGAGAAGCTAGGGACTAAATTAATAAGCAGAACCTCAAAGGTAATAGTCTCTGGATTACTACCTGGGCCACACGCAAATTGGCGTAAGGACAAACAGATCAGAGAGTTAAATGTGTAACTCAAAGAGTGCTGTGGGAGGCAAGGGTTTCGATTCATTGGGGCACTGGCACCAATATTGGGGAAAGAGGGAGCTGTTCCGTTGGGACGGGCTGCACTTAAACCAGGCTGGGACCAGCGTCCTGGCAAATTGAATAACCGGGGCTGTAGATAGGGCTTTAAACTAAAAAAGGAGGCAGGGTTCTGAATTTAGAAACAGAAAGAGAAAAGTCAAGACAATTGAGCAGTGTAGCGATTTGGGTAAAGATAAGCAGAGTGTGACAGGAAGGGACACTGGGGGAAAAATTCGATAGGGCGTATTATTGGGCGTAGGTAGCATGATCCGCTATTAACCCGCGCCCAATGGTCCCTGCGCAGGCAGGACAAGAACTTTGTCCGGCCTCAATGCTCACCGTCAATCTGCGTTGAAATCCAGGCCTTGCACATCGATTCAATGCAATTCGAGTTTTCCACCAGCAGGCGGAGCACCAATCTCTTAAAGGGAGGATGTCCCTTAAAATCTCTGAAAGGTCGCTGGTATCTGTTAATTGCTGAAAATAACAATCTACTGTCTGCACGGAGTCTGAACAGAGATCAGACATCACACACGTAAAACACAGATGCAGGTCCCATCCCTATGTTTATACACTGATGAGTTATGTTAAAACATTGAATAAAGGTTGCGCACCACTAAATCCCACATCCTCCAGTCTGCATTCCAGACCTCACCAATCTGCCGATCGGAGTTGGTACCAGGCCTGCGAGAGTGCATGTACCAAGGTTCTCTGCTGATGCACTAGAGGCCTTGGTGCAAGAGGTGGACAGAAGGAGGGACATCCTATATCCACGGTGGTGGCGGGGGGGGGGGGCAAGAGGCCCTCCAGACATATGGCCAAAAAGCAATGGGAGGCAGCGGGGGACAAAGTTCAATGCTTTGACACGAGTGGTCAAGGTGAGTGAGGTCAAATGTCAAGTGGCATCTCCTACCAACTGCACCACTAGCCGCATCCACTGCTCCACACACTACACCCCCCATCATCCACATACCAACAAACTCTTTCAATCAGTACTCAACTCTTCCAATCAGATGCTTCCTCTCACCCTTACACATTATCACTGTTGCAAGCTGCCAACCCACAACTCACAGGCCACACACACTGGCAGCTATTCAACCATGACAGGGCTAGACAGGCTGGATGCAGGGAGGATGTTTCCCCTGGCTGTGGGGTCCAGAACGAGGGGTCACAGTCTCAGGATACGGGGTAGGACATTTAGGACTGAGATGAGGAGAAATTTCTTCACTCGGTGGGTGGTGAACCTGTGGAATTCTCTACCACAGAAGGCTGTGGAGGCCAAGTCACTGAATATATTTAAGAAGGAGCTCGATAGATTTCTAGACACAAAAAGCATCAAGGGGGATGGGGAGAGAGCGGGAATATGGTATTGAGATAGAGGATCAGCCATGATCATATTAAATGGCGGAGCAGGCTCGAAGGGCCGAATGGCCTACTCATGCTCCTATTTTCTATGTTTCTATGTTTCTATGACAGGCACATCACCCAGACATGTCCCGCTTTCTTGCAGAAGAAGGTGGCACTTAACAGGAGGCAGCAAGTGGCAGTGGCATTTAGCCCCTCGAGCCTGTTCCGCCATTCAATGAGATCATGATTGATCTGTGACCTAACTCCATAAACCCGCCTTAGCCCCATATCCCTTAATACCTTTGGTTCACAGAAATCTATCAATCTCGGATTTAGAATTCACAATTGATCTAACATCAACTACTGTTTGCAGAAGAGCGTTCCAAACTTCTCCCACCCTTTGCATGTAGAAGCATTTCCTAACTTCACTCCTGCACGTCCTGGCTCTAAATGTCAGGCTATGTCCCCGCGTCCTAGTAGTCAAGCCTAGGAGGCCTCCAAAAACAGTTACAAATGTCTCGACAGCCAGAAGCAATAATCCAGCCACTGACCTGTAAATCCTGCATGGTCACTTAAAATAGCACTGGTGGGGGGTCCTCCAGGCACTCTAAGACACGTTCAGATGGTTGGGGTTAAGGCTGTGCGTTGAGTTGAGCGTTAAGTCCCAAAATGGTGTCTATCACTTTAAATCAGCATTGCACGCTGATTGTATCCATTTTCTCCTTAGTTTACATGCTTCCGACGTTCGGTATTTGCGCCTGCGCTAACTCCTTTACCAAGATGGTGTCCAGCGCACGTCACACTGGAAACGTGCTTGCGCAGCCAAGGTGCCATCTTGGATGTTTGAGAGGCTGCATAGCACCGAAACAACGGGAGCTACACGGCCCAATTTAGCGCCCAGAGAGTTTAACGGTAATAATGCATCAGCAAATAAGGTCAAATCAGGGAAAAATTGTAAAAAGTTAAAATTAAAGGCGCTTTATCTGAATGCACAAAGCAGTTGTAACAAGATTGTAAGGGGTTTTGCATCCGGGGCTTATTGTAGGTCAGCCAGTTATGTTTTCCTGAGCTGCCCTGCCCGCTGTGCGGTTTCGAATCGCTTTCCCTTCCTGATTCTGAGCTCAGGACTTATCGAGTGGTAATAAGGACAGACGAACAGACCAGTGGATTGGTGCAAGGAAAACCAATGTTTATTAATAAGAAAACTAAAACTACAAGGTGAACAGTATTATACAGAAGATAAAAGGAATCGCTATGGATGCAATACAGTCTTACACTTAACGGGGTGGAAGAAACTGACACATTGAGGGAAAATTCTACAATCACAATTTTAGCAATACCCCTTTAACTCCCACCCTTACACCTAGCTAGGTTGTCTTGTGACGGCCAGAAAAAAAATAATGCTCACCAGATGAAAAGGCCAGGCCCCTGTGCCCTGCTGCTGCCGTCGACATGTGGTTGCGATGTTTACTGGACGGCCTTCCTTCTTGGTTGCTAGCAGGCAAGCAGGACGCCGGGCCGAGGCGAAGAGAGAGAGAGGTTCTGGGATGCCCCCAGTTATACCCTCCCGGTAATGGGTTATTTTCGCGCCTCATCAGTTTGCTCCATTGTCCGATTTGGGCGAGAAAACCTAAGACAAGAGGGCCCCGATCTTGGCCCATTTACATTAATGGCCGGTACCTGTACTGATCTGTTCCATAACTGCTTTCCATTGTTCCGAATGTTCCTTAATGGGTCACCTTAGTCCTGGGATTACTTCTGCTCGATCTCTGATTGTATAGGCCGGCAATGTTGATGGCTTGCCTCAGGGCGTGAATGCAACTGTGCTTGTCTCGCTGCATTGTTCAAAGAGCCCTGTCTGCTCTTGTGGAAAGGTGTTTGCAGACGTGTTAAACACGGAGCCTGCCAAGCTGTCAGAGAATCCAATTTCACATGCTGCAGGCCTTTGGCCATGTGTCTGACCGCAGCCATTTTGAGAGGCCCTGGATTTTTTTAAAACACAGTCACACCAGGGTTTCTTTAATAACTCCAATAAATCTTCGGGGGGTGGGGGGGGGGGGAGGGGACATGTGAAATTTTGCGAATCCCTTCAAGATAGACGAATTAATGGCACAAGTAGAGGTAAATGGGTTTGATCTAGTAGCCATTACAGAGATGTGGGTGCAAGGTGACCAAGGTTGGAAACCAAATATTCTAGGGTACTTGACGTTTCAAAAAGATAGACAAAATGGAAAAGGAGGCGGGGAGGCGGGGGTGGGGGGTACCTCTGATAATAAAGGATGACATAAAGACAGTAGTGAGAAAGGATCTTGGCTCGGAAGATTAGGAATTGGAATCAGTATGGGTGGAGATAAGAAATAACAAGGGGCCGAGAACAGTGGTCAAGCGTTGGCCAAGGTAGATCGGGAAATTAGATTAAAAGGTATACATTCCATTGAGAAATAAAAATTCCACAGGAAAATTGATCCATCCGTGGCTAACTAAAGAAGTTAAGGATAGTGTTAGATTAAAAGAAGAGGCTTATAACGTTGCCAAGAAGAGTAGTAAGCCTGAGGAGTGGGGGAGTTTTAGAAACCAGCAAAGGATGACCAAAAAATTGATAAAGAGGGAGAAAATAGAATGAGAATAAACTAGCAAGAAATATAAAAACAGATTGTAAGAGCTTCTATAAGTATCTAAAAAGGAAGAGAGTAGCTAAAGTAAACATGGGTCCCTTAGAGGCTGAGACAGGAGAAGTGATAATGGGGAATAAGGAAATGGCAGAGATTAAACAAATATTTTGTATCTGTCTTCACAGTCGAAGATGCAAAAAAAGCACCAGAAGCAGTGGGGAACCAAGGGTCTAATGAGAGTGAGGAACTTAAAGTAATTAATATTGGTAAAGAAAAAGTACTGGAAAAATTAATGGGACTAAAAGCCAACAAATCCCCTGGACCTGATGGCCGACATCCTAGGGTTCTAAAAGACGTGGCTGCAGAGATAGTGGATGCATTGGTTGTGATCTTCCAAAATTCCCTAGATTCTAGAATGGTTCCAGTGGATTGAATGGTAGCAAATGTAACCCCGCTATTCAAGTAAGGAGGGAGAGAAAAAATAGGTGAATATAGGCCAGTTGGCCTGACATCAGTTGTCGGCAAAATGCTGGAATCCATTATTAAGGACACTTAGAAAATCATAATATGATTAGGTCGAGTCAATATAGTGTTATGAAAGGGAAACCGTGTTTGACAAATCTATTAGAGTTTTTTGAGAGTGTAACTTTGAGAGATAAAGGAGAACCAGTGGATGTAGTATATTTGGATTTTCAAAAGGCATTCGATAAAGCACCACACAAAAGGTTGTTACTCAAGGTAAGGGCTCATGGGGTTGGGGGTAATATATTAGCATGGATAGAGGATTGGTTAATGGACAGAAAACAGAGAGTAGGAATAGACGGGTCATTTTCCGGTTGTCAGGCTGTAACTAGTGGGGTACCGCAAGGATCAGTGCTTGGGCCTCAGCTATTTACAATCTATATTAATGACTTAGATGAAGGGACCGAGTGTAATGTATCCAAGTTTGCTGACGATACAAAATTAGGTGGGAAAGTAAGCTGTGAGGAGGACACAAAGAGTTTGCAAAGGGATATAGACAGGTTAAATGAGTGGGCAAGAAGGTGGCAGATGGAGTATAATGTGGGGAAATGTGAGGTTATTCACTTTGGTAGGAAGAATAGAAAAACAGAATATTTTTTAAATGGAGGCAAACTGTCAAATGTTGATGTTCAGTAAGATTTGGGTGCCCATGTACATGAAGCACAGAAAGTTAACATCCTTGTACAGCAAGCAATTAGGAAGGCAAATGGAATGTTGGCCTTTATTGCAGAGGATTGGAGTACAAGAGTAAGGAATTATACAGGGCTTTGGTGAGACCTCACCTGGATTACTGTGTGTAGTTTTGGTCTCCTTACCTAAGGAAGGATATATTTGCCTCAGAGGCGGTGCAATGAAGGTTCACTAGATTGATTCCTGGGATGAGAGGGTTGTCCTATGAGGAAAGATTGAGTAGAATGGGCCGATACTCTTTGGAGTTTCGAAGAATGAGAGGTGATCTCATTGAAACGTATTAGATTCTAAGGGGGTAGTTGCTGGGAGGTTGTTTGCTTTGGCTGGATAGTTTAGAACTGGGGGGAATAGTCTCAGGACAAGAGGTCAACCATTTAAGACTGAGATGAGGAATTTCTTCACTTAGGGAGCTGTGAATCTTTGGAATTTTCTTCCCCAGAGGGCTGTGGATGCTCTGTCATTGAGTATATTCAAGACTGAGATCGATAGATTTTTGGACTCTAAGGGAATCAATGGATATGGGGATCGGGCAGGAAAGTGGAGTTGAGGTCAAAGATCAGCCATGATCTTATTGAAGTGCAGAGCGGGCTCGAGGGACTGTATGGCCTACACCTGCTCCTATTTCTTATGTTCTTATATCCAAACTATTGTCCCATCACCAACCACTCTTTCTTCTCCAAAGTTCTTGAACATGTTATCGCCTGCCAAATCTGTGCCCATCTTTCCTGAAGCTCCACATTTGAATCTCTCCAATCAGGTTTCCACTCCTACCACACCACAAAAGTGGCCCTACTCAGAGTCTCAAATGATATTCTCTGTGACCGTGACCATGATGTATTATCCCTCATTGCCCTCCTCGACCGCTTTGCTGCCTTTGACAAAGCCAACAAAACCATCCTCATCCAAAGCCTCTCCTTGTCCAGCTCAGAGGACTGCCCTTGCTTGGTTCCATTATTACCTAGTTAATTGTAGCCAGAGCATCTCTATCAATGACTTCTCCTCCTGCCCCCTACACCGTTACCTCTGGAGTCTTCCAAGGAGCTTACCTTGGTCCTCTCCTCTTCCTCTCCCCTTGGCAACATTATCCAAATACATGAGAACAATGTCCAGCTCTACCTCTCCAACAACTCTCTGAACGCCACCACTGCCTCTGTGTTATCAGACTGCTTATGAACCACAATTTCCTCCACTGCACCTTTGCCACGGTTTCCATCCCCCTCCCAGCCACTGTCTCAGGTTGAACCAGACTGTCTGCAACCTCAGTGTCCTATTCAACCCCTTGCTGAGCTTCTGATCCCACCTCCTGTCCGTCACAAAGACCGCCTACTTCTACATCCGTAATATCCTATCTGCTGCTGAAATTCTCATCCACGACTTTATCACCTCCAGTCTCGACTATTACAATGTTCTCCTGGCTGGCCTCCCATTTTCCATACTCTGTAACCTTCAGCTCATCAAAAACTTTGCTGTCCATATCGTAGCCCACACTAAGTCCTGCTCACTCATCACTCCTGACCTTGCTGACCTGTATTGGCTCTCGGTGTCCCAACACCTCCAATTTAACAGTCTCACCTTTGTATTTAAATGCCTTCATAGACTACTGATCACTGTAAGCACCTCCAGCCCTACAATGCCCCCCCCACCCCAGAGTTCTCCGTTCCTCCGATTCTGACCTCTTGTGCATCTCCCATCCCTTTGGCCCACCATTGGCAGCTGTGCCTTCAGCTGCCTAGGTCCCATGCTCTGGGTGGTCCCAACCTCTCCAATTCCCTCTCCTCCTTTAAGATCTTCCTTAAAACCCACCTAATTGACCAAGCTTTTGGTCACCCCTCCTAAAGTCTCCTGCTTTGGCTCAGTGCCCATTTTTTGTCTCATTGCACTTCTGTAAAGCACTGTGGGATTTTTTTTACAAGTGAAAGGCACTATATTAATGCAAGTGTTTTTGAATCTCTAAATGTCTTCCCTCCCCAGAAGTAGTTGTCTCTTGAACTGTCTACTTTCACAGCCTTCCTTGGTACATAGGAAGTGGAGTGGGCCATTCAGTCCCTCGAGCCTGTTCCACCATTCAATTAGATCATGGCTGATCTGTATCTTAACTCCATCTGCCTGCCTTGATTCTGTAACCTGTGCCTAACAAAATCTATCAATCTCAGTTATGACATTTTCAATTGACCCCCAGCCTTAACAGCTTTTTTAGGAAGGAGTCTTACAACATCAGGTTATAGTCCAACAGCTTTATTTTAAATCACAAGCTTTCGGAGGCTTCCTCCTTAGTCAGGTGAGGAAGGAGGAAGCCTCCGAAAGCTTGTGATTTCAAATAAAGCTGTTGGACTATAACCTGGTGTTGTAAGACTCCTTACATTTTAAGGTTAGGCCCCCATGTTCTGGACTCCCCCCACCAGAGGAAATACTGTCTCTCCATCTACCCTATCAAATTCCTTTGATTATCTTAAATACCTCAATTGGACCACCCCTTAATCTTCTACATTCAAGGGAATACAAACCTAGTCTATGCAATCTGCCCTCATAATTTAACCCTTATGGTTAAATAAGCATTGTTCCTTAGTACAGAACGGGTATACCCTTTGCGTGAAAAGTGGCCGACTTCCTCACTTACTTCTAGCTTCCTTATGTGTAACTTGTGTCCTCCGGTGTTTAAACTTTTATCACGGTGAATTCTTGCCTCAGATCAACCTCATCAATCCCCTTCGTAACTTTGCTATCTTCAATTCAGTCTCTTCTATTTTTTCCAAAGAGATTTTTTTTTGGGGAAGAAATGATTTGACACGAGTTGTATTATTAGAGATAATGTGCCCATGCTCCAATTCCAGTTCTTTTACCTGAAATCTTGATAAATGTATTTGCTGCACATCCACTATACACAGTGTTATGCAATGGTTTCTTATGTTAATAAACCCTTATTCAAAAAGATGACATTGAACATTTTGACGCGCAATAAATCCAGTGGTTGTACGTGGCTGATGTTGGCTGCGCCAAGCCTCAGCAAGTAATACAAGATTCATTGTAAAGCCTGTACATACCCTTCAAATGTTGACATTTGTTGCTATTATAACGCTTATCCAGCTTTGTAGATAAAATGGGAATTCTGCTAAATAGCTACACTGGTAATTTCCTCTGGATTTCTCCGTCGCTGTAACTTTTGGCAGAATTTTGGTGTAAATGGGGTTTCCGCCGGACTTACATAGGAACAGGAGTAGGCCATTCAGCCCCTTGAGCCTGTTCCACCATTCAATTAGCTCATGGCTGATCTGTATCTTAATTCCATTCACCAGCCTTAGTTCTGTATCCCTTAATATCCTCTAGAACTAGAGGGCATTGTCTCAGTATAAGGGTTCGGCCATTTAAGACTGAGATGAGGAGGAATTTCTTCACTCAGAGGGTTGTGAATCTTTGGAATTCTCTATCCCAGAGGGCTGTGGATGCTCAGTTGTTCAAGGCTGAGATTGACGATCCGGATTCTTTCCCCTCAGTCTGGTTCAGTAATAACTGAAGTCGAATACATTTTGAAGTTCATCACAACTTTAATAGCAGGGTTCTTAGTCTGCAGCATTGATTTGGACTCCTGATAGAGTCCCTCTATGCTGGCAGAGCAAGAACAAAAACATACAGAAATCCACACGTTTTTATACAAATCAATAGGGTTGGAACATACTTAACGAGGGTCAACACCAATCATAAGCCGGGCATAGGTTGCCATGCGAGGTTACATTATTTCCGGCCAATCATAAATCGTCCATGTGCTGACCATGTTGCTGTTAGACATCAAAGGGGATATTTCCTCACCTTCCAACTTGGAATGTTCTTCCCTGTTCCTTCTGTTCCTTATCTCCCAACCTGGAATGTCTTTCAACTTTGGCTAAGCTCGTTACCTATATTGATCTGCCATAAACATGGAGACATTCAGACCAGTCCTTGAATCACATCAAAGACTCTACATTGCTAAGACCATGCAAACCTGCTGACTACGCAAACATATGGCCCAGCAGGAGGCCAGGCCACCTGTACCAATCTCAGTTACTAACTAATTAACCCTTTCTAACCATTTTGCATTCTGCTTCTTTGCCACGTAGGCATTTTAATATTTTACCGAAAACTGACCACGTAGGGATTCTCAAGATAGATAAAATTGACTCTAGGGGAATCAAGGGATGTGGGGATTGGGCTGGAAAGTGGAGATGAGGTTGAAGATCAGCCATGATCTGATTGAATGGTGGACCAGGCTTGAGGAGTCGTATGGCCTACTCCAGCTCTTATTTCTTATGTTCTTACCCTTCCCTAACGAAAATCTATTAATCTCAGTTTTGAAATTTTCAATTGACCCCCAGCCTCAACTGCTTTTTGGGGGAGAGAGTTCCAGATTTCCACCACCCTTTGTGTGAAGAAGTGCTTCCTGACATCACCCCTGAACACCCGAGCTCTAATTTTAAGGTTATGCCCCCCTTGTTCTGGACTCCCCCACCACAGGAAATAGTTTCTCTCTATCTACCCTATCAACTCCTTTCATAACTTAAATACCTCAATTAGTTCACTCTTTAATCTTCTATACACGAGGGAATACAAGCCTAGTCGATGCAACCTGTCCTCATAATTTGATCCTTTTAGCCTTGGTATCATTCTGGTGAATCTGCATTGCATCCTCTCCATGGCTAAAGTTATAGTGGTGGAGTGGCAGAAACACACCCACATAAATGTTGTGGCTATTAGAGCAGGTCAGAAGCTGGGTATTCTGTGGCGAGTGGCTCACCTCCTGACTCCCCAGAACCTTCACACAACCTACTGGGCACAAGTCTTGATTGAATACTCTCCACTTGCCTGGATGGGTGCAGCTGCAACAACACTCAAAAAGCTCGACACTATCCAGGACAAAGCAGTCCACTTGATCAGTACCCCATCCACCACCTTGAATATCCAAGAAGAAGGCTCACCAGTACCTTCTCAAGGGCAACTAGGGATTGACAATAAATACTGGTTTTGCCAGTGATGTCCATATCACTAGAATGAATATATTCTTAAAAAATTTCCAACGCTGTACTCCTGCAGCATAAAGGCAAGGGAAAGGATTTTATATAATATGTCCATTGGGTGATCGCTTTGCTGTACCCATCCGCTCAGTCCACAAACGTGACTCTGACCTTCCGGTCACTTACCATTTTAATATTCCCCCTTGCAATCCCACTCGGACCTCTCTGTCCTCGTCCTCTTACACTGTTCCAATGAAGTTCAACGGAAGCTCGAGGAACAGCACCTCATCTTTCGATTAGGCACTTTACAACCTTCCGGACTCAACATTGAATTCAATAACTTCAGGTCATAAACACTGCTCCCATTTTTTCGGACAGCAGGTGCTGGTAATGGTTCTGCTGTTGCCATTTACAGCTCCTCTAGACCCATCTTTTGTTTCTTTACTTGTCCCATTACCACCTTCCTTGCCTTGCACCTCATCCCATCGGTCTTCGACCTGAAACATTAACTCTGTTTCCCTCTCCACAGATGCTGCCTGACCTGCTGAGTACTTCCAGCATTTTCTGTTTTTATGTCAATTATTAATCCATCTGTAGGACAGTCTCGGCCCAGACTCTGTTACCTCCTCACGATACTTTTTAAATTTTAAAATAGTTTTTCTCTTGCTTCCAGTTTAATGTTTGCTCCCAGTCACTTATTATCTCTCTTTCCATTGTCTTTAAAGAGAAAGAGTATTTGCATTTGTTTTAGTCCCTTATCGCATCACTGAAATGTCTAAAAGCACTTCACAGAATGAATTACTTTTGCCGTGCAGTGACAGTTGTTATCCAGACAAAATGAGAGCAGCCTAAATATGTATGTTGTGAAACTTCATAGTTGGATCGTGTTTAGTTTGCTGTAGTTTCTCTGTGAACCAAGATTCCCCAGGACCTCTGCATGCTTAAAACAGAAATAAACTACAGGCCTTTAAAACGCACTCACGATTTCACCTCAGACCAAAATCCCGACTCTGCTCTGCTCAGCTGCCACAGTTGGAGTGGGACGGTGAGGGTGGGGCTGGAATCTGACAGTAAATGTGGGTTGGCCAGGACGAGCATTCCTGGCCCCACAAAAAACCGTTGCCATTTTTCCCTCCCCCGTAGTGGTCTCATTAATGGCAGCCAGTTGGGCTGCTCAATGCTCCGTCCCACTGGGCGGAGTGTGCAATCTGCTCAATGGAATACTAAAGTTTCATCAGGGCCCTAAATATACTGTTTGACCCCTGTTTCCATATTTACATTGGCTTCCATCTGTTTAAGACGGGGGCGCTGCTCCTTTGTTTCCCGGCCTTCTCCAAAAATGGCGGTGGGCCAGGACGCCGGCAGGAACGGGGACGATAACTGCTGCGCCACGAGTTCCCAGCCGCTATCGCCCTGCTGCGCCCAAACACAGGGGCCGAAATCGGCCCCAATGTGTCTGTGCTGAATCATCTCCAGTTCCCATGGTTGATGATTTATTAAGCTGAGGGAGCGCTGCACTGTCAGAGGTGCCGTTTTACAGATGAGACGTTAAAACGAGGCCCCCCCCAGGTGGACGTTAAAGACCCAGTGGCACTTTTCGAAGAAGAGCAGGTGCGTTCTCCCTGGCTGCCATGGCCAATATTGATCCCTCAACCAACAGCATTAAAACAGATTATCTGATCATTATCTCATTGCTGTTTGTTGGACCTTGCTGTGCGTAAATTGGCTGCTGCGTATCCAACATTACAACAGTGACTACACTTCAAAAATGTACTTAATTCTCTGTAAAGTGCTTTGAGACGTCGTGAGGTCATGAAAGGTGCAGCAAGCAGTTAGGAAGGCAAATGGCATGTTGGCCTTTATTGCAAAGGGTTGTACAAGAGTAAGGAAGACTGCTACAATAGTACCGGGCTTTGGTGAGACCACACCTGGAGTACTGTGCACAGTTTTGGTCTCCTTATCTAAGGAAGGATATACTTGCCTTAGAGGCGGTGCAACGGAGGTTCACTAGATTGATTCCTGGGCTGAGAGGGTTGTGCTGTGAGGAGAGATTTTGAGCAGAATGGGCCTATACTACATAAGAACATAAGAAATAGGAGCAGGAGTAGGCCAATCGGCCCCTCGAGCCTGCTCCGCCATTCAATAAGATCATGGCTGATCTGGTCCTAACCTCAAATCTAAAATCATATCCAAATTCCTGCCCGCTCCCCGTAACCCCTAATTCCCTTTACTTCTAGGAAACTGTCTATTTCTGTTTTAAATTTATTTAATGACTCTCTGGAGTTTAAAAGAATTAGAGGTGATCTCAATAAAACATATAAGATTCTGAGAGGGCTTGACAGGGTAGATGATGAGAGGTTCTTTCTCCTGGCTGGAGAGTCTAGAACTAAGTGGTCTAGTCTCAAGATAAGGGATCGGCCATTTAAGACTGAGATGAGGAGGAATTTCTTCATTCAGAGGGTTGTGAATCTTTGGAATTCTCTACCCCAGAGGGCTGTGGATGCTGCGACGTTGAATATATTCAAGACTGAGATCGATAGATTTTTGGACTCTAAGGAAATCAAAGGATTTGGGGATTGGGCCGGAAAGTAGAGTTGAGGTCGAAGATCAGCCATGATCTTATTGAATGGCGGAGCAGGCTCGATGGGTCGAATGGCTTACACCTGCTCCTGTTCCTTATGTTCTTATGAAAGGCGCAATATAAATGCAAGTCTTTCTTTCTTAAGCCAGTGCAGTGTTGCAATTCCTCGTCTCCTCTTTCATTCTGAAAGAAGAATAGATGGTCCTGGCCAAGATTCAACCAATACCACCATCAAAATAAAAAGATGAACTGGTCATTTGCCACGAGTGAGACTTTGCTGGTGTGGAACCTAACTAGACATGAGTGTGGGGTGCAGAAGCAGGGCTAAAATAGTTAAGTCCTATGTTAGTCCTGCACTTGTGTCCTTTAAGGCTCTATTGACACCAGTATAGCCTTACAATTTCTGCCCTTTATTGTTGATCTGTTTAAGGAATGTATCTTTTTAACATTGAAGGCTAGCAGGATATAAAATTAAGAAAAAATTAAATTAATTTCTATCTTTCCTCCTTTACCAAATATGTTGAAGCATAGGACCAGGAGTAGGCCATTCAGTCCCTCGTGCCTGTTCCGCCATTTGATAAGATCATGGCTGATCTGTGATCTAACTCCATATACCTGCCTTTGGCCCATATCCCTTAATACCTTTGGTTGCCAAAAAGCTATCGATCTCAGATTTAAATTTAGCAATTGAGTTAGTATCAATTGCTGTTTGCGGAAGAGAGTTCCAAACTTCTACCACCCTTTGTGTGTAGAAATGTTTTCTAATCACACTCCCGAAAGGTCTGGCTCTAATTTTTAGACTGTGCCCCCACCCCTAGAATCCCCAACCAGCGGAAATAGTTTCTCTCTATCCACCCTATCTGTTCCCCTTAATATCTTATAAACTTAGATCAGATCACCCCTTAACCTTCGAAACTCCAGAGAATACAACCCCAATTTGTGTAATCTCTCCTCGTAACTTAACCCTTGAAGTCCGGGTATCATTCTAGTAGTATTCAGTATCACCAGAAGAGCTTAAATTAATGTTTAAATTCAAGTTTTTTATCCAGAATCTCCCTCCAAACTTCAATAATCTTACAGTCCTCACTAAACTTGCTGTTTATACAACAACAACTTGCATTTATATAGCGCCTTTAATGTAATAAAACGTCCCAAGGCGCTTCACAGGTGCGAAATCAAACAAAAGTTGATACCGAGTCACATAAAAAGATATTATGATGAATGCTTGATCAAAGAGAGAGGTTATAAGGAGCATCTTAAAGAAGGAGAGCGAAGTAGAGATGCAGAGAGATTTAGAGAGCGAATTCCAGAGCTTAGGGCTGAGGCAGCTGAAGGCACGGCCGGCAATGGTGGAACAATGGTGAAATTGGGGGTGTGCAAGATGCCTGAATTGGAGGAGTGCAGAGATCTCTGAGGGTTGTAGGGCTGGAAGAGGTTACAGAGATAGGGAGGGAATTGTAAGCAAAGATGATATGCTCAGAACTCAAGAACAATTGTTCATTAAACCATAAATAAAGAAATGCAGGTTAAGCAACCATTTGATTTTTCCTTGCTAATTGCTGGTTGGTACAATCCTTTCTTGATCAGATTTGATTTTTTGCTGTTTTATATGAAATTGGAGCCAACCAGGTGCAAATGTGATGCAAAACTTTAACTGCGATGCAAAAATCATGATGATTGAAGTACCACAAACAAAACATGTACAAATGCCAAGTTGTTCAAACATATTGGATACAAAATTGGCTTGACGACAGAAGACAGAGGGTGGTTGTAGAGGGTTGTTTTTCAAACTGGAGGCCTGTGTCCAGCGGTGTGCCTCAGGGATCGGTGCTGGGTCCGCTGTTATTTGTTATTTATATTAATGATTTGGATGAGAATTTAGGAGGCATGGTTAGTAAGTTTGCAGATGACACCAAGATTGGTGGCATTGTGGACAGTGAAGAAGGTTATCTACGATTGCAGCGGGACCTTGATAAATTGGGCCAGTGGGCCGATGAATGGCAGATGGAGTTTAATTTAGATAAATGTGAGGTGATGCATTTTGGTAGATCGAATCGGGCCAGGACCTACTCCGTTAATGGTAGGGCGTTGGGGAGAGTTATAGAACAAAGAGATCTAGGAGTACAGGTTCATAGCTCCTTGAAAGTGGAGTCACAGGTGGATAGGGTGGTGAAGAAGGCATTCGGCATGCGTGGTTTCATTGGTCAGAACATTGAATACAGGAGTTGGGATGTCTTGTTGAAGTTGTACAAGACATTAGTAAGGCCACACTTGGAATACTGTGTACAGTTCTGGTCACCCTATTATAGAAAGGATATTATTAAACTAGAAAGAGTGCAGAAAAGATTTACTAGGATGCTACTGGGACTTGATGGTTTGACTTATAGGGAGAGGTTAGATAGACTGGGACTTTTTTCCCTGGAGAGTAGGAGGTTAAGGGGTGATCTTATAGAAGTCTATAAAATAATGAGGGGCATAGGTAAGGGAGATAGTCAAAATCTTTTCCCAAAGGTAGGGGAGTCTATAACGAGGGGACATAGATTTAAGGTGAGAGGGGAGAGATACAAAAGGGTCCAGAGGGGCAATTTTTTCACTCAAAGGGTGGTGAGTGTCTGGAACGAGCTGCCAGAGGCAGTAGTAGAGGCGGGTACAATTTTGTCTTTTAAAAAGCATTTGGACAGTTACATGGGTAAGATGGGTATAGAGGGATATGGGCCAAGTGCAGGCAATTGGGACTAGCTTAGTGGTATAAACTGGGTGACATGGACATGTTGGGCCGAAGGGCCTGTTTCCATGTTGTAACTTCTATGATTCTATGACTCTATATTGACTTTGCTTTACAAAATTCATTCCAAAAAGCAATAACCACTTTTAGTTTTGGAACTTTATTTACATGCAGGCTCAGCATGTTAATGGTCCAGTGTCAGCATCAAATACTGATGAAGTACAGCAAAGGTCTGATACAAGACGAAGCATTCTTCTCTCTGTACCAGCAGTATGTCTTAAACCCAATATGTGTGACAGTTTGATTTCCTACACCAGAGATCCTTGTGGCCTTACACAGTGAGAATCTCAATTGGTGGTGAATTACTGTTTTTTGTGATTTGGACTCATTCCCATTTATAACTAAATTGAGACTGTGTCAAATTAATTTAGCTTAGTCCTCTTATAGTTGAGGAACTGAACAAGGTTTAGCCTCATCAGTCCCAAACACTACCCATCATCTAATCATGTCAATTTTCATCTTGTGAGTTGTATTAAGCTTTCCAATAGCCTAAGGCCAGCTGTGAAATGGCCATTGTCTTGATAGAAAATCCTCTTTTTCGTAACTTACAAACATGTGAGATTAATGACATAGGCCATGTCATGTGACCCGAATGGGGGTTCTCATCTGACGGATAATGCGAAAATAATTAGCAGCGGCCAAACTAGATTTCAGAAAGGAAGATCACGCTTGACAAACCTGATACAATTCTTTGAGGAAGTTTTTTTTATAAGGGGGCAACTGAACTAAATTTACACCACTGGCAGGTGCCCCAAATGGCATGATGATTAGACGACCTCCCCCTGGCCCATGGGATCAGTGGGGGAGATCCAGGGCAGCTGCACGTCGCATCATAGAATCTTACAGCACAGAAGGAGGCCATTCAGCCCATCGTGCCTTTGAAAAAGTTACTCAATTAGTCCCACTCCCCTGCTCTTTCCCCATGGCCTTGCAATTTTATCCCCTTCAAGCATTTGTCCAATCCCCTTTTGAAAGTTACTATTTCTGCTTCCACTATCCTTTCCGACATTGCATTCCAGATCGTTACAACTCGCTGCGTAAAAACATTTCTCCTCATCTCCCCTCTGGTTCTTTTACCAATCACCGTAAATCTGTGTCCTCTGGTTACCGACCCTCCTACCAGTTTCTCCTAATTTACTCTATCAAAACCCTTCATGATTTTGAACGCCTCTATTAAATCTCCCCTTAACCTTCGCTGCTCTAAGGAGAACAATCCCAGCTTCTCCAGTCTCTCCACGTAACTGGCGCCAAGTTATGCTGCCCCAGAGATTTTTAACTATAAAAGGAACACGATTTTTATTGCTTCGCTAAAGGCTATTAACCACGATCGGTCAGTTAAGTGACCAACAAAGCTAGTGTAACAATCGGCGGTTAAAAAATTGCTATTCATCTAGATTTTCAAGTTGAACAAGTGACAAAGATTACTCTGAGGGCAAAAAAAAATCAGTCACCTTGAACATGCAGCTGGATGGCATCGGATAATATAGCACCACCAATGAAAGGAAGCTATAGCGATTCTCCTGTTGAAGGCCATTGAATTTTTATCACTTCACATCATCACTTTCCTTTTTGTCTGTGGGATCAATAAATCATCGGCATGAGAAAAAAAGGAAAGCTTTTCAAAAAAAAAGATACAATAATGAAATTCACAACCCCTCAAGTGCCTCTCTACAAAAAGGCCAATTAAAAATGTAATGTGAGAATTAGTAGAGAGAAATGTATCAGAGATTGCAGCTGCCCTGTTCTGTAATAACTAATTACAGCAGAATGACATACTGAGACATGAATACCAGCTTAATTAGCGCTAAGAGCTTAATTGTAACTTTTGCCTCACAGTCACTCTGAGAAGAATTTTTTTTGAGTTAATTTGCAGTGCTGACTTTTTTTCATGAGAGGACATTAATGGAATTTGATCAGCATTTCTAATTCATTTTTGTAGAAAGAATTATTTAAATGAGAACTGGCGGATCACCCGTGCTGTTGCTCTCAGTAAGTCATGGGATGTGCTGCATTATAGTGACAGGAGCATTATAGCATACGAACATAGGAAGCTAGGAACAGGAGTAGGCCATTTAGCCCCTCGAGCCTGTTCCGCTATTCAATGAGATCATGGCTGATCTGTGACTTAACTCCATATCGCCCCATATCCCTTAATACCTTAGGCTAACAAAAATCGATCAATCTCAGATTTAAAATTAACAATTGAGCTAGCATCAATTGCCATTTGCGGAAAAAAGTTCCAAACTTCTACCACCCTTTGCATGTAGAAGTGTTTCCTAAATTCACTCCTGAAGGTCCTCGTTCTAATTTTTAGGCTGTGTCCCCTGGTTCGAGACTCCCCAACCAGTAGAAATAGTTTCTCTTCATGTACCCTATCAGTTTTCCTTAGTATCTTGAAAACTTTGATCAAATCACCCTTAATCTTCTAAATTCCAGGGATACAACCCTAGTTTGTGTAATCTCTCCTCATAATGTAACCCTTGGAGACCCTAGTAAATCTATGCTGCACTCCCTCCAAGGCCAATATATCCTTCCTAAGGTGTGGTGCTCAGAATCGAACACAGTATTCCAGGTGTAGTCTAACCAGAGCTTTGTATAGCTGTAGCATAACTTCTACCCCCTTATATTCTAGCCCTCTAGATATAAAGGCCAGCATTCCATTAGCCTTTTTGATTATTTTCTGTACCTGTCCATGACATTTTAATGATCCATGTGCATGGATCCCTAAGTCTCTTTGGACCTCCACTGTTTCAAGCTTTTCACTATTCAGAAAGTACTCTGATCCTTTTTAGGTCCAAAATGGATGAACACACACTTGTCTACATTGAAATCCATTTGCCACAGTTTCGCCCATTCACTTAATCTATTAATATCTCTCTGTAATTTGATGCTTCCATCTACGTTGCTTACAATGATGCCTATCTTTGTGTCATCTGCAAACTTGGATATGTGGTTCTCTTTCGCGTCATCTTAGTCGTTAATCAATACATTGACTAGTTGGGGCCCCAACACACATCCCTGTGGGACACCACTAGTCACATTCTGACAATTTGAGTTCCTACCCATTATCCCTATTCTCTGTCACCTGGCGCTCAACCAATTTCCTAAGCAGGTCAATAATTTGCCTTCAATTCCATGAGCTTCAACTTTAGCTAACAATCTCTTATGAAGGACTTTATCGAAAGCCTTCTGGAAGTCCATATAAACATAGAAACATAGGAACATAGGAACAGGAGTAGGCCATTCAGCCCCTCGTGCCTGCTCCGCCATTTGATAAGATCATGGCTGATCTGTGATCTCGCTCCATATACCTGCCTTTGGCCCATATCCCTTAATACCTTTGGTTGCCAAAAAGCAATCAAAGGTATCAATTGCTGTTTGCGGAAGAGAGTTCCAAACTTCTACCACTCTTTGTGTGTAGAAATGTTTTCTAATCTCACTCCTGAAAGGTCTGGCTCTAATTTTTAGACTGTGCCCCCTACTCCTAGAATCCCCAACCAGCGGAAATAGTTTCTCTCTATCCACCCTATCTGTTCCCCTTAATATCTTATAAACTTCGATCAGATCACCCCTTAACCTTCGAAACTCCAGAGAATACAACCCCAATTTGTGTAATCTCTCCTCGTAACTTAACCCTTGAAGTCCGGGTATCATTCTAAGACATCCATAGACATTCCCTGTCCACTTCTTTAGTCACCTCTTCAAAAGATTCAATCAGGTTAGTCAGGCATGACCTATCCTTTACAAATCCATTCTGGCTCTCTCTGATCAGCTGAAAAGTTTCACGGTGTTCAGTCACTCTATCCTCAATTATAGACTCTAGTAATTTCACGACAACAGATGTTAGGCTAACTGGTCTATAATTCCGTGGTTTCCCTCTCTCACCTTTCTTAAATAGCGGAGTGATGTGCAATTTTCCAATCTAAAGGAACAGATCCTGAATCAAGAGAATTTTGGAAGATTATAGTTAGGGCTTCTGCAATGTTCTCACCTACTTCCTTTAAAACCCTGAGATGGAAACCATCCGGTCCTGGGGATTTGTCACTCTTTCGTGCCATTGTTTTCTTCATTAGTTAATTTGCTTATGTTAATTAGGGTGAGTCCCTGTCCCTTATTCAAAATTAGTTTCCTTTGGGTGTCCGGCATGCTTTCCTCTTCCATCTACTGTAAATACTGATGCAAAGTAATTATTTAACGTGTCCACCATTTCCTTATTTCCATTTACAATATCACCATTATCAGTGTTTAAGGGGTCCACATTACTCTTGACCACTCTCTTTTTCCGAATATAATTGTAAAAAATTTTTGTGTTGATTTTGATATCCCTTGCAAATTTCTTTTCATACTCTCTTTTTGTAGCTCTTACTATCTGTTTTGTCACTCTTTGCTGTTCTTTGTATCTCTCCCAGTCGCCAGGATCTGTGCTATTTTTTGCATTTTTGAATGTAACGTATGATGAATTGTTCAGTTATCGGTCTGTCCCTTTAATGTCACAAAATCTCATTATGAATAGAATCATACAGCACAGGAGGAGGCCATTTGGCCCATCTTGTCTGTGCCGGCTCTTTGAAAGAGCTATCCAATTAGTCCCATTCCCCTGCTCTTTCCTTACAACCCTGCAAATTTTTTCCTTTTAAGGTATTTATCCAATTCCCTTTTGAAAGTTACTATTGAATCTGCTTCCACCATCCCTTTGGGCAGTGCATTCCAGATCGTAACAACTCACTGCAAAAAAAAAAATTATCCTCATCTCCCTTCTGGTTATTTCGCCAATTACTTTAAATCTGTGTCCTCTGGTTACCGACCCTCCTGCCAGTGGAAACAGTTTCTCTTTATTTACTCCATCAAAACCCTTCATGATTTTGAACATCTCTATTAAATCTCCTTCAAACCATCTCTGCTGTAAGGAGAACAACCCACATTCTTTAGTCTCTCCATATAACTGAAGTCTCTCATCCTTGGCATCATCCCTATTAATCTCCTCTGCACCCACTCCAAAGCCTTGTAACATAACAACCAGCATAAAACAAGCGTCAATCAACGTAAATGATCGAGGCCCCAAGGAAAGCGCAAAATATTCCCCATTTTCCTGCTTCAAGTCCTTCTTTATCTTACAGATGTTATGAAGATTAAAGTTTGAAGCCATCAAAACCATCCTTTATGCATATTCAGCAAGGCATGTTCAAGAAAATGCATTTGTGGAACCTGTTCTCTTTTTAATGTAACAGATGCATGAAAAAGCTTTCAAATATATAGAAAATACAGGACACGTCTCAGTATGGAGAAATTAAAAAATCAAATCAAATAAAAATATTTTTATAAAACACCGGAAATAGTGACTCTGGATCCTGCTGTGCCTAAAATTTTCAGTGTAAATTTATGCCCTGTTAAAAATGGATATAAATGCAGGAAATTCACGTTCTCTGGTCTTCTACATGGGAGGGGGCGGAGCTATTTTAATAAACCGAGTTGTGTTTTGTCAGATATAATTTGGGAGTGGCACAAATGATCGAGGAAATTTGCGCGTCGCGATGTTTCGTTGTAAATCAATTACGCACGATTTTTGGGGGGAAAACAACAAGTCGTAGCTTCGCTGATACGCCGTAGTTACTCCGAATCTTTCCAGGAAATTCCGGGCCTTTCAGCTTTCAGTTCTGGTGAAGGATTATAACCCTCCGATGCTAACCTTTCTAGTTTCAGATGCTCACGGACCTGCTGTGTACTGACAGCGTTTTCTGTTTTTGTCGCAAGTCTGTTTACCTTCATTAATTGTGGCTTGCAAAAGGTGCCTTTTTACCTGTACTTTCCCTTTGCTGCACACGTTCCGACCGGGATCCCAAGTCTCGAAGACGTCCATTAACTTTGCTATATTTTTTGTTTTTAACTTGTTTCAGACTGCTCAGATTTCCAAGTTTCGGCAGGTTACCTCGATGATGTGCGACTTGATGGAAAGGAGGTCTCAGCTTCTCTCGGGAACCCTGCCACAGGATGAGCTGAAAGACCTGAAGCAAGAAGTCACCACAAAAATAGACTTTGGCAACAAGTATGTTTGAAGTCTCTGTGTTTTCGCAGCTACGGTTTGTTTGATGCATTGGAGTCAATTGAGCTTATCCTTAAGGATACGGTAGTGTAGCGGCTATGTTACTGGACTAGTAACCCAGAGGTCCTAGACCAATAACTCAATAGAACGTGAGTTCAAATCCCACCATGGCCGTTTGAGAATTTGAATTCAGTTTAAAAAATCATGCGGCAATACAAAGCTGGTATCAGTAAAAGTGACCGCGAAGCTGTTGGATTGTTGTAAAAACCCAACTGGTTCACTAATGTCTTTTAGGGAAGGGAATCTGCCATTCTTACCTGGTCTGGCCTATATAAGTGGTTATAAATCACGGGTTGAACCTCAGTTGGAGTATTGTGTCCAGTTCTGGGCACCACACTTTAGAAAGGACGTCAAGGCCTTGGAGAAGGTGCAGAGGAGATTTACTGGAATGGTAACAGGGATTTGGGATTTCAGTTGTGTAGACAGACCCTTAGAGCAGAGAAGGTAAAGGGGAGATTTAATAAAGGTGTTCAAAATTACGGGCGATTCTGATAGAGAAAAGGAGAAACTGTTTCCACTGGCAGGAGGGTCAGTTATCAGAGGACACAGATTAAAAGTAAATTGCCAAAAAAGCCAGGGGGAGATGAGGAGAATTTTTTTACGCAGCGAGTTGTTATGATCTGGAATGCACTGCTTGAAAGGGTGGTGGAAGCAGGTTCAGTAGTAACTTTCAAAAGGGAATTGGATAAATACTTAAAAAGGAAAATTTTACAGGGCTATGGGGAAAGAGCAGGGGGGTGGGACTAATTGGATAGCTCTTCCAGAGAGCAAGCACGGGCATGAGGGGCCGAATGGCCTCTTTCTATGCGGTATGATTCTATAATTCTATGTGTGACTCCAGTCCCATACCAATTGGATTGGCTGTAAACTGCCCTCTGATGTACTCAGTCACATCAAACCGTTATCAAGAAGGCAGCCCATTAGGGATGGGCAATAAATGCCGGCCTTGTCTGGAATGCCCTCATCCTCAGAATGAATAAGAAAAAATAATCTGAATGAACTGGAGGTGAATTTCTGCGGAGACTCTCCCACAACTCCGCCAAAACTTCTCCAGCAGGGCTGCAGAAACCCTGGAAAAAAAATCCGTATTTCCGGAGTGTCCGCAGCTCTTCCGTCAATGTTCCAGAGAACAAACGGGAAAATCTCGGCAGAAATTCGCCCACAATGTCTTTTTTCACTTCCGCCATTAAATTATTTTACGAATGGATGGAGCTTCCCCATTTGCTCAATTACTAAGTGTGGTGCTGAGTCAAACAGCGAGGTTCCAGGTTCTATCCCTGATCTGTCCCGAGATAACTGACCACAGCCAGGACAGAAGTCCAGGCTCAACTGTTGCCCTTAGTGCCCCTGAACTAGGGACAAGGAAAATCAACTATCCAGTGACCCTGCAAAGTGCCTGGGTGAGGACAAAATCTTCAATTGGATTTGATGCCCTCCACGAGTCAGCACCTTCAGGAGTGCAAGAGAGAAAGAAAATTGGGAAGTGCATAATTAGGAACTTGATAACCATAACCTTTTCGGCCAAAAAGTAATTCAATGGCAATAATGAATTCATAAGAACATAAAAAGTAGCAATAGGCCATAAGGCCCCTCGAGCCTGCTCCGCCATTCATTAAGATCATGGCTGATCTTTTACCTTAACTCCACTTTCCCGCCCTATCCCCAAAAATCTATTGATCTCAGTCTTGAATATACTCAGCAATTGAGCATCCTCAACCCTCTAGGGTAAAGAATTCCAAAGATTCACAACCCTCTGAGTGAAGAAACTTTTTGTCATTTTGGTCTTAAATGCCCAACCCCTTATCTTGAGACTCTCTAGCCAGGGAAAACAACCTCTCAGCATCTACCCTGTCAAGCCCTCTAAGAATTTTATATGTTTCAATGAGATCACCTCTCATTCTTCTAAACTCCAGAGAATATAGGCCCATTTTACTCAATCTCTTCTCAAAGGACAATCCTCTTATCCCAGGAATTTCAGAATTCCTACTGTTTCAATACATTATATCCCTTGAGTTCAGAACAAGGGCGCATAACCTTAAATTTAGAACTAGGCCAACCAGGGGTGATGTCAGGAAGCATTTTGACACATAAAGGGTAGTGGAAATCTGGAACACTCCCCCCTAAAAAGCTGTTGCGACTGGGAGTCAATTGAAAATTTCAAAACTGAGATTGATAGATTTTTGTTAGGTAAGGATATTAAGGGATCTGGAACCAAGGTGGGTAAATAGAGTTAAGATACAGAGCAGACCGTGATCTAATTGAATGGCAGGCTTGAGGGGCTGAATGGCCTACTTCTGTTCCCATGTTCCTATCATGTGTTTTTATTCATTCACCATGAAGTTCCTTGCTTTATGTTCACTTTTGTTTCAAACTTTAAACCTGAGGGAATACAGCAGAAATTTAGAGCATTTTAATGTTTTCAGCTTTCAATGGCTGCTCAAATATCGACCCAAAGCATGGTGAGACCTAATAACCACTTAAATTATAGTTAGGTAAATGTATTTTTAGAAGGGACATTTTGAGCTTATCTGGGTCAGCCTGAGCTTCTGTTCTGGGCTCTGGGAACATTTAGGAACTGGAGGATAACACTGGGCCTAACAAACGTGGCCCTTTCTAACAGATCATTCCCATCTTCTCCCCTCCTCGCCATGGGGTTTAGAATTCCCAGTTGAGACAGTTGCTGAGGTGGACTGGGCAAGCAGGGACCGGCAAACTGAGTGAGGGGATCCATTATACCGGACCCCCACTCAATTCCCAATGTGCTTTAATTTCTGGCAAATATATTTGAATACTAAATCAATGGAACGAAAACTGGGCCGGTTTTACCCCGGGCAGGTGATTACTCTGCCAGATTACCGGCCAGATGGTGAAGGCAAAAATTTACCCCAAAGTTGGGTAGAGTCCCTCTTAAGGCAAACTGTATATAGACCAGGCTTGGGTGGACTGAATGGCCTTTTCATAGAATCGCAGAAGGTTATAGCATGGAAGGAGTCCATTCGGCCCATCGAGTCTGTGTCGGCTCTATGCATGAGCAATCTAGCTAGTCCCACTGCCCCGCCCTATCCCCATAGACCTGCACTTTTTTTCGTTTCAAGTACTTATCCAGTTCCCTTTTGAAGGCCATGATTGAATCTGCCTCCACCACCCCCTCGGGCAGTGCATTCCAGATCCTAACCACTCGCTGTGTAAAAAGTTTTTCCTCATGTCACCTTTGGTTCTTTTGCCAATCACCTTAAATCTATGCCCTCTGGTTCTTGACCCTTCCGCTAAAGGGAAAAGTTTCTCTCTATGTTGTGTCATTATATTGGGAAATAGGTTTGGTAAGGGATGTTTAGTGCTATTTTGAGTATCTCCTGCCAAAGTATGGAACTATTAATGACTCTAGGATGTCCTTCAGGCGATAATTTGTTGTCTACTGCCACAACTCCAAGAATAAAATGGCTCCTCTTTCATCCATCTGGTTCTTCCTCAGCGTCACCAGCTTTGACCAGTTTCTTTCTTAGTTCATCGACTAAACGAATAATCTCCCCCCTGTGTTGCAGAATGCTGGAAATGGATCTTGTTGTTAGAGATGAGAACGGCAATATTCTTGATCCGGACCAGACAAGTGTTATCAGCCTATTCCAAGCACACAAGAAAGCAACCCAGCACATCACAGAATTAATCCGCGAGGAGACGGTAAGAAGCCAATATTATTGTGCATCAGTTTTCCCTCCTGCCTGCAATGCATCGTGGGAAGGGTCACCCTAGCAGCCGCCTTGTGCTCTATGACTGGGCTGTTAAAGCCATCCACAGCAATTGGGCTTTGCAAGTCCATATAAATTTATTATTTTTCTTACCAGCTTAAATTCTGTAGCGGGCCTTGCAATAGGAGCTTGCTGCTGTGAGATGCCATTTCTCAAAATGCACTGGAGCCAGGAGAACAACGGCATCTTCAAAAGCGGTGGAAAGTTCCAATCATGTAAACTGGATCGCTCTTAAAAAATGTAGCCGGACATGATTCAGTTAGTAAAGCAGCTTATTTCTGAATAAATATGCAGTCACTTTTTTTTAAAACTAAAATAGTTCCTCCTTAAAGAGTCAGCAACATCATCAAAAAAACATTTGACAAACTCTTTTTTTTGCTTGTGACAAGTGAAATTCTCTACTTGAAATTTTGCATATGATTGTTTATTTTGTAATAGGAAAGAATGGAAGAAAGGGTTTGCGTTTATATAGTGCCGTTCCCATCCTCGGGATGTCCCAAAGTGGTTCACAGTCAATGAACTATTTTTGAAGTGTAGCAGCTGTTCTTTTTCTAGGCAAACTCAGCAGTCAGTTTTCCCACAGCAAAGGCCCCACAAACAGCAATGAGACAAATGACCAGTTAATGTGGTTTGATGGTGTTGGTTGAGGGATAAATGTTAGCGTAGACACTGGGAAAACCCTCCTGCTCCTCTTTGAATGATGCCATGGGCTCTTTTACAGCCACCTGTACAGGCAGATAAGGCCTCAGTTTAACATCTCATCCAAACAACAGCACCTGTGACAATGTAATAATCCCTCAGATCTCGAGTGAAGTGTCAGCCCCAGATCATTTGATTAAGTCCTGGAGTGTGTCTTGAACATATGGGGGGTGGTTTTAGGAGGCAATTGGGGGCAGCGGGGCTCCGAAAATCGCGGAAATCCCGTTCAGGTTCAGAAGCCGGCTCCAACCCGCTGACTTCCGAGTTTCCCAGGGACCCACCAGTGTGCGCGCGGGCGACCCGAAAATGGAAGTCCCGCCGGCTTTAAGACAGTTAAAGAGCCAAATGTAACTCATTGAGGTACTTAAGGCACTTTACCTGTGACAGATTAAGTAATTAGAAAGATTTTTAACTTACCTGGGCGGCTTGCCCACCGCTTCTGAATCATGCCTGGTGAAAGCGGGTGTGAAGGGCCGGATCAGGGAAAAAGAAATTAAATTAATTAAATAAAAAAACCATGGAGGGAAGTGAAAATACTAAATGAACCTACATTTGCACCCTGCTCCGATGTCCCCCTCTTCACCACCCCCCCCCCCCCCCCCCCCGATCTCCCCCCGATGTCCCCCTCTTCACCCCCCCAATCTTCCTCTCTTTCCCCCCCCCCACCCCGGTATTCCAGACCAGCGCCGGATCTCCCATTCTACCCCCCCTCCCCCCAACCCTGGGTCTTCTGTTCCAGCACTGGAAGACGTCTCGCTCACGCTCTCTTTCTCTCCCCCCCCCCCCCAATCCCTCGCGTTGCAACTCCTGACGGCAGCCAACCTGTCCATCGGACTGGCTGCCGGGCGCGAAACCCAGAGAGGACGTTAATCATCAGCATTCAATGTGCGATCGCGTCGGAAACGGTAAGTTTTGTTCGGGCGGGTTTGCCATGCGCACCTTCACACCCCCCTCCGCCACCAATGCCAACCACTACCATTGTAAAATCAAGCCCATGATCTTCTGTCTCAGAGCCAAGCTGACACTTAATGTGCTCTGAATAATTGGATTGGTTGCAATTCTTTGATTCATGTGTATCTGAGATAAAACACAAAAACAAGAACACCAGGAAAAGGATTAACTAAAGGAAGGAAATCTGCTAAGGACTAAGAAGGTTTGTTCTGGATAAAAATTCCGGAATTAAGCATTTTACATAAGCGGGAGCTCATCCATCACATTAAGTACCGTTGTGGAGATGTTTAGTGAAAGAGAAAAGCTTCTAGTTTAATCTTTTCTTAGGTTCTGAGTTTTTGGTTCTCGTTATGAAAACCCACCCTTTATGTTGGCCCGGCCTTGATGAAACCACTTCTGTGACAATTAAAAGTTATTCTTTTTAAGCACAACTGGCTGGTGTACTAAAATCAACTGCAGACACACAACACACAGCATCTGTGTGAAACCACCTGCTTTAATAGTGGAAAGGTTAAGTGCATTATTTCCTGTGTTACAACTCTTAAGTTAAAGGAGCTGGATTGATGTCAGGGGGAGATTGAGGGTTGCAGAGATATTAACAGCGCTGCTTATTCTGTGATATGGGAGGTACAGCAAGGGACTTAGCATTACTTAAAAAGGAGGCTCATCAGATGATTGGAGGGGAGGGGCAGTCCACAATTGAATAATCATACATAGACTCTGGATACACCGGCCTTGATGTTCCACATGGCCTTTTCTTGATCTGGACTTTCATGTGCTCTAATTACTTTCAGTTGATTGCATTACTTGTGCGTGACATTATCCTCAGGGTCAGAAGCTTGTGGGTTCAAGTCCCACTCCACAGACATGAGCGCATAACCTGGGCTGACACCTTAGTGCAGTACTGAGGGAGTGCTGCACTGCCGGAGGTGCCGTCTTTTGGATGAGACGTTAAACCGAGGCCTCGTCTGCCCTTTCAGGCGGACGTAAAAGATCCCAAGGCACTATTTCGAAGAAGAGCAGGGGAGTTCACCCCAGTGTCCTGGCCAATATTTAGCCCTCAGCCAACATCGATTAAAAAAAACAGATTATCTGGTCAGTAACGCATTGCTATTTTGGGACTTTGCTGCGCGCAAATTGGCTGCCTGTAAAGAAGGCGGCTCACCACCACCTTCTCAAGGGCAATTAGGGATGGGCAATAAAGGCCGGCCTCGCCAGCGACGCCCACACACCATGAACGAATAAAAAAAAAAGAGCCTGAGGTCATGAAAGTCGATATATAAATGCAAGTTCTTTCTTTTTCTATGTGACTCTTCCTTTCACCTCCGAAAATAATTTGCCAAATACTGTTTTGGTTTTCTGTGCAGTGCCCTTTTAATACGCCAGCTCGCTTGATTTTACGAAATTTGCACAAAGTCCTTTGATGCGCTGCATTTTCATTTCTGCCCCTTGTCAGTTTCAGAATCAGAGCGAGTACAGCAGGTTTGTCCGCTTGGCCTCTTCACCCACCCACACCCTTTTCATCTGGGTCCGCAATTTTGTCTGCAAAATCGGAGAAGAAGCAGAACTTTTCATGTCCCTTTACGACCCTCACGAGCAGAAGATAATCAGGTGAGAGTTTACGATTTGTCTTTTTTTTCCTTCGTTCTCAGGGATGTGGACGTCCCTGGCAAGGCCAGCATTTTATTGCCCATCCCTAGTTGCCCTGAGAAGGTGGTGGTGGCGGGGCCTTCTTCTTGAACCCGCTAGCAACCTTCTGCGATCTGTAGGCCTTGTTATCGTTTATCTACATATTGAGCAGAAAAGGTATACGCTGGATTATAAGAGGACGCAAGATCCACTGACGTGGAGTGGTTGGCGAAGCTGAACCTGAGACAATATCTAGCATTAAAAACCCAAATTCATGAGACGACTCATTGATGAGGAGGAGCCACTATACCTTCCTACTGATTTATGATAAAAGTAGACGAGACCTCTTAGCTCAGTCAGAATGGATAATAGTCAGATAGGACATCTTAATTTTGCTTATTGATGTTATCTGATGACTACTGAAAGAGACAGAAATCATTCAGATTCCTACTTCGTTCGCTAATCTTGTTTTATTACAAAGTCCGAATTTAATGACATTGGAGGCTTTCATGGGAACATAGGAATTGCTAGACGAGAAAAGACCAAGGTCCATCTAGTTCACCTTCCACTATCCTGTTAGTCGCATGATTCAATGATAATGGAGTTGTTGACTAATCAAGGCAATCAATCTCTAACAAGTAGTTTACAACAGACCCGGACATGACACGAGGAAAACCTCCAGTGGTGGAGAGCATTGGGAACCATAGGTCCAAAGTTACCTGTTCCTCCCAAGCAGGCTACACTTACCACGTGTCATGTCTCAAATTACTCATGTACTGTACTCCAAAGTGCTATTTTCTGAAAGAAATCTATCTAATTAGCCTTTGAATAAATCAATACTGACTGCTTCCACCGTCTCCCCAGGGAGCCTGTTCCAAAGATTGACCACTTGCTCACTGAAATATTATTTCCACAATATTGTTTTTAATGGAATAATTTTTTTTTGGCAGCAACAGTTGAATGATCGAAGCTGTCTGTCTGTGTAGAAGATAATTGAGCTGAGTAGTGGTGAGCAGTGCCATCTCACCTAATCTACTCTTGCAAAACCTCAGGGGTTCTTCCTAAACAGGCGGTGTTATGGTTCCCAGCTGTGCTGAGTTCATTTTGAATTTCTATCTCCCAGTTGCTTACACAGCATTGCAGGTCACTTAACAAGGTCAATGGAGAACCTTTCGTTTCCTTGGATGTTGTCAGCTACTGTGGGATGAAAATGAATTGCGTTCATGAAGATTTATTCTTCCCAGTTTTTCTTTTCGTTAACATGACGAGAATCTTCACAAACATTTAACAATGGGCCGGATTCTGCCGTGAAAACAACGGTGAGGCTAACAGCGCTCAAAGTTATTTCTGTGCAAATCGGACAGCAACTTCCGGCGACTGCACGTGCACAGTTAAACGCGGAAATCCGCAAGTTGCTGTACCAGACGTCCTGCTCCTCCGTAAGCTCCGCGAAGATGGCATCTCGCCGTCTGACTCGTCATTCAAATGAATGGAACAGCGTGCAGTGACGTCGTAGGTACAGACTAAACTCGCCGCAAAAGGTTAGGGCTTGTCCATTCTGATGTAAGTACCCTTTTAACGACGTGCTAAGTCTTAATGACCATCAAACCACCTCCCTGGCACTGAAAATTAACTTTAACAAGTGTGGAGTCTCATTCCTTCAGATGTTAATTATTGTTGGACATTTTTTTAAAAAATTAATTGTTTTAAACTTTTTCTTCCTGTCTCTTTTATCTCTGACTCTTAATTCAATCTTTCTTACCCTCTCCTTATTTTGCTTTTTCTACCTGATCTGACATTGAATTAATTATTCTAACTCACACTTCCTGGTTCACTCCCTGTACGGCTTATTAACGAGCTTCAATCGATTGGTTAAGGAGATGCACAGTCGCTTGCCCCGTTCACACAGGTCCCAGATGCCCTGTAGAGGGGGCCGTGCTTTTTGTCTCTCTAATTTACAGGAAGTTGCGATGCAAAAGCTCCTAGAAAGTCTATGGGCAGGTGCAAGTCCAGCGTTCGTTCGCTGCTCACAGCAAAATCCGGCCCATTGTCATCACATATTCATGGCTGTAGGAAATCTTACTCCTATTTTTCCTCTTCAATTTCCTTCCCTTCTTCTCCTGAGGGTGTTGACTCTCCCACTAGGACAGGGCCCTAAGGGTGGCAGTCACTCTCCAGTGCCTTGCCCAAGTGGCCTGTATCCATCAGAGTGCTGGCAGGCCACATGACCTTGGAGGATATCAAAGCCCAGCCAGATCCTGTACTGCCAAGGGTTGTTGCAGATAATTGTTCATACCCACATCCCGGAATAGATTAATTTACGCAGCACAGATCGGGGATTGAATCTGGGACCTCGCTGGTCACGTGGCTCTTTGATTTACCAGTTCTCTTTAACCTTTGCCCAAGACAAATTCGAGACTGTACTTCTGAGCCAGTGGGATGGATTTAAGCTGCTGTGCTACAAATAGTACACATTACAAACTTTAACACCATGTTGACGTTACCCCCAAACAACTAGAGATGAAATCACTTTTGAGGTCTCTGCAGATTTGAAGATCTGACTTACAAAGACTCTTCCGAACCCAATCTTGCTTTTTGATATTCTGGTGGTGTTGCGACAGGTTAGAGATGTCCACGCTAGCTTGTTGCACTTTTGAGCGAGTTGCAAAAGACCGTGTATAAACTGCGATCTGGGGATGGTGGGGCTACAGTTCGGGTAACGAAGCTGTCAATTGCTGAGGGATGTTCACTTCCAAGGCTCAGGCTCTGAGGTAACAGATGGCTTATTTAAGTGTGATCAGATCTTTAG
Source organism: Heptranchias perlo (assembly GCF_035084215.1). NCBI lineage: Eukaryota > Metazoa > Chordata > Chondrichthyes > Hexanchiformes > Hexanchidae > Heptranchias > Heptranchias perlo. The sequence goes on along the minus strand of NC_090325.1, from coordinate 11,697,864 downwards.
TGATAATTTCTGTTTACAACAACTTTAGCGTCAAGGGAAAGCAGAAATCTCTTTATGACACTAAAGTTGGTGTAGGAACGCAGCCTAAGAAAATAGTTATGATGTATATAGGTGTAGCCTAATTAGGGAAATAAGGAGAAATGAATCTGTTAGCATCTCACCAGCTTCTGGAATCTAGACGACTACCAGTGTTAATAAGATTGCACGTAAGGAAGGGAGGTTGGGTGGTGCGGTGGGTTAGGACACTGTCCCCTCACTCTTAGCACCAAGGTTCCCATCTGCTCTGATTGATGGAATACAAGTCTCCTCTCTCTGGCTGCAGTAATTGTAAGGAAAATTAGTTAGAATCGGCCTCAACCTACTTCCTCCTGGGCTTTAAATCGCAGCATAAAAACGACTATAATTCTGCACAAATTGGCACCAGCTTGTCAGTATCGATCAGACAGGTGATAAGGATGGCTGGTGTGGCAAATGGGAAATGTCACACAGATGCAGTACAAGGTGGTTTACTGTGGTTGGGTGGAAGCACATCGGGCCACGAAGTGGGAGCTTTTCTTTGCGTTTAACTCACGCTATGCCCTATCTGGGAGTGCTGATACCCTGGTTGGGGTGAGGGGGTGTGGGGAGGAAGGATTTTCCTGGTTGCTGTGTGTTTGTTTCATTGTAAACATAAGAAGGTTTTTCTGTGTTCACTGTTTCTAGCTGAGGTCCGAGATCTCTGCGCTCCTCCGATTCTGGCCTCTTGCCGATTTTCTTCACTCCACCATCGGAGGCCGTGCCTTAAGTGCCCTAAGCTCTGGAATTCCCTCCCTAAACCTCTCCGCCTATCTCTCCTCCTTTAAGATGCTCCTTAAAAACCTATCTCTTTGACCAAGCTTCTGGTCACCCGTCTTAATATCGCCTTATGTGGCTCAATGTCAAATTTTGTTTAATATTCGCTCCTGGGAAGTGCCTTGGGACATTTTACAACGTTAATGTCCCAAGGTGTTGTTGCTGTTGAGTCATGAAGGAAATGCAGCTAAGATTTTTGCAGGACATTTTCCCGCTATGTTTACAAAGTTCCTAACTCGTAGTGGCCAGGAAAATCTTCCCTTCAGTGCCCAGAATGGGATGGCGTTCTATTTCTCAGCTTCGTAGGCACAAAAATTAACTCCCAAAAATTTATGAATGTATATAATTGTGTGCTGTCCACTTCAGATCCTTTACTTCTCCACATTCATATTTTCAAAATCTGATGTCTCGATTAGAAAACCCTATTGCCAAGGCCCGGCCTCCAATTTGCTGAGACATGGTTCCACAATACCAGCTGCCCTCTGCTATCTCACACAAGTGGCTATTCTTCCACATGCAATCTTCAGGAAACTGAGGCCCTAAAATCCCTGAGGGCCCATAGGACAGGAGTAGGTCATTCAGCCTCATGATCCTGATCTGCCATTCAATTAGATCATGGCTGATTTGCACCTCAACCCTATTCACCCCCCCACCTTTAACCCATACCCCTTTCCCCAACAAAAATCAATCAATCTCAGTATTGAAAGCCTAGATTGACCCGCCATCCACAGCCTTTATGTGGGAGAGAGTTCCAGATTTCTACTACCGTTTGTGTAATGAAGTGTTTCCTAATTTCCCTCCTGAACGGCTTAGCTCTAATTTTAAGATTTTACCCCCTTGTTCTGGATTCACCCACCAGAAGAGATAGATTCTCTATATCTACCCTATTGAATCCTTTTATCCCAAATGGTCATCGCCGAAGACGCAGATGCCATCCCAAATTGCAGGGATTGAGTCATTGCCGTGGCCGGACCGGGCATTTCAGTGTTGACCATCTTGTACCACCGGTCAGAATTCTGGCCTGCCATCCGACCAGGGGTGCGGGACTTCAGTTATGTGGAGAGACTGGAAAAGCTGGGGTTATCCTCCTCAGAACAGAGAAGGTTAAGAGGAGATTTAATAGAGGTGTTCAAAATCATGAACAGTTTTGTTGAGTAAATAAGGAGAAACTGTTTCCAGTGGCAGAAGGGTCGGTAACCAGAGGACACAGATTTAAGGTGATTGGCAAAAGAACCAGAGGCGACATGAGGAAACATTTTTTATACAGCGAGTTGTAATGATCTGGAATGCTCTGCCTGAAAGGGCGGTGGAAGCAGATTCAATAGTAACTTTCAAAAGGGAATTGGATAAATACTTGAAGGGAAAAAATTTACAGGGCTATGGAGAAAGTGCAGGGGAGTGGGGCTAATTGGATAGCTCTTACAAAGAGCAGGCACAGGCACGATGGGCCAAATGGCCTCCTTCTGTGCTGTAACATACTATGATAATATGACTATGAAAGGAGGCCTAGCAAGGGCCCCAGCAGAGAGAAAAAAATTCTGAATCTACTGCTTCATGTGGAGCAGACGGACCTCTTTGGGATGGTAATTAATTGGTCTGCTCTGGGAAAATCTTTTCTTGGGAAAGGTTTGTGGCTTCCTCAAGGCTCTCAATGGGAGTCATGCCAGCTTTCAGCTGATGTCTGTTCCCTTCGTGCCTTAAGAGGCCACAATTTTCTGGGGGCGCCCAGGGACTTTGTCCGTGTATGTTCTCTTGACATGTGACGGGGCGGGGGCTGGGGCTGGGGGTAGGCAAAGATCTGCCCATGGCTCCCTTACATATAGTTAAAGAGCAGTTTAAATAGGGCGGAACTTTGATGGAATGGGATTACACCCCAAGCTCCTGGCCCTCCCAGAGCCCAGGAAATTTGAGATGTCAAATATTGACAGGCTGATTAACTGGGAGCGTCATAGTCGAGCTCTGTACTGCTTTCACCTAATGTCCACTCACGTGTAGAACACTAGGAGTCATTGGATAGCAAGCAGGAGCATCAAACCGGGTTAATATTTCCCCTCCGCAGCCCAAGGTTACGTCAACCATTGTCTTGTTTGAGATTATCTAACTCAGCACAGACCAGGGCTTGAGCCTGGGGAAATGAAAGATCTCCTGGCACCGTTTGAAGAAGAGCAGGCGAGTTCTCCCGGTGTTGTGACCAACACTTATCATTCAAGCAACACCAGCAATAATAAATGTGATGGCTCGTTCATTTCATTGCTATTTGTGGCACCTTTCTGTGCACAAATTAGCTGCTGCATTCACCTGCATAACAACAGTGGCTGTGCTTCAAAAAGTAATTCATTGGCTGTGAAGTACTTTGGGACATCCTGAGGAGAGGAATGGCACTATATAAGTGCAAGTTTCTTTCTTTCTTCCTCTCTTTCTTTCTTTCTCAGTCAGAACATCATTGCTTATCCAGTATACAGTGCATTCTGGGAAGGATGCTCATGATATGCCGATCCTGAGTTGAGATCATTTTGGTGGGCCTTCTTTTTTTTAAATTCTTGGGATGTGGGCATTGCTGGCAAGGCCGGCATTTATTGCCCATCTCTAGTTGTACTTGCACCACTTCTTCTTCAACCACTGGAGCAGTTTTGATACAACTCAGCAACTTGCTAGGTCCCTGAGAGGGCACTTAAGAGTCAACCACGTTGGTTTGGGTTTGGAGTCACATATAAACGAAACTGGGGACGTACGGCAAGCTTCCTTCCCTAAAGGACATTAGTGAACCAGTTGGGTTTTTACAACAATCCGAACAGCTTCACGGTCACTTTTACTGGTACCAGCTCTTTATTTCCAGATTTTTTTTTAACTGAATTTAAATTCTCAAACTGTCATGGTGGGATTTGAGCTCACGTTCTCGGGATTAGTGAACCGGTTGTTTTTTTTACAACAATCCAGTAGTTTTCACGATCGTTTTCTGGTGCTAGCTCACAAAATTACCTTGCTGTGGTGGGATTTTGAACTCACCACCACCTCCAGTTCATGCTGATATTGGATTACTCTGCTCAGACCAGTGATTGAGCCCAGGAGATGGGCCTTGGTCATGAAACAGCTCGATACTGCATTTGTAATGGAAAGACAAAAGAGTTGGTTGATTGGAGGGATGAGATTAAATGGGCTGGGGGACCCTGCGGTCATCCAAACCCACCATCCCAGCCTGTGTTGCAGAGTTCCAGAATGAACAATGCATTGTCCCCCTGAGCTCTTTTTAAAAAAAAACCACAATTACTTAGTGCTGTGCAATGACGAGACGGTAGATCAACCCAGTTTATTCCCACTATTTCCATTCGTACATTGAAAGTTTACAAATTACACCTGTTCACTCATAGGTGCAATCAAGCTGAATGGAATTATGGGTATCACGCTGGAATGGGTGTGAAATTAAACTTGAAGAGTTTGGTTAAATTTGAAGAAGATTGAAGCAAACATATTTTTTTTGTTTAAAAAATTCTGATTAAATGGCTCCGACACACACAGGAGAGAAAAAAAAATTGGGGACTATTTATTAGAACAATCTTATGGAAAATACAATCAAAAAAAAAATATATCACTACAGAATACAATTTGAAACTGTAATTACCAAGAGTTTAGGCCTGACACACTCCAGAATATTTCCCATTTGTCACTGTCAATTTTCATGCTTCTTTTGACTCCACTGGAACTGATCAGCTGCTGATTTAACAAAACTGAAGGAACAAGCTAGTTCAGAAATTGTGGCTCATTTAAAGGGGCAGCAACCTGGTCACTGGGGAGGTGAGAATTGTCATGCAAGCAATGTGGTGGTGCTTCCATAGGACAGTGGGACGTTCTGGCATGGTTTGCTTCACTTTGTCACACAGGTAACTAGAGAAACAAAAAAGGCTTGCCTAACATTTTTTTTGTAAAATCAATGCCCCTTTAAAGTTTTCATTTTGGGTCTGCTAATACGTATATTTTTTTTATTCATTCGTGGGATGTGGGTGTCGCTGGCAAGGCCGGCATTTATTGCCCATCCCTAGTTGACCTGAGAAGGTGGTGGTGGTGCAGGTGGGCCTGCTTCTTGAACCGCTGGCTGCTGTATGATACAACTGAGTGGCTTGCTGGGCAACTTCAGAGGGCCAGCTGAGTGTCAGCTATGCTGAGTGTGGGGCTGGAGTCACATATAGGCCCAGGCTGCGTAAGGACGGCAGGTTTTCTTCCCTGAAGGGCATTCCTGAACCCAGTTGGGTTTTTACGACAATCTGACAGCTTCATGGTCACTTTACTGATACCAGCTTTTACTTGCAGATTCGTTAAACTAAATTCAAATTCTCAAACTGCTGTGGTGGGATTTGAACTTACGTTCATCAGGATTATTAGTCCAGGCTTCTGGATCACTAGTTCAGTAACATAACCTCTACGCTATTGTATCCTTCATAATAACGTCAATACTGAAGCCATATAGGGGAAGGCTTTTTGGGACGCCACAAAGTGGAAGGATATGATATGGGGAGCCTTAAAGGGGAAGGATACTATTCAGGGAACCTTAAAGTGTCAGGTTACTAAATATGGATGTAATTGGAATGCATTTAAGCGTGCCTCAGGCAAGACTAGAAATCATAAGATTTTTTTCCTATAGGTTAGTGCATATGTGGACTCCCAGCAAAAGTTACTGATGTGTTTTTGTTATATAGTTTTGAAATCAGGAGAGTGTGAGGGCATCTCAGAGATATAGGGGGGATTTCTAACCTAACTCGCCGGGCAGGAAACCCACGGGATCGGGCGGAATACCGGTTCTACACCCCGTCTGATATTGCTGTCCGCTGACTTCAATGGAGAGCAAAATTGGGCGTGGTGTAAAACCAGGGTTGCACCCAATCCCGTCAGTTTCCCGACAGGTGGGTTAGGTTAAAATTGCTCCCATAGATGAGACAATAAACAATGCAAAAAAGATAAATCCAGAACAGGGTGTTAAGTTAAATTTTGACAGTAGGACAAACTGGGCACAACTTCAAATTGGCAAAAAGAACATTTAGAAGGGTGGTGCACCATATAATAGGTGGGGTGAGCACTGTCTGGTCTGTCTTCTCCCTCAGTTATTGTCAATTATGTCAGGACATTCTTCACACAGAGATGTGGAATGGACCTCCCAGTGGTGAAGGCAATGTCACAGAGATCGTTCACTAAAATACTGAATGCTGTGCTGAGCAGGATTTAGATTTGTTTCTAGAGGCACTAGGATGTACTGAATGGAATTCTTCATCCATTTCTAACTTTGAAAAAGGAGCCAGACAGCTATTTGGTTAGGAATGGGACATAAGAATGCTGCACAGCTGCCCTATTTCAATTATGTTATCGCAGCATTCAATGTTGTTGCTGAGAAATTCAGCAGTGATATCCAAGCTTCAGAACGAGCAAAATCAGTTTTTAGAGAAAACCTTGCTCTTGATCTAAGTACGGACCTGAATTCCACATGTTGGGGGATAGATTGTATATTAGATAAATATAGACTGAGATCTTCAAATACATCATGGCACACCCTAGGACCCTAGAAATATGATCGATGGAAAGCAAGCAGCCAGATTTGAATATTGGAGTTTTATAATTGAAATTTTATATTTTTTCTTTATTTTGGAATATGTTCTGAATGGTTGGAGGCAGTTGAATTTTTTCATTCATATGTATCTGAGGGAGACTACAAAAACAAGAACAGGAGTTCAAGAGTTAACCTATTTAGTAGAATGGGTCTTATACTCTATAGAGTTTAGAAGAAGGAGAGGTGATCTCATTGAAACATATAAGATTCTGAGAGGGCTCGACAGGATAGATGCTGAGAGGTTGTTTCCCCTGGCTGGAGAGTCTAGAACTAGAGGTCACAGTCTCAGGGTAAGCGGTCAGCCATTTAAGACTGAGATGCGGAGGAATTTCTTCACTCAGAGGGTTGTGAATCTTTGGAATTCTCTACCCCAGAGGGCTGTGGATGTTGAGTTGTGAGTATATCCAAGGCTGAGAGCGATTAGATTTTTGAACTCTCGTGGAATCAAGGGATATGGGGATCGGGCGGGAAAGTGGAGTTGAGGTCAAAGATTAGCCATGAATACTGAATAGCAGAGCAAATATCTAAAAAGAAAAAGAAAAACCCGTAAAAAGAAATTTTAATCTGGGACAATCCAGATGCACCAATTCATGGCATGAACCCGTGGCCACTATTGTGGGAGGCAGGTGCAGGTCCAAGGGGCCGTATGGGCTGCACCTGCTCCTATTTCTTATGTTCTAACCTAAGAGAGAGATATCCTGGGAGAACAGTACCGTCATTTGATTAAAGAGGTGAGGTCGAGATGGAAAGTCTTGACTTTTAGCAGCAACTATTTGGTAACAATTTAGTCATTTTGTAGTGATGTTTGAAGAAGAAAGGATGAAAGTTTGGTTAATATTTCCCACAATACAAATCCACTCTCTGGCCTGTTGGAATGGTCTGTTAGTTCGATAATTGTAGTGTGAGGGATTGGACACAATAGGGTTAATTTTCAGCTACATTTCCTAAGCGGTAATCTGGTGGTGGGGATTACCTGCCTGTTGTAGATCCCGCCCAATCTTCACCCCATTGACACCAATGGGAATGAAAATTGAGCAGGTTCTACCATGGGCGGGTGATCTGCTCCGTCAGTTTATCGTCCAATCAGTGAAAGTGAAAATTACTCCCCATCACTTCAATGGTGAATAAAAGATTTAACCATAAAGGAAGGAAAGGTAATGAATATAGGAATACAACAAAGAGCGTCCTTTGGAATCAGCCAGACTCGCAATGGAAAGTCAAAGTACCTAGGGGGTCATTGTGGACATTTGCAGAACTTTCCTTTAAGAGATTATTTCAATGGGGTAGAATCCATTATGGAGCAGAGTACACATGCTCTATAGGTGGTCAGGTGGGCTGTGCCTAACCTGGACATCCTTGATAGATATTTACAGCAGAAAATAAGGAAAATAATGATTTTCTTTTTCAGGTAGAAGCATGCGACTCTCAAGTTTACTTTGATAAAAGTAAAGTTTCATTAACAAAAATTTTTTCTTATATTTTCAGTGAAAACTATTTATTCCGTTGGGCAAGTACTGGCCTGCCGAAGGAAATTGAGATGCTAAATAATCTAAAAGTGGTGTTCACAGTAAGTATCATATAGAATAACATGGAATTTTACAGCACAGAAACAGGCCATTCGGCCCAACAGGTCTATGCCGGTGCTTATGCTCCACACAAGTCTCCTCCCATCTTACTTCATCTCACCCTATCAACATATCCTTCTATTCCTTTCTCCCTCATGTGTTTATCTAGCTTCCCCTTAAATGCATCTATTCTACTCACCTCAACTACTCCATGTGGTAGCGAGTTCCACATTCTAACCACTCTCTGAGTAAAGAAGTTTCTCCTGAATTCCTTATTTAATTTATTAGTGACTATCTTATATTTATAGCCACTAGTTATGGACTTCCCCAAAAGTGGAAACATCTTCTCTACATCTACCTTATTGAACCACTTCATAATTTTAAAGACCTCTATCAGGTCACACTCAGCCTTCTCTTGTGTCGAGAAAAGAGCCCCAGCCTGTTCAGTCTTTCCTGATAGTTGTACCCTCTCAGTTCTGATCTCATCCTTGTAAATCTTTTTTACACTTCCACCAGTGCTTCTATATCCTTTTTGTAATATGGAGACCAGATGTTAAAGTAAAATGCCAATTTTAAAAAGTTGTCCCTCTGTGCCTCTCCCCCTTCAAGGAATCAGATAGGTGGCCTGTTCCTAGACTCTAACACTATTGTATTTAGTTCATGAGAGGATCAACCTTCCCTGTTGACAGTTGATTGTGGTGATGGAAAGGACATGATTTTCTTCAAATTGATGAGCTAAAATGGCCCAAGTGTCCCTTCTAGTCTGTATTTATCTTGTGAATATCCCTTCAGTTTTCTGCACTGATCTCTCTCTGGCTTTCCAACACACTTCTAGGGAAAGCACATCAACTCTCAAATGTTGTAGAGCGGTGAAGGAGGATGAGAAAGGACACCACATCATGGTTGCAGTCACATAAGATATTGTTGGTTACTTTGACCAGGGCAATCTCAGTCTCGTGGTAGGACAAAAGCCAGACAGATGAGATAAGTGGGCAGGGAGTTGAGTAGCAATGATATAGAATTATAGAATCGTACAGCACAGAAAGAGGCCATTCAGCCCATTGTTCCTGTGCTGGCTCTTGGAAAGAATTATCCCATTAGTCCCACTCCCCTGCTCTTTCTCCATAGCCCTGAAAATGTTTCCTTTTCAAGTATTTATCCAATTCCCTTTTGAAATTTACGATTCAATCTGCTTCCACCACCCTTTAAGGCAGTGCATTCCAGATCATAACAACTTGCTGTGTAAAAAAAAAATTCTCCTCATCTCCCCTCTGGTTCTTTTGCCAATCGTCTTAAGTCTGTGTCCTCTGGTTACTGACCGTCCTTCCGGTGGAAACTGTTTCGCCCTATGTGCTCTATCAAAACCCCTCACAATTTTGAACACCTCTAATAGATCTCCCCTTAACCTTCTCTGCTCCAAGGAGAACAATCCCAGCTTCTCTAGTTCTTCTGAAGTTCCTCATCCCTGATAGCATTATAGTAAATCTCCTCTGCACCCTCTCCAAGGTTTTAACATCCTTCCATGACATGGTTAAGTACCTTAGAGAAGAAGGCTGGTTAGAGATTGATTGATAGTTAGAGAAGACAGAGGAGTTAATATATATATATAATATATATATATAGAGAGAGAGTTATTGGCACCAAAACAAAGGCCATGCTGTGAAGAATTGGAATTGTTACTCATTTACCTTTTGATCTTTTTGTTTTAGGATTTAGGAAACAAAGACTTGAATCGGGAAAGGATATACTTAGTGTGTCAGATAGTACGGGTTGGGCGAATGGAACTGAAAGAAGCCAATGCCAAAAAGGTGACTCAAGGATTGAGAAGACCATTTGGAGTTTCAGGTACATGGAAAATTGATTATTTGCACCGTATGGAAGAACTGGTATTTACTTGGATTCAAATATCAAGGAGCCGGTAACATATGCAGCTAATGAACTTTCAACTGGAAGTAATTAGAAGAATTGACAGGAACAGGAAAAGGCCTAGTCACCTTTAGCCATGCCTCCCAATCCCTTGTCTCAATAGAAATGCATTTAGGAGCTAATTCCGTGATCCTGCATTTCCCGGAATCAAGATCAGGGCTACAATGTTGCAGGTCAATCTCCAGCCCTGCTGGGATTGCGGGATCATGGAATTAATCATTTAATTGCCTCAAACTGATATATACAGTCCATTTCAATGACCTTCTCGGATAAATTACAAATCTGTTCTGCTGGGCCGGACCTTGCTGGAGTGAGGCATCTCATGTTGTGCACTGTTAGTTAGACTTTTTCCTGCATCCTTCAGCTCAAAATGTTTTGCGCCCAGGCTTGTTGGAAGTGTGAGCTGATAATGGCATGGGGGGTGGGGGAGACAACCGGGCATCTGGGACCTTAGTGAACGGCGGAATCAACACTATATCTCCTTAACCAGTGAGTTTTAAGGATGGAGAAATAAACAGAGGAACGACTGAGAAAGAAATAGGGTGAATTAGAGTCAAATCAGGTACAGAAAGAGAAATAAAGAGAGGGAAAGAAAGAGTGCATTAAGAGAGAAAGGAAAAGTAAGAAAAAAAAAGTTTTAAAATTTAAAATTTTACATTTTTAAAACAACACCTGAAGGAATGAGACTCCATGCTTTTAATTGTTCACTTACTGGGCCACAGAGATTGATTGTCAGTCATTAACAATTATCACGTTTTTAAAAGGGTACTTACGCTATTAATTGCAAGACGTATCTTTCTGCGGTGAGTTTAATGGGCAATTAATGTGCAAATCCAGCAAATTCTTAAAAATAATGGGGGAGGCTAAGGGCGAGATGCAGTTTGTGTGAAGCAAACGGCTGAGCTGCGTAAATCGACCAGCAAGTTCTGGAAATTCGATACGGAAGGATATGGTGGCCTGGGAGAAGGTGCAGCACAGATTTACTGGGGTCATACCAGGAGTAGGGCTCTGAGTTATGAGGAGAGGTAAGAGCAATTAGGGCTGTATTCTCTCAAACTGAGAAGACCGAAGGGGGATTTGATTGTGGTGCTCAAAATGATAAAATGGATTAGACAAGATAAGCATAGATGAATTCCACTGGCAGTAAATCGAGGACAAGAGGCCATGATCTCAAGATAGGCGAGGGATTAGAGGAAAGCTTTTCACCCGGAGATTGGAATGTGCAGCTCTTTATCATATCTATGCTAAATTGATTACAGCCTTTAAAAAGGTTTCGGATAATTCCTTGAAGAAGGAGGTATATAATGGACGGTCGATCCGCTATCACCCGTCTTACATCATTGCCGAAAATTAAAATCACGCCCTTTGATGCGTGGTGTAGAAGTGAGGGTTTCAGCTTTGGGACAAGTTCTGGGGTAGGGAAGCTGGACAGATGGACGAGCTTCACCGAAACCAAACTGGTACCAACATTCTCATAAGGAGAGTAAATATAGCAGCTGGAGAGGATTTGAACTAGCAGAGAAGCCGGCAAATCAGCATTTCAAAATAGATAACATGGGGGAGTAGGGAAAAGGTTAGGTTAGCGGAGGTGGAAAATTTAGGAGTTAATCAAGATGCTAAATTAATAGAGGCTAAGGGGATCAAATGGTGGGAAACCTAAAGGGGGAAAAGCAGTCAACCAAATAAGTTGTCTCTGTACCAACGCCAGGAGCATTACAAGTAAAATAGAGGAAATAGAAGCATAAATCCATTTAGGCGCTATGATGTGGTAGCGGTTCCAAGAGATCTGGCTGCAGCCCTGGCAAGATTGGGAGTTCAATGTACCAGGATTCAGGATTTATAGAAAGGACAGAGAAAATAGGAAAGGAAGAAAGAAAGAAGGAATAATTTGCCTTTGTATAACATCTTTCATGTCCTCAGGAACAGCCCTAAGCATTTCACAGCAAGTGAATTACTTTTAAAGTGTAGTCACTATTATTATGATGCAAACTTGACAGTCAGTTTTTCTTATATGTTTGTTCTTGGGAGATGGGCAATGTTGGCAAGGCTGCATTTATTGACCTGAACTGCAGCAATTCTCGTGATGATGGTGTTGGGAAACTGCAGGATATTGACCCAGTGACGATGAAGGAACAGTGATATATCTTCAAGTCACGATGATGTGTGACTTGGAAAGTAACTTGGAGGTGATGGTATTTCCACAACATTGCTGCTCTTGTCCTTCTTGGTGGTAGAGATCGTAGGGGAGGGAGGTGCTGTTGAGGTAATCTTGGTGAGTTGCTGCAGTACATCCCGTAGATCGTACATACTACAGCCACAGAACGGGGTGGTTATTGAGTTAAAGAAGGAAAGACTTGCATTTGTTTAGCACCTTTTACGACCTTGGGGTGTCCAAAAGTGCTTTACAGCCAATGAAGTACTTTTGAAGTGTAGTCACTGTTGTAATGTAAGAAACATGACAGCCAATTTGTGCACAGAAAGGTCTCTCAAAATGCAATGCGATAATGGCCAGATAATCTGTTTTAGCGATGTTGGTTGAGTGATAAATATCAGTCAGGATGACAGCGAGAACTCCCCTGCTCTTCTTCGAAATAGTGCCATGCGATCTTTTACGTCCACCTGAGAAGGTAGACGGGGTTTCATTTTAATGTCTCATCTGAAAGACGGCATCTCCGACAGTGCAGCACCTCCGCTGTACTGCATTGGAGTGTCAGCCTGGATTATGTGCTTGCATCTCTGAAGTGGGGCTTGAACTCATAACCTTCTGATTCAGAGGCGAAAGTGCTACCAACTAAGCCACGGCTGACACCATCAGTACAGTGGAAGGGGCACCAATCAAGCAAAATGCTCTGCCCTTGATAGTTTCAAGCTTCTTGAGTGTTGTGGCTGGACCCATCCAGATAGGTCCTACATCTGCAATGACCAGTTAATCTCTTTTATGGTGTTTGATGAAGGAGGAATGTTGCCCAAGAACATCAGGAGAACTCTTTGTTCTTCTTTGGAAAGGTCTTACGGATCACTTACATCCAACGTAACAAGCAGACAATGCTGCACTTCCTCAGTACTGCACTGACGTGTCAGTGTAGATTCACGTGCTCATGTTATGGAGTGAGGTTTGAACCCACAGGCTTCTAACTCGGATGGGAAGCTTGAAACCACCAAGACTGCATTATAAAAACGAGACCGAGAACATAATGAGGACAAAGAGGGAGCATGATAAGAACTTGCAATTGGTGTATGGAGGATACTAACAACAGTTTTTATAAGAAAGGGGATTTTAAAGAAGAGATGAGTCCACGAAAAGCAGATTTTATGGGTATAACAATAGAGGATAAGGACATAGTGGGATTGTGAAATACTTTTCTTCGTACCTCACAGTGGAGAAGGAGGATATAATACCAGCGTTACAGGAAAGACTAGAGATTAGTGAGGAGAAGGAAACTTACAGGCATTAGTATAAACAAGAAAACCGTAACGGATAGAATAATAGGATTAAAATCAAACAAAAAATCTGGCCCAGACAGATAACACCCAAGGGTTTTAAAAGAAATAACAGTGGAATTCAGTGCATTGATTATAATCTTCCAAAGCTTGCTACATTTAGAGCTGGCACCTGAAGACATCAAGTCAACAAACGTTACACCATTTAAGCAGAAAAAAAAGCAGGAAGGGTTTAGCCAAGTAACTACAGCCCTGCGAATTTAATATCAATAGTGAGGAAATTGCTAGAATCCATCATCAGGGACAGTGTAAGTGAATACTTGGAAAAGAGTAAGCTGATTGGTAAGAATCGGTATGGTTTTGTAGTAGGAAGGATGTGTCTAACTAACGTCATAGACTTCTTTGATTTTTACTTTTAAAGACACTCGCAAGGCTGCATTTATTGCCTAAACCCATCTACTGGCAACAGCTGAGTGGCGGGCTAGGGCATTAAGAGTCAACCACATATAATGTGGACTGGAGTTACATGAAGGGCTTGTGGCAAACTAATTAGATTTTTAAACAATTCAAGCAGCTGTCAAGGTCGGTTTATCTGGAGCTAGCCAGGCATATTACCAGGATTATTGAATTCATTTTCATAATTTTTTATGATGGGATATGACCTCTTGATCATTGGGTTGCGAGTTCATCATCATCATCATCATCATCATCATCATCATCATCATCATCATCATCATCATCATCATCAACAACAACAACAACAACAACAACAACAACAACACATTTATATAGTGCCTTTAACGTAGTAAAACGTCCCAAGGTGCTTCACAGGAGCGATAATCAAACTAAAATTGACACTGAGCCAAGAGACATTAGGACAGGTGACCAAAAGCTTGGTCAAAGAGGCAGGTTTTAAAGAGCGTCTTAAGGAAGGAGAGAGAGGCAGAGAGGTATAGGAAGGGAATTCCAGAGCTTAGGGCCTAGGCAGCTGAAGGCACGGCTGCCAATGGTGGAGTGGTTAAAATCGGGGATGAGCAAGAGACAAGAATTGGAGGAGCGCAGAGATCTCGGAGGGTTGTAGGGCTGGAGGAGGTTACAGAGATAGGGAGGGGCGAGGCCATGAAGGGATTTGAAAACAAGGATGAGAATTTTAAAATCCCGGACTGGGAGCCAATGTAGGTCAGTGAGCACAGGGGTGATGGGAAAGCGGGGCTTGGTGCGAGTTAGTATGCAGGCAGCAGAGTTTTGGATGAGTTGAAGTTTATGGAGGGTGGAAGAAGGGAGACCAGTCAGGAGAGCATTGGAATAGTCAAGTCTGGAGGTAACACAGGCATGGATGAGGGTTTCAGCAGCAGATCAGCTGAAGCAGGGGCGGAGATGGGTGAAGTTACGGAGATGGAAGTAGGCGGTCTCCTACACTTTGGTAGAGTCACTACGGTGGATAATTGAAGAGGAACGATGGGTGCCGTATTCCTGGACTTTCAGAAGGCATTTGATAAGGTTCTGAGCAAGAGTTTTAAGACCAAAATTGAGATGTAAAGAATCGGAAGCATTTACTGGCATTGATAGGAAAAAGATTAGGAGGTGGGAAACAGAGAGGGTGTTTGAAATACTGAAGGGAACTGACAAGGTAGGTAAGGGATGACACTGCCTTCTGGTAGGGAACTTTATCTTAGAATTCACGCTAAACTGGTTAAAGACAAATTCAGGGGGAAAAAAAGTCTTCACACAAAGGCTTGTGAACATATGGAACACACTTCCTCAGAAGTCCATGGATGCAAAATCAATTGAGGTGTTTAAACAGGGGATAGATATTAACTTGGAAGATAAAGATATTAAGGGAAAAAAGGCAAAAGATTGCGATTAAAAATATAGAGCTGCCATGGCTAACAAAATGACAGACCAGCCCGATGGGCAGAATGGCCTTCTCCCATTCTTATGTTCTTATGCACTGTGAGTATGAGATCAAGCATCAGTGAAACTGGGATGTGGAGGAGCCTTTTTCTTCTATAGCCTCCTGATTATATGGAGCAGACTCCCAGCAGTATCTGCTAAGTTATGCTGATTAACTTCTTGAGGACAGAACTGAATAAATATATGGTTCAAAAAGAATAAGCATAGAAAGAAAAAAAAACTATATTTATATAGCACCTTTCACATCCTCAGGATGTCCCAAAGCACTTTACAGCCAATGAAATACTTTTGAAGTGTAAGCACTGTTGTAAGGTAGGAAAGTTGTGCACAAATAACAATGTGACAGATAAACTTTTTTTTAAGTGGTGTTGGTTGAGGGATAAATATTGGCCAGGACACCAGGGAGAACTCCCCTGCTCTTCTTTGAAATAGTGCCACAGGACCTTTTACATCCATCCGAGAGGGCAGATAAGGTCTCCAAGTCTCTGGGGTGGGACTTGAACCCACAACCTTCTAGATTCAGAGGTAAGAGTGCTACCCACTGAGCCACAGCTGACACCTATGATGTGTATCATGATGTCATGAAGGAAGAGATGACCAAATACTCAAGCGAACATGCTGGTTCCAATGAGACTGGAACCTCAGAAATGTAATTTGTGAGCAATCAGAGCTAAGTAATGGAGATGTTGGGATGGACAGACATTTTAGAGTTTTTCTTAATTACCAGAAGGGTTAAGATTGAGATTAAGTAGGGCATGGTGTATCAGATAGATTAGATTCATCGTCACTGGGTCAAAATCCTGGAACTCCCTTCCTAACAGCACTGTGGGAGAACCTTCACCACACGGACTGCAGCGGTTCAAGAAGGCGGCTCACCACCACCTTCTCAAGGGCAATTAGGGATGGGCAATAAATGCCGGCCTCTCCAGCGACGCCCACATCCCATGAACGAATTAAAAAAAAGATTGCGGATGGTTTGTGGATGAAGTGAATGGCTGATGATTTCTTAAGCCACATGTTCAAAAAGCCAGCAGAAGTTACAAGCAAATGATAGAGTAACCTTCTCGAAGCAAACAAAAACTAATGGAATACAACCCAGCAGGGGGAGCCCAGGACATGTGAGTCCATATTTCTTATACGAATGACAAATATTGTCAACACATAGTGAAAACAAAGCCTAAAGTCATTGAGGAGGTCTGTGATTTTTTTTCATAGTTTGGGAAAAATTCCAAAAATATCCATCTTAGAGGGAAAGCATACATGCAATACTACACCCAGAGTTGATTCAACTTCGGTTCATTCTTAATGGATTTGCTTACCAAAGACCTGAATAAAGTACATAGAAAGAAAAATGAAAGACGTGCATTTCTGTAGCGCCATTTACAACCTCAGGACATCCCAAAGTGCTTTACAGCCAATGAAGTACTTTTGAAGTGTTGAAATGTAGGTAACATGGCAGCCAATTTGCGCACAGCAAGGTCCCACAAACAGCAACGTGATAATGACCAGATAATCTATTTTAATGGTATTGGTTGAGGGGTAAATACTGGCCACTGGGGAGACCTCCCCTGGATGTCTTCGAAATAATGCCATGGGATCTTTTACGTCCACCTGAGAGTGCAGACAGGGCCTCGGTTTAACAGCTCATTTGAAAGATGGCAGCTCTGACAGTGCAGCACTTCCTCAGTACTGTCAGCCTAGATTTTATGCTCAAGTCTCTGGAGTGGGGCCTGAACCCACAACGTCCTGACTCAGAGTGCTACCACTCAGCCACAGCTGACTGTATTGTGTAGCTTTGAATTGTAGTGGTTTTGGCGACAGTCACACCGGGGACGAGAGAGTGTCACTCTAATTCCATTCTGCACCTAGGTGTTGGTTCGTCGTCCATGACAACTATGTAAGATAAATAATACGACGCATGAGCCATTGCAGTCAGTGACAAAACATGAAATGGGGTTTTACACTCTGACCAGAAGTGCCACTATGCCAACCGCACTGTTCTAGTTTACTTGGCCGAAATATGAATGAATATTGCCGTGTCTTGCTGACAGCCCTTAGACAAGCCGGCCATTTTGGGGCTGGCTATTAGTTGAGGCTGAGCTGTCGGCCTGCTCTCAATGGGCTAGCAATGTGTTTTCAGAACTGCTTTACATAGAATTACGTAGAATTTTACAGCACAGAAACAGGCCATTCGGCCCAACTGGTCTATGCCGGTGTTTATGCTCCAGGCGAGCCTCCTCCCTCCCCTTTTCATCTAATCCTATAACTCTATCACCAGGGAAGGTCTGCGATCAGAACGGCAAAGTCCTAATGAGATTTTTGCACTGACCATGCGTGGGCAATGGCATTAAAGTTGGATTCGCAACTTCGGAGAGAGGTTATATGTGCAAATCTCGCACATGCGCATTTCCCCATCATTACACAATCTGCACTACAGTATAAATAGGACAACGGAAACTGTCAGATATCAGCTGCTTCAATTTGAAGTGATAAAGCATATATATAAAAGGCACATGATGAGGTTGTCAAATTTGCGCACGCTATGTCAAATCAGAAGGCGGTTGTACATTATCTGGAGAAAGCTCCTCAAATATTTAATGAAGGGCTCTTAGCCATTTCCTCCCACGGCGAGATGTGACATTTGTCTAAAAGGGAACTGGATGAATATTTGAAAAGGAAGAATATGAAAGGCTATGGGGAAAGGGAGAAGACGTAGGATTAGAGTAGACAGTTCCTTTTGAAGAGCTGGCACCAGTACAGGCACCGTGAACTGAATGGCGGGCTCCTCTACTGTATGTCCTATGATTCTATGTTTATAAGGGATTAGCAGCTCATAACCAAAACCCTGCTGCCCGTATCCTAACTCGCACCAAGTCCCGTTCACCCATCACCCCTGTGCCCGCTGACTTACGTTGGCTCCCGGTCCACCAACACCTCAGTTTTAAAAATTCTCATCCTTGCTTTCAAATCCTTCCATGGACTCCCCCCCCCCCCCCCCCCCCCCCCCTGTCTCTGTGACCTCCTCCAGCCCTACGACCCTCCAAGAACTCTGCGTTCCCCCACCTCTGTCCTCTTGTGAATCCCCCACTGCTTTCACCTCACCGTTGGCGGCATGCTTTCGGCTGCCTCGACCCGAAGCTGTGGAATTCCCTCCCCAAACCACTTTGCCTCCCTCTCCTCCTTTAAGACGCTTCTTAAAAACCTACCCCTTTGACCAAGCATTTGGTCATCTGTTCTAATGTCTCCTTCTTTGTCAATTTTTTGTCAGATTACACTTCTGAGAAGTGCCTAGGGATGTTTTACTAGGTTAAAGGCGCTATATAAATGCAAGTTGTTGTTGTTGTAGCATTTGGGATCCTTTCAGACTGATCCGGTGAAATATGGATGATTTGGCAGCTAACATGGTTTCAGAAGACCCTGGATGATCAACCTCCTTGACATTTTTGAAGTGGTGCCCCAAGTAAACATTGGAGTACCCTATGATAATAGAACTAGATTTCCAGGTAGCTTTTGACAAAGTTCCACATGAAAGGCTACTAAACAAGCTTAAGGCAGTGGGTGTCCTAGGTAAAACCTGGAGGTGGTTAAGGAATTGGCTAAGGCAGGGGAAGCAGCGGGTACAAGTTAAGGGAGGCAAGAGCCCTTGGGATCGGAGGTGGGGCCCCTACTGTTTCAGAGATACATAAATTACAGAGATTCGGAAACACAATGTAGGATGGCCAAATTGAAAGATGATGACTGAACTAGGGGGCAGTGGATGTACCAGCCACGGTAAACATAAGAAGGACCCAGACAACATTTGCAAGTGGGCAGAATTATGGCAGATAAAATTCAATACAAATAAGAGTAAGGAAGGACTTACAAAATTGAGGAAGAAAATGGACGACATGCTGATTAACCATTAAAAGAAAGAAAGTAAGAACTTGCATTTATATAGCGCCTTTCACGACCTCAGGATGTCCTAAACCACTTTACAGCCACTAAAGTACTTTTTGAAGTGAAGTCACTGTTGCAATGTAGGAAATGTGGCAGCCAATTTGCACACAGCAAGGTCCCACAAACAGCAATGTGATAATGACCAGGTCATCTGTACTTAGGTGTTGGTGGAGGGATAAATATTGGCCAGGACACTGTAGAGAACTCCCCCGCTCTTCGCAAAATAGGGGGGGGGGTGATCTTAAACCCCAAGAACGGGTGGGTTGGGGGGCGGGTGGGAGTTGAAAATAGTTGTTTTTTGGCTCGCGACCGCAACCCGGCTTTATTTCCGGGTTTAACGTTGGCCCGGAAAAGTACAGGCTTCCCACTGGGAATGCAAAGTCCGAAAATTTTGCGGTTGCGACCCAAAAAAACAACTATTTTCAACTCCCACCCGCCCCCAACCCACTCGTTCTTGGGATTTAAAATCACCCCCAGGATATTTTACGTCATGGAGGTGTACATTCATATAATGGGCTCTTTACTGGTGAAACAGTAGAATTTAAGTCTGAGGCCATCATGCTGATGCTATATAGTTTATAAGCCCTGCTTTTAACTCGGGGTGGGTGGGTTGCGGGCGGTCAGCAAACTCCCGCAGACAGATGAGCCTGAGGCCCGGGCTATTTTAACTCCCGAGCTTCATTTACCCTTCTCTGAACTGTCTCCCGCCCGATGCCGGTGGGAAAGACATAAGAGCTGGCGGTGGGGGAGGGGGTGGAGTTCGCCAGGGACCCAAGGGATGCGGTGAGGGGGGGTGGGGGCGCTGGGTGGGGATAGGGGGGTCCGAGACAATCACGGCCGGAGGAAGGAGGGAGAGAAAGCCCAAGGTTTCCTCACAAAGACCAACTCCTGCTCCGTCTGGACCAAAATGAACCTTAAGAAAACGTAAGAGGAGCACTTATCTGGGCCTCTCCTGGCCCGATGCTAATTGCCGACAGCTTCGCGTTCCGGCTTCCCGATCCTGGGAGTGAAATTTGCATCGTGACGTCGATGGTGTCACCGGGCCGTGACTTTGCCATTTTAATAAGGTCCCTGCCTGACCACGTGGCGGGCAGCCTCCATTCTGCCGGAATCCTGGAGGTTAAAATGGCGTAGGGGCAGAACGCGTTGGGAACAGGACGCTAACGTACCCCGCTATTTTAACTACTCTCCTGTCCCGTTCATGCAGAGCGGGCTGGGTTAAAATCAGGACCATAGTTCTTGAATACTGCAGTTCTGGTCACTGAGCCACAAGAGAAACACCCAGGTCCAGGACGATGCACAGAGGAGAGCCTCAAGGTCGATCCCGACCGTTGAGGGACTGAATTATGAGGAAAGTGTCTTCAGCTGTCTAGGTTCTACTCTCTGGAATTCCCTCCCTATCCATTTCACCTTTCCATCTCTTTCTAATCCTTTAAGATCCTTCTTTAAATCTTTCTCTTTGACCAAGTATTTGATCACCCCTGTTTCTCCTTGTGTTATCTGCCAGTTCTGCTTCCTACTTAATTCCCCTCTAGAGTCCTCTGATTGCTCTAAAGATTATTCAGCTAAAGTCATGTATCATTAGATTGTAATTTTTGGCTTTAATCTTAACAAAATCTAACTACACAATGATCACTAGATCCCTAGTGTTCACTTACTTCCAGTTTCCCAATCATTAAAAGTAGGAATGCAGGTTAACAAGGCCGTAAAAAGGCAAACAAAGCACTGGGGTTCATTTCTAGAGGAAGAGAATTGAAAAACAGAGAAGTTACGTTAAACTTATATAGAACCTTGGTTAGACCACACTTAGAGTTCTGTGCACAGTTCTGGTCTCCATATTACTATAAGGATATAGAAGCACTGGAGAAGGTGCAAGAACAGATTTACAAGGATGATACCAGAAACGAGAGGTTATAACAGTCAGGAAAAACTGAACTGGCTGGGGCTCTTTCCTCTAGAAAAAGAGAAGGCTGAGGGGTGACCAAATATAGGTCTTTAAAATTATGAAGGGGTTTGATAGGATAGACTTAGAGAAGATGGTTCCACTTGTGAGGGGAGTTCAAAACTAGGGGTCATAAATATAAGATAGTCACTAATAAATCCAATGAGGAATTCAGGAGAAACTTCTTTACCTAGAGAATGGTTAGAATGTGGAACTTGCTATCAGGTGGAGTGGTTGAGGCGAATAGCATAGATGCATTTAAGGGGAAGCTAGGTAAGTACATGAGGGAGGATAGGAGGAAGCTCGTGTGGAGCATAAACACTGGCATAGACCAGTTGGGCCGAATGGCCTGCTTCTATGCTGTAATTTCTATGTAATTCTGTGTAGTTGTGGTGGCACTCTAGATACTAATGGGTATAAGCACATTCCTGCCACCATTTTGTTATTGCACTAATTGCATCAGTGACTTTGTTCTGCTTCTCGAATATCTGGGAGGCTCTTTCAGCATGTGTCTCGCACAGGACAGGAGACAAAATTTGGCTTCTCATCTTCCACCTCTAGCCTCCAACCTTTCTCTCTGTTGCAACCTTGGTTGTTCCTCTCTTTTACCAATACCATTATTTTCATTGCTCCTCTGAATTTTCCTCTTTTGCTCCTCTTAAGTTT
Source organism: Heptranchias perlo (assembly GCF_035084215.1). Classification (NCBI taxonomy): domain Eukaryota; kingdom Metazoa; phylum Chordata; class Chondrichthyes; order Hexanchiformes; family Hexanchidae; genus Heptranchias; species Heptranchias perlo. The sequence continues at coordinate 11,676,050 of NC_090325.1, read as the reverse complement.
CAAATATGTTGTCCGATATACTCTTCCTCTTATCCTAAACTTGTCTTTTTCTTTGGCTCAGTGTAATTTTTTTGTCTGATTACGCTCCTGTGAAGCGTCTTGGGACGTTTTACTACGTTAAAGGTGCTATATTGCTGTTGTATTGCAGTGAAGACATTTGTAACGTCTCCAGCTCTCACTGATAACTTCCCAGGACCTCAGCTCTGTGGAGCTTCAATCCTTCATTTTTGATGCCAAACCCAAGCTTGGCATCATCTGTCCATGACTTAATTTACAGGCGTCAGCCGTGGCTCAGTCGGTAGCACTCTCGCCTCTGAGTTAGAAGGCTGTGTGTTGACTTGGGACTTGAGCACAAAGTCTAGGCTGACACACCAGTGTGGTACTGAGGGAGTGCTGCACTGTCAGAGGTGCCGTCTTTCAGATGAGACATTAAACCGAGGCCCCGTCTGCCCTCTCGGGTGGACGTACTGGATCTCAAGAGCAGGGGAGCAAATTATTTGGTCGTTGTCTCATTGCTGTTTGTGGGAGCTTGCTGTGTGCAAATTGGCTGCCTCATTTCCTACATTACAACAGTGATTACACTTCAGAAGTACTGCATTGGTTGTAAATTGCCTGAGGTCGTGAAAGGCGCTCTGTAAATGCAAGTCTTCCTTTTTTTTCTTTCTCTCTCTCTCTTTCTCTTCTTTCTTTCCTTTTCAAGCACAAAGACATCTTTCCCCATACGGAATAATAATATCTCTCCCCTATCTGTCGTGCCTTTACCTAAGCATTGTATAGATGTAGCCTGAGGAACACTGTCCAGTCAGCGAGCCTTGACCAACTGATGAACAGACAGGACAAAAAAAACATTGGTTAGCTGTATGAAAAGAAAGAAATGTGCTTGGTTAGAGAATATGGATTTGTTGTTTTTGATTAACTAATTACGGTTTAATGGGAACAAAAAGGCTCAGTTAATACATAATTAATTATTAATGGGGTTGATTATATGTTTAACCCTGAGGACTGGAAAATGGTTTCAAAGCACAATTCCAAGTGCAGAAGTTGACTATAAACCTACTGGGAAATGCTAGTTTCAGCAGAACCTCCAAATATTGCAGAGAACCTTTCTGTTACAGTACCTCCTTTTCTGTAGGTGTCGAAACGTACTGGGGTACATAGGAACAGGAATTGAATTTTTCAATTGATCCCCAGTCTCAATTGATCCCCAGCTTTTTGAGGGAGCGAATTCCTGATTTCCACTACTCTTGGTGTGAAGAAGTGCTTCCTGACATCACCCCTGAATGGCCTAGCTCTAATTTAAAAGACTGTGCCCCCTTGTACTGGGCTCCCCCACCAGAGGAAATAGTTTCTCTCTATCTACCTTTATCAAATTCTTTAATCATCTTAAATACCTCAATTAGATCACCCCTTAATCTTCTATACTCAAGGGAATGCAAACCTCGTCTTTGCAACCTGTCCTCATAATTTAACCCTTTTAGCCCTGGTATCATTCTGGTGAATCTGCGCTGCACCCCCTCCAAGGCCAATATATCCTTCCTGAGGAGCGGTGTTCAGAACTGAACACAGTACTCCAGATGTGGTCTAACCAGGGCTTTATACCAGCTTCACAGGTGTTGGGTTTTCCTGTAATCCAGGGGTTTGGAGGCTAACTATCACACCACCTTATCTGAGAACAGCTAACTCAGCAGGGACCAGGGGCTGAACCCAAGCTCAGTAACACATTGAGCAATGTATTTATCTGCAGAACTATCAAGGGCTGATTTATATTAAAATAAAATTCTCTTTTATCACTAGTTTTCTCTGTGAATTTTCTCCCCTCAATTTATTGCTGCATGAATTTGTATTAAAGGGGAATCGTACTCATAATGTGATGATGAAAACCTACCATCGCATTCGGGCACTGCGATACGTGGCTCTTGGTCTTGCCAATCTCAGGTAGGCACAGGCAGTTGGTGGGAGGCACAGGGGGAGAGGTGCTGAGCAAATTGGGAAAATAACTGTACCACTGGAAGTGGAAGAATGCTCAACAAGCTCCTCGAAATCTTTGAGCCTCCCAATACCCACTGAGTGGCTTTGAGAAAAGGCCAGGAGTAGATTGTAGGCCTCCTGTTATCTCTAGGGTACGAGGAAATACAAATAAGAATATAAAAACTGGGCCTTTTTCTCAATGGAAGGATACAGAGAAAATTAGCATGGCCCCTGTGCAATGACCACATGCAAAATCGGAAATTTCTAGAAATACGCAGCAATTCTGTCAGCACCTGAAAAGCCGTGAACAATTTTAGGTGAACGCCCTTTGTCAGAACTTTGTGTTTTATTAATTATATTTAGAAATCTATAATTAAAAATACAATATTTTAGGTATGGATCAATATCTGTTGAGAAGGGGCATTGAGGGTTCTCAATATAATAGCATCACTGCTCATTTTATTTTTTACAAGGCCATTAAAGTAAGGAACTTAGTGTTCCTTAAAGTAAGAGATTAACAGGTGTTGGGGGAATCCATGACAGAGGAATCGTATATGGACTTTGGATAATGTGGATTTAACGCGAGACTTAAGCACTTTATAATCTAGGTTTGACCCCACACTGGATTTATATGTGGTATCAAACCACAGCAAAGTGAGACGACCATCTCAGAGACTCCCCCTTCCTATCTCTGTAACCCCCTCCAGCCCTACAACCCTCCGAGATCCCTGTGCTCCTCCAATTCTGGCCTCTTGTGCATTTTAATCGTTCCACCATTGGTGGCCGTGCCTTCAGCTGCCTAGGCCCCAAGTTCTGGAATTCCCTCCCTAAACCTCTCCGCCTCTCTACTTCGCTCTCCTCCTTTAAAACCTACCTCTTTGACCAAGCTTTTACTCACCTGTCCTAATATTTCTTTACATGGCTCGGTGTCTGATTTTGTCTGATAACGCTCCTGTAAAGTACCTTGAGATGTTTTTATGAGCTAAAGGTACTATATAAATGCAAGTTGTTGTTGTTGTTTATTTCAAAACTATGGATTGATGCAAAGCAGAAATCAAAGTATAAATGAAAAAAAAACTTTATAGAAAATCATTAGAAAATTTACCGCACAGAAGGAGGCCATTCGCCCCATCGTGTCTGCGCCAGTCGATAATGAGCCACCCAGCCTAATCCCATTTTCCAGCATTTCACAATCTCAGGACGTTCCAAAACGCTTTACAGCCAATGAAGTACTTTTGAAGTGTAGTCACTGTTGTAATGTAGGAAACTCGGCAGCCAATTTGCGCACAGCAAGGTCCCGCAAACAGCAATGTGATAATGACCAAATAATCAGTTTTAGTGATGTTGGTTGAGGAATGAATATTGGTCAGGACACGAGGGAGAACTCCCCTGCTCTTCTTCCAAATAGTGCCGTGGGATCTTTTACGTCCCCGAGAGGGGAGACGGGGCCTCGGTTTAACATCTCATCCAAAAGGTGGCACCTCTGACAGTGCGGAGTTCCCCCAGTACTGTACTGGGAGTGTCAGCCTGGATTATGTGCTCAAGTCTCTGGAGTGGGACTTGAACCCACGATCTTTCTGACTCAGAGGTGAGAGTGCTACCCATTGAGCCACAGGGTGACACTGCACCTTTAACCTTACATTTGGAGTGTAGTCACCTTACACCATCAACATCCTGGGGGTCACCATTGACCAGAAACTTAACTGGACCAGCCATATAAATATTGTGGCTACAAGAGCAGGTCAGAGGCTGGGTATTCTGTGGCGAGTGACTCACCTCCTGACTCCCCATAGCCTTTCCACCATCCACAAGGCACAAGTCAGGAGTGTGATGGAATACTCTCCACTTGCCTGGATGAGTGCAGCTCCAACAACACTCAAGAAGCTCAACACCATCCAGGACCAAGCAACCTGCTTGATTGGCACCCCATCCACCACTCTAAACATTCACTCCCTTCACCACCGGTGCACTATGGCTGCAGTGTGTACCATCCACCGGATGCAACACGGCAACTCGCCAAGGCTTCTTCGACAGCACCTCTCAAACCCGCGACCTCTACCACCTAGAAGGACAAGGGCAGCAGGCACATGGGAACAACACCACCTGCACGTTCCCCTCGAAGTCACACACCATCCCGACTTGGAAATATATCACCGTTCCTTCATCATCACTGGGTCAAAATCCTGGAACTCCCTTCCTAACAGCACTGTGGGAGAACCTTCACCACACGGACTGCAGCGATTCAAGAAGGCGGCTCACCACCACCTTCTCAAGGGCAATTAGGGATGGGCAATAAATGCTGGTCTTACCAGCGACACCCACATCCCATGAACGAATAAAAAAAAATTGAAGTGAAAAAATTTTGCAGTATCATTAATCCAAATTGAAAACTTATGCTAGTTGTCACCACAGATATTTACCCTCCTCCACATTGTCCAATTTAGCTTGTTTTTGAACAAGGCACAGATGGACATGACACGCTGATGGATAGAGGTGGGTGGAGGTGTGTTGTTTTAGTCATTCTTTAATGGAATGAGTCACACAAGCTGCCCAGCAATTCTTATAAAAGGAAGCAACATAAACGGTAGCAATTTTCAATTAGACTCCTGATAAAAGATAAAACGCTGCTTTGAATGCAATTTTGTTCCAATCTGGAGCAACCACAATTAAAAGTAATAGGCTGTTTATCAATGGAAAAGCTTCAGCTGATTCTTGAAACCAGCAGTTGTTTCTGACGTCTCTAAGCCTCTCCCCACGAAATGTCTCCTGAGTGAGATTAACCTAAATGTAATAATCACAAGCGCATTTAAGATTGGAGCTAGATGTCCTAACATCTCATCTGCTGCTGAAACCCTCATCCATGCCTTCGTTACCTCCAGACTCGACTATTCCAATGCTCTCCTGGCCGGCCTCCCATTTTCCACCCTCCATAAACTTGAGCTCATCCAAAACTCTGCCGCCCATATCCTGACTCGCACCTAGTCCCGTTCGCCCATCACCCCTGTGCTCGCTGATCTACGTTGGCTCCTGGTCTGATAACGTTTCGATTTTAAAATTCACATTCATGTTTTCAAATCCCTCCGTGGCCTTGCCTCTCCCTATCTCTGTAACCTTCTCCAGCCCTGCAGCCTCCGAAATCTCTGCACTCCTCCAATTCTGGCCTCTTGCGCATTCCCAATTTTCATCGCTCCACCATTGGCAGCCGTGCCTTCAGCTGTCTAGGCCCTAAGCTCTGGAATTCCCTCCCTAAACCTCTCCGCCTCTCTACCTCTCTCTCCTCCTTTAAGACGCTGCTTAAAACCTGCCTCTTTCACCTGTCCTAATATCTCCTTATATGGCTCGGTGTCAGATTTTGTTTGATAATCGCTCCTGTGAAGCGCCTTGGGTTATTCTCCTTACGTTAAAGGCGCTATATAAATGCAAGTTGTTGTTGTTTGTCATGTAATCGGTCGACAGGCTCCTGATTCACAAACCTACATTTTCAAGGTCACCATTAGAAATTGTAACAAAGAAGCTTCTGACTAAATTCTTGGAAGATATTCTTTAACTATGAATACTATGACCCTGCTGAATGCATTTCTTGGTGTATTTTAGCACTCAGTACCTTGAACTCATGGTCAGGAATAGCGTGATGATCCCTCTACTCTAACTCAACAATGTACCTTGATCGTAACATCAAAAGAGCATCCATTTCATCATCCCTTTTTCTACTATCCTTATGAAGTCTTTTTTTTACAATTCCCATGTTAGTGTCCAATTAAGGGCAGATTCGTGCTCTGGGCAAACCTATTGTCCTAACTGTTGCTGGATCAGAGAACATGAGTTCAAATCCCACGATGGCAGTTTGAGAATTTGAATTCAATCAAAAAAAAATTAAAAATCTGGAAATGAAAAACTGGCACCAGTATAAGTGACCATGAAGCTGTCGGATTGTCGTAAAAATCCAACTGGCTCACCAATGTTGTTTAGGGAAGAAAACCTGTCGTCATTACCCGGTCTGGGCCTATATGTAACTCCAGTCCCAAAACAACTTGGTTGACTCTTAACTGCTCTCTGAAATGGGCTAGCGAGCCACTCAGTCGTATCAAACTGCTAGAGAGGCACAAAAGAATCCTTCATTGTTGCTGGATCAAAATCCTGGCATTCCCTATCTAACAGCACTGTGAGAGTACCTTCACCAGCACCACCTTCTCAAAGGGCAATTAGTGACGGGCAATAAACGCAGGCCTTGGCAGCGACGCCCACATCCTGAGAATGAATTTTAAAAAACAGTTTACATTGGCCTCTCACAGCCAACAGACAGAGGGAGCTTTCTTCTCATCAGTCCAAGTCAGACCCAAACCTTGAAACAGATGTCCCTCCCTCTATAGCATATTCTGATTTAGTTCTAATCACCTAATTCCTTATGTAGGGAGTGTACCTCTTAATCATCCTGCAAGTTGCCTTGATTTCTCAGAATGACAAAGGAACTAACCATTACCAGGACTGACTTACTTCCAGCCCTGCGCTACCACTGGCGTCCACCCCTACCTCATGACCACTGCCACTAACCTGTTATCCATGCTTTGGTAAACTTTAGACTTGATTTCTCTGCTACCTTCTTTGCTGGCCTTCTATTCGCCACTCTCCATAAAACCCCAACTCATTCACATCTCAGCCAGCTGTAGTCAATCTACATGAAGCCCCACCTGGCCATCACCCCATCCCCCATCCCCCATCTTCACTGATCTACACTGACTCCCTGTCCCCAACATGTTGAATTTAAAATCTTTGCCGTCATCTTAAAACCCCTCCAGAAGCTTGTCCCTCCCTGCGTCTGCAACCTCCTCCAGCCTTATGTCCTCTCCTATAACCGTTGGCTCTCTGACTCAAGTGGGCCGATCTTAATTGCATCAGTCGCATGTGTTGCCATCTTGATGAAAACAGTACTCGACTTTTCTGCTTCTCCTTCCTTTCCAAAGAAAACAAAGTCCTCGGGGCTCCCCCAGTGGTTCAGAAGTAATGGCAATGCATGGTGCAGTATTGAGCCAAACAAATGAAGAAGGTCTGAGGTTTGATTTCTAGTCCGTGCTAATGCTAGGCGAGCTGGTGATAGAAGAGCTACGATTAGCTTCAGCATCCCATGATCAAGGCTCCTGATCCTGAGTACTATGCAGTGGCCATTGCAGGGATAGGCACAGGTGTGGACATTGGGCGGAGACAAGATTGTGGTTAACTGTGATGCCACCCCATGATTGAATATCCTGTTAACACTCACTGTTTAGCTACTTGATTGAGGAATTGGATATCTACCAGCAGCTGTGGAGCTGGAGCCCAACTTGCATCATTATTATAGGGTCTTGTTGAGTAGATGATCTCAGATGGGCACTCAGATAGTGTTGTGTGGCACTACCACCGTGCTAAATGGGATAGATTCAGAGCAGATCTAGCAGCTCAAAACTGGGCATCCATGAGGCGCTGTGGGCCATCAGCAGCAGCAGAATTGTATTCCAGCACAATCTGTAACCTCATGGCCTGGCATATTCCTCACTCTACCATTACCAACAAGCCAGGGGGTCAACCCTGGTTCAATGAAGAGTGTAGAAGAGCATGCCAGGAGCAACACCAGGCGTACCTAAAAATGAGGTGCCATCCTGGTGAAGCTACAACTCAGGACTGCATGCATGCTAAACAGTGGAAGCAACATGCTATAGACAGAGCTAAGCGATTCCACAACCAACGGATCAGATCAAAGCTCTGCAGTCCTGCCACATCCAGTCGTGAATGGTGGTGGACAATTAAACAAATAACGGGAGGACGAGGCTCCATGAACATCCCCATCCTCAATGATGGCGGAGTCCAGTACATGAGTGCAAAAGACAAGGCTGAAGCATTTGCAACCATCTTCAGCCAGAAGTGCCGAGTGAATGATCCATCTCGACCTCCTCCCGATATCCCCAACATCACAGAAGCCAGTCTTCAGCCAATTCAATTCACTCCACGTGATATCAAGAAACGGCTGAGTGCACTGGATACAGCAAAGGCGATGGGTCCCAACAACATCCCAGCTGTAGTGCTGAAAACTTGTGCTTCAGAACTAGCCTCACCTCCAGGCCAAGCTGTTCCAGTACAGCGACAACACTGGCATCTACCCAACAATGTGGAAAATTGCCCAGGTATGTCCTGTCCACAAAAAGCAGGACAAATCCAATCCGGTCAATTACCGCCCCATCAGTCTACTCTCAATCATCAGCAAAGTGATGGAAAGTGTCGTCGACAGTGCTATCAAACGGCACTTACTCAACAATAACTTTCTCTCCGATGCTCAGTTTGGGTTCCGCCAGGACCACTCGGCTCCAGACCTCATTACAACCTTGGTCCAAACATGGACAAAAGAGCTGAATTCCAGAGGTGAGGTGAGTGACTGCCCTTGATATCATGGCAGCATTTGACTGAGTGTGGCACCAAGGAGTCCTAGTAAAATTTAAATTAATGGGAATCGGGGAAAACTCTCCAGTGGCTGGAGTCATACCGAGCACAAAGGAAGATGGTTGTGGTTGTTGGAGGCCAATCATCTCAGCCCCAGGACATTGCTGCAGGAGTTCTTCAGGGCAGAGTCCTCGGCCCAACCATCTTCAGCTACTTCATCAATGACCTTCCCTCCATCATAAGGTCAGAAATGGGGATGTTCGCTGATGATTGCAAAGTGTTCAGTTCCATTCGTAACCCCTCAGATAATGAAGCAGTCCGAGCCCGCATGCAGCAAGACCTGGACAACATCCAGGCTTGGGCTGATAAGTGGCAAGTAACATTCGCACCAGACAAGTGCCGGGCAATGACCATCTCCAACAAGAGAGAGTCTAACCACCTCCCCTTGACATTCAACCGCATTACCATCGCCGAATCCCCCACCATCAACATCCTGGGGGTCACCATTGACCAGAAACTTAACTGGACTAGCCATATAAATACTGTGGCTATAAGAGCAGGTCAGAGGCTGGGTATTCTGTGGCAAGTGACTCACCTCCTGACTCCCCAAAGCCTTTCCACCATCTACAAGGCACAAGTCAGGAGTTTGATGGAATACTCTCCACTTGCCTGGATGAGTGCAGCTCCAACAACATTCAAGAAGCTCGACACTATCCAGGACAAAGCAGCCCGCTTGATTGGCACCCCATCCACCACCTGAAACATTCACTCCCTTCACCATCGGCGCACCATGGCTGCAGTGTGTACCATCTACAGGATGTACTGCAACATCTCGTCAAGGCTTCTTCGATAGCACCTTCCAAACCCGCGACTTCTACCACCTAGAAGGACAAGAGCAGCAGGCACATGGGAACAACACCACCTGCACGTTCCCCTCCAGGTCACACACCATCCCGACTTGGAAATATATCGCCGTTCCTTCATCGTCGCTGGGTCAAAATCCTGGAACTCGCTACCTAACAGCACTGTGGGAGAACCTTCACCACAAGGACTGCAGCGGTTCAAGAAGGCAGCTCACCACCACCTTCTCGAGCAATTAGGGATGTGCAATAAATGCCGGCCTCGCCAGCGACGCCCACATCCCATGAACGAATGAAAAAAATGATCTTTCCTCGTCTAGATCTATCTCATGACTTACAACAGTAAAAAAACAAAACTGGGAGTGAAAAGCATTTCCCAAACACTATTTCATGATGACAACATGCCTCTTAGAAAACGATAAAATAGTTTTTACTGTTTAATCTTGAAAAACACAGGACATAGAATTACATAGAATGTACAGCACAGACACAGGCTCTTCAGCCCAACAATTCCATGCCAGTGTTTATGCTCCACACGAGCCTCCTCCCTCCTTACTGCATCCTTCTATTCCTTTCTCCCTCAAGTGTTTATCTAGCTTCCCCTTAAATGCATTTACGTTAGCCGCCTCAACTACTCCTTGTGGTACCAAGTTCCACATTCTAATCACCCTCCGGATAAAGGAGTTTCTCCTGAATTCCCCATTGGATTTATTAGTGACTATCTTATATTTATGGCCCCTAGTTTTGGTTTCCTCCACAAGTGGGAACATCTTCTCTACGTCCACCCTATCAAAACCCTTTCATAATCTTAAAGACCTCTATCAGGTCACTCCTCAGCCTTCTCTTTTCTGGAGAAAAAAGCCCCGGTCTGTTCAATCTTTCCTGATGGGTATAACCTCTCAGCTCTGGAACCATCCCAGTAAATCTTTTTTGCACCTTCTCCAGGGCCTCTATATCCTTTTTATAATATGGAGACCAGAACTGTTCACAGTATTCCAAATGTGGTCTAACCAAGGTTCTATACAGGTTTAACATAACTTCTCTGCTTTTTAGTTCTATCCCCCTAGAAATGAACCCAGTGCTTGGTTTGCCTATTTTATGGTCTTGTTAACCTGCATCGCTACTTTTAGTGATTTGTGTATCTGTAACCCCAGATCCCTCTGCTCCTCTATCACATTTGGACTCTTATTTTCCAAGGAATTTGTGGCCTCCTTAATCTTCCTACCAAAATGTACCACCTCACACTTATCTATATTGAAATTAATTTGCCAATTACACGCCCATTCTGCAAGTTTATTAATGTCTTCCTGTATTTTGTTGCAGTCCTCCTCGGTATTAACTATACACCCTAATTTGGAGTCGTCTGCAAATTTTGACATTTTCTTCCGATTCCCGAGTCCAAATCATTTATGTAAATTGTGAACAACAGTGGTCCCAGCATCGATCCCTGTGGAACACCACTTCCCACCTTTTGCCAGTCTGAGTAACCACCTTAAACCCCGACTCTCTTTTCTGTTTTGTAGCCAGCTTGCTATCCATCCTGATCCTTGACCCCTGACTCCACATGCATCTTAGTCATGAATCTACTATGTGGTAGCTTATCGAAGACCTTTCGAAAATCCAAATATATTACACCTACTACATCACCCTTATCTACCCTTTCTGTTACTTCTTCAAAGGATTCAATAAGTTTGGTCAAACATGACCTTCCCTTTTGAAATCCGTGCTGACTATTTATTATATTTTCACTGTTCACTGAAATGTTTTAATGATTAGATGGGACATCTATAAAGTCTACAAGAGAACTAGTGAACTCAACTTCCAGGTCTTTATATTCTAGTTCATTTAATGTTTGTATTCAATAATTACATTTAAACAAAAACAATAGATAACACTGATAAACAAATGCATTTTACGCACAGATATTTTTTCCTTGATAAATGCGCTGCTTCAGGCTTAAATTCAACTGCAGCAATTGTCTTTTTTGTTTGTTCTTGGGATGTGGGTGATGTTGGTAAGACCGTACTTATTATGCTGATAGGGTTAGACGAAAAGGGGTGGGAGGAGGCTCGTGTGGAGCATAAACACCGGCTTAGATCAGTTGGGCCGATTGGACTGTTAGTAAGCTGTACATTCTATGTAATTCTATTGTCCATCCCTAGTTGCTCTTGAGAAGGTGGTGGTGGGCCTTCTTGTTGAACCGTTGCAGTCCGTGTGGTGAAGGTTTTCCCAACGTGATGCTATGAAGGGAGTTCCAAGCTATTGACCCAGTGATGATGCAGGAACAGCCGACATATGTCCAAGTCAGGGTGGTGTGTGACTCGGAGGGGAACCTGGAGGTGATGGTGTTCCCACGTCATTGCTGCTCTTGCCCTCAGTGGTGGAGGCTGTGGTGTTTGTTATTTTCTTTTGTTTTGTCCTTCTAGTTTTCTCAGCTCCTCTCCCAAAGGCACCGATTCATTCGGGACAGAATTCCAAGGCGTCCTCCGGTACTTCACTGCAAAAACAACAACATGTGGTATCTTTAACGTAGAAAAGCACTTCAGAGAATCATAATCAGACAGAGATGGACACCGGGCCAAAGAAGGAGATATTAGGAGGGGTGACTGAAAGGTGGTCAAAGAGGTGGGTTTTAAGGGGGTTCTTAAAGGAGGTGTGCAGGCAGAGAGGTTTGGGAAGGGAAATTAAGTGTAGGGCCCACGTGGCTGAAGGCAACCAGTGGCGGGGAAAAAGAATTAGGGAATGCACAAGAGGGCAGAGTTGGAGGACTTTAGAGTTCTCGGAGTCTAGAGGAGGATACAGAGAGGCATCAAATAGGATGCCGAGTTTGCAAACAGTCTGGTTCAACCTGGCACAGTGGCCGGTGGACATTACATGTTCACTGGCTATTTTATTATGGGGAGTATCACAGTCAAGACTGGTCCTACCCTCATCCGACCTCAACTCACTTTTTAGCAAGGGACGTTGGACAATGATCTGGAGTGGGAAACGCTAGCAATTTTCCCCTCTGGGATAAATGGAGTTGAGGTACAGATCAGCGATGATCTATTTGAATGGTGGAACAGGCTCGAAAGGCCTGCTCCTGTTCCTAGGCAATGGGCCAATTACAGTGTCCTGACTGCTGCTCTGCACATTACAGCAGGGATTGGAGCCTGCCGGGTTAGTTCCATATTTGGACAATACATTTACAGCCGTGGCTCAGTTGGTAGCACTCTTACCTCTGAGTCAGAAGGTTGTAGGTTCAAGTCCCACTCTGGGAACAGGAGCACAAAATCCAGGCTGACACTTCAGTGCAGCCCTGAGGGAGTGCTGCCCTGTAGAAGGTGCCATCCTTTGGATAAGACATTAATGCGAGGCCACATCTGCCCTCTCAGGTGAACATCAACGATCCAGTGGCACTATTTTGAAGAGGAGCAGGTGAGTTCTTCCTGGTGTCCTGGCCAATGTTTGCCCCCTAATCAACATCACTTAAACAGATTACCTGGTCATTGTCACATTGCTGTTTGTGGGATCTTGCTGTGTGCAAATCGGCTGCCATGTTTCCTACATTACAACAATGACCTCACTTCAAAAGTACGTCAATGGCTGTAAAGCGCTTTGGAACGTCCTGAGGTCATGAAAGGTTCTTCATAAATGCAAGTCTTCCTTTCTTTTACTCAAGGAGCCATCAGTGGGTATTGAAGGCAACATTTATGCCTTGATCATTGACCAGCACTGATGCGCTTTTAGATGTAGCCCTTGTAAGGAGTTGCTGGAGACACCACAGCAATATGCACTATTAATTCTTCATCTAGTACACCTCCTCATTGAGAGAAATTGCCAAAAGCACTAAAAATGAAATGTTGATGCATGCAACTCGAAGAAGGTGATTTAGGAAAAATTAAGCAACAATGGACAATGTAGGTGTACTGCACTTCTCTCCAATTTTTGTTGTTGATGGTCTTCTGGAATCAGTTAGGGATGCTCCAACTCGGCTAACAGCTTGGACGAAGCAATCCAGAAAGCAAATGTTTTGATACTGTTATCTCCACTGAACCTCCATTGCTGACCTGGGTCCAGCAAACTCAGTACAGAGCAGGAGCCTGAATGCATGAGTGCCACCCCATACAACAACAACTTGCATTTATATAGTGATTTTAACGTCCCAAGACGCTTCATAAGAGTGTAATCAGACAACATTTCACACTGAGCCACATAAAGAGATACTAGGACAGGTCCCATTCCCAATTTCCCATAGCCCTGCAAATTTTTTACCTTCAAGCATTTATCCAATTCCCTTTAGAAAGTTACGATTGAATCTGCTTCCACCACCCTTTCAGGCAGCGCATTCCAGATCATAACATCTCTCTGCATCAAAAAATTTCTCCTCATGTCGCCTCCAGTTCTTTTGTCAATTATCTTAAATCTGTCCACTGGATACAGACCCTTCTCCCACTGAAAACAGTTTTTCCTTATTTAGTCTTTTACTCTATCAGAACCTTTCATGATTTTGAACACCTCCATTAAAACACCAATTAACCTTATCTGTTTTAAGGAGAACAACCCCAGCTTCTCTAGTTTCTCCACGTAACTGAAGTCCTGCATCCCTGGTACCATTCTAATAAATCTCTTCTGCATCCTCTCTAAGACCTTGACATCCTTCCTAAAGTGTGGTGCCCAGAATTGGACACAATATTCCAGCTGGGACCTAACAGTGATTTATAAAGGTTTAGCATAATTTCCTGCTTTTGTACACCATGCTTCGGTTTATAAAGCCCAGGATCCCATATACTTTTTTAACAGCCTTCTCAACTTGTCCTGCCACCTTCAAAGATTTGTGTACGTATATCCTCAGGTCTGAGATGAGGAGGAATTTTTTCATGCAGAGGGTTGTACATCTTTGGAATTCTCTGCCCCAGAGGGCTGTGGATGCTGAGTCATTAAATATATTCAAGACTGAGATCGATAGATTTTTGGACTCTAGGGGAATCATGGGATATGGGGGGCAGGCGGGAAAATGGAGTTGAGGTCGAAGATCAGCCATGATCTGATTGAATGGCGGAGCAGGCTCGATGGGTGGTATGGCCTACTCCTGCTCCTATTTCTTATGTTCTTATGTTATGTCTCTCTGTTCTTACACCCCCTTTAAAATTGTACCATTTAGCTTATATTGCCTCTCCTCATTCTTCCTACTAAAATGCATCACTTCGCACTTCTCCGTTTTAAATTGCATCTGCCATGTGTCTGCCCATTTCATCAGCCTGTCTATGTCCTCTTGAAGCCTGTCACTATCCCCCTCACTGTTTACTACTTTTCCGAGTTTCATGTCATCTGTAAACTTTGAAATTATACCCTCTATATCCAAGTTCAGGTCATTAATATATATCAAAAAGAGCAGTGTTCCTAATACCGACTCCTGGGTGTCATCGCTGTATACGTCCCTCCAATCTGAAAAACAACCATTCTCAACTACTCTCTGTTTCCTGTCACTTAGTCAATTTTGTATCCATGCTGCCACTGTCCCTTTAATCCCATAGGCTTTAATTTTGCTAACAAGTCTACTATGTGGTACTTTATCAAACGCCTTTTGAAAGTCCATATACACAACATCAACCGCATTACCCTCATCAACCCTCTTCGTTACTTCATCAAAGAACTCAATCAATTTAGTCAAACACGATTTGCTTTTAATAAATCTGCACTGGCTGTCATTTATTAACTCATATTTTTCCAAGTGACAATTAATTTTGTCTCGGATTGTTGTCCCTAAAAGTTTCCCCACCACCAACGTTGGTCTGAATGGCTTGTAATTACCAGGCTTATCCCTCTCCCCTTTTTTGAACAGGGATGTAACATTTGCAGTCCTCCAGTCCTCTGGCACCACTCCCATATCTAAGGAGGATTGGAAGATTGTGGCCAGAGTCTTCGTTATCTCCACCCTTACTTCCTTCAGCAACCTTGGATGCATCCCATCCGGACTGGGTGACTTTTCTATTTTGAGCGCTGCCAACCTTTTAAGTTTCTCCTCTTTATCTATTTTTATCCTGTCCAATTTCTCGACATCCTCCCTCTTGGTTAAGGAGCGTCTCAAAGGAGGAAAGAGGGGTAGAGAGGCGGAGAGATTTAGGGAGGGAATTCGAGAGCTTAGGGCCTAGGCAGCTGAAGGCACAGCTGCATATTGAGTAAATTTAGATTTATATTAGATATGACCCCCACCTCCCTTTTCATCCAGTGGTCTTTAATCTCAATGAGAAGCTGCCACCAGGGACTGAAGGAATGGTCCCCAGCACTCGGATAAGTTGATTAGAGAGGGGAGGGGTGGGAGGGGAAGCCCGGGGCAGGCAAGGGGGTTGGAATACAAGAGTAAGGAAATCTTGCTATAGTTGTACAAGGCTTTGGTGAGACCACACCTCGAGTATCGTGTACTGTTTCGGTCTCCTTACCTAAGGAAGGATATACTTGCCTTAAAGGCGATGCAACAAAGGTTCACTGGATTGATTCTTGGGATGAGAGGGTTGTCCTATGAGGAGAGGTTGAGTAGAATGGGCCTATACTCTCTGGAGTTTAGAAGAATGAGAGGTGATCTCATTGAAACATTTAGGATTCTGAGAGGGCTTGACAGGGTAGATGCTGAGAGGTTGTTTCTCCTGGCTGGAGAGTCTAGAACTCGGGGGTATAGTCTCAGGATAAGGGGGTCGGCCATTTAGGACTGAGATGAGGAGGAATTTCTTCTCTCAGAGGGTGGTGAATTTTTGGAATTCTCTACTCCAGAGGGCTGTGGATGCTCAGTCGTTGAGTATATTCAAGACTGAGATCGATAGATTTTTGGACTCTAGGGGAATCAAGGGATATGGGGATCGGGCGGGAAAGTGGAGTTGAGGTCAAAGATCAGCCATGATCTTATTGAATGGCGGAGCAGGCTCGAGGGGCCGTATGGCCTACTCCTGCTCCTATTCCTTATGTTCTTACGTGAGGCCTAAACGTGCCTTGCGGACCCCGGAGCTGCGTTCCTGCTCCTCATGGTCCCACGAGGCCTCAACAACCTCTTCCCCCACTCAGGGAATCCCACAGTTAAAATAGCAGTCGGGCTCCGATGATGTCATTGGAGCCTGATCTGCATATTTAAAGGAGGACCCGGCCGGTATCGTGGCAGGTGTCCCTCTCGCCAGCTCAATAGAGCAGGTTAAAATTGGGATCGGTGGGGGATGTCAGCGGGTGAGTCCCGCGGGCGACTTTAACTGTCCGCCGGGTTTCCGCTGAGAGGACAGGGTTAAAATCATCCTCATGGATTCAGAGAAGGATAGGTTAATATTTATAGCTCGATGGATCAAGACAAAGATCAACATGCCGAGACAGATTTACAATTAGATTATAAAATCATAGAATGATACAGCACAGAAGGAGGCCATTCGGCCCATCGTGCCTGTGCCGGCTCTTTGAAAGAGCGATCCAATTCGTCCCACTCCCCTACTCTTTCGCCATAGCCCTGCAAATCTTTCCTTTTCAAGTATTTATCCAATTCCATCTTGAAAATTACGATTGAATCTGCTTCCATCACCCTTTCAGGGGGTGCATTCCAGATCATAACAACTGGGAAAAAAATTTCTCCTCATCTCCCTCTGGTTTTTTTTGCTAATTATCTTCAATCTGTGTCCTCTGATTACCGACCCTCCTGCCAGTGGAAACAGTTCCTCCCTATCTACCCTATCAAAACCCCTCATAAATATCGATAGAAGATGGTTCGACGTAGATTGTATCTAGAACTTTTTTTTTATTCGTTCATGGGATGTGGGCGTCGCTGGCGAGGCCCGCATTTATTGCCCATCCCTAATATAGAGAATCACAAATCTAGATACATACAGAGCTGGATCTATTCTTTTAAGGTATGATTTTTTTTGGAGCAGTGCAGGTTGTACAGCGTGTTGTATCTGAGGGCAGCAGTTTGATTGAAAGAATCGACCTGTGATCTTGCCCCTCAGCAGTAAATAATGTAGTTATTGTAGTATATGTAGTTACCTGTCCGTTATTGTATCATTTAATTTGAATCCTTCAAGAAGGAGATAGATATATTTCTTAATGCTAAAGGGATCAAGGGATATGGGAAAAATGCGGGAACAGGGTACTGAGTTAGACGATCAGCCATGATCGTTTAGAATGGCGGAGCAGGCCCGAAGGGCCGAATGGCCTACTCTTGCTCCCATTTTCTATGT
The DNA here is from genome assembly GCF_035084215.1 of Heptranchias perlo. Lineage (NCBI taxonomy): Eukaryota > Metazoa > Chordata > Chondrichthyes > Hexanchiformes > Hexanchidae > Heptranchias > Heptranchias perlo. The sequence continues at coordinate 11,658,625 of NC_090325.1, read as the reverse complement.
TTCTATGAATCGAATCTGAGCTGCCCTCTCAGCCAAAGTGAGATACAGCCGATTTGCTGTGGTGAGTGTGATATTTTTGATTGAACCAGCTAACTACGGCATAATCTTTGCACCTTTAATACCAAACATAAATGTGTTGAGTGCTTTACCAAATATCGCACGATGTGATTTCAATTTGACTGTTTTGACTGAGATACTGGATGACCTTGGGAGAGTTAATAAACCTGTTAGTTTGTTAACATTTTTTCTTCTTTTCATTTGTCCTTCCAATCTTCACTCTTGGCCTCTGGAAGAAGCTATGGTGTTAGCTGTGGCTCAGTGGGCAGCAACCTCGCCTCTTAAATCAGTAGATCGTGGGTTCAAACCCCACTCCAGGGACTTGAGCATGAAATTTAGGCTGACGCTCCCAGTGCAGTACCGAGGGAGTGCTGCACTGTCTGAGGTCCCGTCTTTCGGATGAGACATTAAACCGAGGCCTCACCATCATTGTTCCCTCTAGGTTGTACGCAGTTGCGCAGCAGTCTGTTGTTAGCCGCGCACTTATTCATTCCGTCCACGCATCAAACTTGGGCCACGGAGTCTCATCATCACTCACATCCGGGTGATTATAAATAAATGACCTTGTTGCGTCTGGCGGACCTTCATATCTGGAGGAGCAGATGCGCTGGAGTTTGGAATTGTCGCAGGCCCTGGTCGTCCTCGTGCTTTGTGTCTGTAGCTACTGCTGGACCTGCTGCCTGAGCTCGGATCCGGCTCAGCGCGCACCCGTGACCATGGACAATCAGTTTCAGGTGGGTGGTTGGGGGTGGGTGCCTCGGGTGTGAAAACACTAAGTCCTGTAGATCGAGATCCTTTCAGGTTAAATCCCCTCTCTGGCTGAGTTAGCCAACGGTGGGGACACTCCATTTACCATCCGTGTTACTGGACGAGGGAGGGGAGAAACATTCCGTATTTGCTCCAGACTTCAATCCAGCGATCCCTCCTGCAAAGTGTGTGTGCATTCAGATAAGGTCATCTCTGAATTTCATCTGCGTTTCCCCCATGATCAAATAGCCGTCGGCAAACACAGCACCGCACGGGCCAGACCGGGGATTGGACGTGGGACATAGTATGCATGGTTTGATTCCACCGCAAATTAATAACTGAGCCATCGCTATACCCCATTTGTGCCATGTAGCTGTGGCACTGGCGAAGCTGGAAGCACCAACAAGGCGAATGTTTCCAGTTGCACCTCAGGTAGCAGGGCCACCTCTGCCCGCGGCGTTAACAGAAGTACACAGCCTTCACTGTCCCGGCTCACGTGTGAAGAATGGTCATTTGGATGAGGTACCGGAGAATAGCTAACACTCTCAGAGCTGTGCCTCAGTGTAAATCACTCATTGAAGAGGGAGAAAGGGGAATAAGTGGCAGATTCCGGGAGAGATACAAAAGGGTCCAGAGGGGCAATTTTTTCACTCAAAGGGTGGTGAGTGTCTGGAACGAGCTGCCAGAGGCAGTAGTAGAGGCGGGTACAATTTTGTCTTTTAAAAAGCGTTTGGACAGTTACATGGGTAAGATGGGTATAGAGGGATATGGGCCAAGTGCAGGCAATTGGGACGAGCTTAGTGGTATAAACTGGGCGACACGGACATGTTGGGCCGAAGGGCCTGTTTCCATGTTGTAACTTCTATGATTCTATGATTCTATGATTCCACAAGCAGGGGAACATTGTGTGTCTGCATGCCTCAGTAGTGAAGGTTTAGGTTTGTGCAATGGTGGTTAGCATTGGTTGTTTGCTTCCATCACTGTTAGGGGACATAATCACTGCTGCAACAATGGCTTTTGAATGTGTTGATAAACATCAGCAACTTCTGTACTGTGGCCTCAACAAGCAGATTCTAAGGTCAATTGGAGGCTAATTATTGAGGGAAGTTTCTGTACATTAGCAGAAAATCCCAGGCTCCTGCCCTTGGGAAGAGACAAGGAAATGAAGGACAGAAAAAGCAGAAGGAAATGAGTGGCTTTTTTTCTTATACTTTTGACACAGCAAATGTGATGTCTGAAGTGTGAATCTCAAGTGTGATGAACTCATGCCGGATCCAAGACAGAAACCGTATATCAGGCACAAAAGAATTACTGATCTCATGAAAATAATGAATTCCAAGGCACATGTGTATCGGGGTAGTTAACACGCCAATAGCCGTTTTGGCGGACAATTTCACCTTGTGCTTGAACAACCCCAGGCTTGCTAAAGCCCCGATGTCCTTGTAACTCATTGCTTCATTATTTTTCAGACGTTTTATATGCCATTTCTGCCCCATTTAGAATGGGCTGAACCATCAAACCATATAGCTGCTCCACGTGACTCTAACTGAGACACAGCCTTTATTTACACTATAAAAACATCCAAACCAGAGACTGTCACCCTCTTCTTCTCCATCATCTGACCTGTCATCTACAGACTCTGGGTCTCAATCAGGATGTCCCCATTCCTCTGGTGGCAGTGTTTACTTCTGAAATTTCTATTACCAGTTTTGTTTAATTAAAAATCCTCGACAGCTCACCTTGTTACAATTATCCATTACTTTATACATTTGTTCTGTTTGTTCTATACCCTGAATAATCTTTCCTAAAGAGATGTTCCGTTCAACGTTGTGATTTTTTTAAGGTGGCACACAAAGGCTTTATATAGAAAAATAGGAGCAAGAGTAGGCCATTCGGCCCTTCGGGCCTGCTCCGCCATTCAAAATGATCATGGCTTACATCGGTGCACAAACCCAAATTCATTCTGCACATGGCCTGAAAAAATTAGAGGGAACATTGATCATCATCCCTCTCAGGTGGATGTAAAAGATCTCCTGACACTATTTCAAAGGAGAGCAAGGGAGTTGTCCCCGGTGTCTTGGCCAATTTTTATCCCTCAACCAACACCACTAAAACTGATGATCTGGTCATTATCACATTGCTGTTTGTGAGACCTTGCTGTGTGCAAATTGGCAACTGCGTTTCCTACATTACAACAGTGTCTTTACTTCATTGGCTGTGGAGCACGTTTGGACGTCCTGAGGCCGTGAAAGGAGCAACACGACTGCAACTCTTTCTTTCTTCCTTTAGCTCTCAATCTGCGAGCCTCCTGCACCATTCCCAAGCAGACATCCTTTTACGTAATGAAAACAGAAAATGGATTAATACGCACGTCCCTCAGAATGGTTCTGACCTGAAACGTTATCTCTGTTCCTCTCTCCATTGATGCTGACTGACCTTCTGAGTGTTTCAAGCACTTTCTGCTTTTGTTTCAGGTTTTCGGCAGTGTTACAGTATTTTGCTTTTTACTGGCCTTTCTTCATGTGTCAGCTCAGGCAGTTGAGTTGGTCTCTATTGGTGACGAGAACCTCAGTGCAGTTGCACTTTGTTTGGTATTTTAACAAAGGTGAATATTGGCAGGGTCAGTGAGTAAATGGATTGCCTACAGTGTAGCTGAATTGATGTGATCCCAGGTAGGCCCCAGGTTTAATCCCGGGTCTGGGATGGTTATCGAGGGAGCTTTAGTTGACCTCAAGTTTCTCACTTGGTGGAAAGAAGGAAAAATCAGACCGATGTCTTAGAGAGGGTACAGAAGACATTTACTAGAATGGTACCAGGGATGAGGGACTTCAGTTACGTGGAGAGAATGGAGAAGTTGGAATTGTTCTTCTTAGAGCAGAGAAGGTTAAGTGGAGATTTGATAGAGGTGTTCAAAATCATGACAGGTTTTGATAGAGTAAATAAGGAGAAACTGTTTCCAGTGGCAGAAGGGTCGGTAACCAGAGGACACAGATTTAAGGTGATCGGCAAAAGAGGCAACATGAGGAGAGGTTTTTTTTTACGTAGCGAGCTATTATGATCTGGAATGCACTGCCTGAAAGGGTGGTGGAAGCAGATTCAATAATAACTTTCAAAAGGGAATTGGATAAATACTTGAAGGGGAGAAAATTGCAGGGCTATGAGGAAAAGGCTGGGGAAGTGGGACTGATTGGCTAGCTCTCCAAAAGTGTCGGCACAGGCACGATGTACCGGTTAGCCTCTTTCTGTGTTGTAAGATTCTATGGTGTGTGACTCCAGCTGGAAAATAGGCATGTGTGGCCCTAAAGGGTGAATTTTTTTCCCCCTTTTATTTGTTCTTGGGATGTCGGCAATGCATGTAAGCCAGAATTTATTGCCCATCTCTATTTTACCTGATGGCATTAAGAGTCAACCACATACTGTGGAACTGGAGTCACATGGAGGCCAGACTAGGCAGGGTCCCCTCCCCTGAAGGACATTAGCAAACCACATTGGCTTTTAATGTCAATTCAGCTGCTTTTCAAGGTCATTCTCTAGTGCTGGCCAAAAATGACTAGATTTATTGAATTCAGTTCCACAACTTGCCCTGGTGGGAATTGAACTCTCGGGCCTCGGGGTTTGCTAGATCACACTTTATGATATCTTTGCGCTCAAATATGTTTAAAAAAAAATGGCCGACCAGGCAAGACGTCAAAGGCACATCTGGTACGAGTCAGCACTTTCAGGAGAGGATGGAAGACCATGGGACGCTGGAGAAAGTAAAGGACATTCCAGAGCGGACTTGCAAATTAAAAAAAAAATACTGCTTAGCGCCTCTGCTGACGGATCCCTATGGATCGGCATTACCTTGTGGAATGCATGACCTCCTCTGATATTTGATAAATCCACAGTTGATTTTCGTAAAGGCCAATAAAAAATTCACAAGGGAGAAACAAGTTTTAAAAAAAAGGAGTGGAGCATTCGGATCTCCAAGAAATATAAAGGCACGGATCAGTAACATCGAAATGAGCTCAACTAATTTGTCCCTTTTCTCTGTGGTTGGTTTATTGACTGCTACTACAGGGCCCTGGGTGTGATAAATGATTCAATCAGCGCAATTCAATTGAGACACTGCATTTAAGAGTTTGAAAGTGTTTAGGCCTTGACTGAATTAAGGAACTGACAGCTTATTTATTTATTTATCGCGTGATTACCTAGGTTGGCCGCACCCTCTGAACAGCGACTGCTCAATTGTGGGCGGGGTGGGTTGGGGGGAGGATTGCTTCTTAATTGCTGTTCTGTTGGCTCGTCTTTGGAAGATTCATCTTTCACACCATTCATTTCCCTAGTTGCGTTGTCACCAGCTCAGGCCCCAGGTTCAGCTGTAGTCCTGTAATATAAATTAGCGGGTTGTTGGTAGTGTTGGGGTTATGTTGCTGGACTAGTAACCCAGAGGTCCTGGACCAATAATCGGGTAGAACGTGACTTCAAATCCCATCGTGGAAGTTGGAGAATTTGAATTCAGTTTAAGGAAAAAAAAATCTGGAATTGATAAAAGCTGTATCGGCAAGAGTGACCATGAAGCTGTCAGATTGTCGGAAAATCCAACTGGTTCACTCATGCCCTTTAGGGAAGGAAATCTGCCTGTCCTTTCCCGGTCCGGCCTACATGTGACTCCAGTCCCACACCAAGGTGGTTGATTCTTAAGTCTGATGTGGAGATGCCGGTGATGGACTGGGGTGGACAAATGTAAGGAGTTGCATTTGGTGTTCTGTGACTCCTTACATTTGATTCTTAAGTGGCCTAGTCAACAACTCAGTTGTATCAAACCGCTACTGCAAGAAGGCGGCTCACCACCGCCACTTTTTCAGGGCAATTAGAGATGGCCAATAAAATGTCGGCCTTGCCAGCGATGCCCACATCCCGAGAATCAATATAAAGAACAACAGGGTGCAACATCAATTACAGCCTCCCCATCCGCTGCCCCAAGTGAATTCAGCTCTCTCCCGAAGAAGCTAGGAATCACACCTGGGATCTTGCTCAGTGCCAAACTGCGTGTTACATTTACCTATTGACCAATGGAAGATTCATAAACCCATTGTAGCCTAGAAATAACTGTTTGCAGTAGTGGCATCTCAACATTTTAGTACATCTCTCATCAAGATATGTGTGTTATTTTAATGGAGGTGTTAGCCTTTTCAAAATAAGCAGGTTAACACCTTACTAAAATATCAGATATAGGAATGTCATAATGCATTTGTAGAGTAATATCACCGTCCTTTCTTGGTTTATATTTTTAGGAGTGGCAGAAAATCAAACCATAAGCCACAGGCACTGGGCCCGATTAAGTTGTGACCAATTCCCCTCAAATAGTCCAATTCAAAAATAGCAGCAACTTGTATTTATACAATGCCTTTAATGTAGTGAAACATCCTTCACAGGAGTGTTATCAGACAAAATTTGACACCGAGCCACATAAGGGGATTTTGGTCAAAGAGGTAGGTTTTAAGCAGAGAGGTCGTAAAACTTGTGCAGTAAGGGTGTACTTTCACACTCATACAGTAAGGGTGTACTCTTTCACACTCATACAGTGGGGGGTTGCTCTTTCACACTCGTACAGCGGGGGGGGGCCGCTCTTTCACACTTGTACAGCGGGGGGGCGCTCTCACACTCGTACAGCGGGGGGCGCTCTTTCACACTCGTACAGCGGGGGGGCGCTCTTTCACACTCATGCAGTGGGGGTTGCTCTTTCACACTTGTACAGCGGGGGGCGCTCTTTCACACTCGTACAGCGGGGGGTGCTCTTTCACACTCGTACAGCGGGGGGTGCTCTTTCACACTCGTACAGCGGGGGGTGCTCTTTCACACTCGTACAGCGGGGGGTGCTCTTTCACACTCGTACAGCGGGGGGTGCTCTTTCACACTCGTACAGCGGGGGGTGCTCTTTCACACTTGTACAGCGGGGGGCGCTCTTTCACACTCATGCAGTGGGGGGGTGCTCTTTCACACTCGTACAGCGGGGGGCGCTCTTTCACACTCGTACAGCGGGGGGCGCTCTTTCACACTCGTACAGTGGGGGGGTTGCTCTTTCACACTCGTACAGCAGGGGGCGCTCTTTCACACTCATGCAGCGGGGGGGCGCTCTTTCACACTCATGCAGTGGGGGTTGCTCTTTCACACTTGTACAGCGGGGGGCGCTCTTTCACACTCATGCAGTGGGGGGCGCTCTTTCACACTCGTACAGCGGGGGGCGCTCTTTCACACTCGTACAGCGGGGGGTGCTCTTTCACACTCGTACAGCGGGGGGTGCTCTTTCACACTCGTGCAGTGGAGGGGTGCTTTTTCACACTCGTACAGCGGGGGGTGCTCTTTCACACTCGTGCAGTGGAGGGGTGCTTTTTCACACTCATACAGCAGGGGGTGCTCTTTCACACTCGTGCAGTGGAAGGTTGCTCTTTCACACTCGTGCAGTGAGGGGATGCTCTTTCACACTCATACGTTAGTGGGTCCTCTTTCACACTTTTCCCTTGCCCTCGGCACCCTCACCTCCAATAATACAAGTTTGTTCTTTTTCTTTCTTTCTTCCAGCACAGTGATCAGAAGCAGGGAACGAGGCGAATCCCCCCCCAACCTCCCTCTGTTGCCCAGTCTAATCGCAGTGTGCCAACAGTTGCCCTCACTGAGACTATCTAACTCAGTGCCCTAGGCCCTGCTGCTCGCTGTAGTTTTAGTGGTTCCCAAGAAGGAGCATTCCTGGATTTGTAAACGCTTTGAGCAGCCGCAGGAAAAGTGAGACACAAATAACTCCCGGTCACGAAAAGAGGGATTTGGAAATAAGCCAAGGCTCTAAGTGGCCTGGAGATTCAGCCACCGCCCATTTTCCTCATTAGACTTGTTGGGGATTAGTGGATGGAACATTGCAAAACTCAGTTTAATATCGCTCCAAAGAATAAGTGTAAGTGACAGCTCCTCTGAAGCTGGCAGTTATTGTTTTTGCTGATTTAACTACCACTGTGACCGAATGTCACAATTTTATTTCCCCTCTTCTAAGTTAATAAAACCGAAGGCCCAGGTGGACAGGAAGAGGCAATCCTGTAAAAGGAAAGAAAGAACGAACGTGCATTTATATAGCGCCTCAGGACAGCCCAAAGCCGTTTACACCCAATGAAGTACTCTTCGAAGTGTAGTCCCTGTTGTAATGTAGGAAACGCGGCAGCTTATTTTCGCATGCCGACTGGTTTTAATGTGTGTGCTGGTGAACGGTTAGATGTCTGAGCCTGTGATGGATGGTTTCACTGTATCATTGGATAAAGTGAATAAGGAGATTTGTCAAACACGGACAATCGGATATTTTAAGCTTCCTGATAATGGACTTGGATTGCTTTTAACGTGTGCGCTGGTGATCAGCTAGTCTCCTACACCCATGATGGATGGTTTCACTGTACCATTGTAAAAAAAAAATGAATACGGAAACTTGTCAAACTCGGACAATTTCAGGCCATTGGGGCTGCATCTTTGACCTTTTTTGTGCAGATTGTTTTTTTTTTATCAAGTTGTAAGTGCCAAAAAATCTATCTCTTTTAATGTTTTAGTTAGTGGAACTCGGCCGTGTCCCAGTACGATCTCCGTTGGTTTCAGACAGGGTGGCAGTCGGGGCTGGTGCAACTGACCTCAGCACCCCCCGGGCAAGATAGGGGGAAGATAATCAGTCAGAGTTCCTGCTCCTGATCACTGTCCATGGAGTCTACCTGTAAAGTGTTTATGTCAAGGGTTAAGAATTCCTTTGGTTGTTGAGTATAGTGATATCATAAATGCTTTTTTTTAAAAGAATTTGTGATTTATACTAGAAATGCTGAGCAGAATCAATCTTTATAAGCACAATTTAGATAGAACCACACATACCCTTAAGTGAAAATGGGGTCTGCCTTCGGCTTAATTATCCCCGTGGCCAAATAACCTGCTAACACTCACTGTCTTGGAGGCCATCTGATGCCTGATGAACTATATTCCAACATATGTAAGTGCTTGCATGAAAGGAAGAGTAGAAAATAGGGAGTGAGGTTGGGTTAAAAGAAAAAAGACTGTTCACAGTCTTGGATCACTTACTTCAACTTGTAAAATCCTCTACCTCAGCCCCTCCAATGCTGAAACCTCGATATGTGCTCTTGTCACCTCGAAGCTCCAGTTCTCCAATGCTCTCTTTGCTGGCCTCCCATCCTCCATGAACTCCAAACATTGCTGCCCGTATCCTATCCCACACTAAGCTCCACTTGCCCATCACCTGGGTCCTTGTTGACTCACATTGGCTCTCTATCCCCGAACACCTGAAGTTTAAAGTCCTTATCCTTGTCTTCAAATCCCACCATGGCCTCACCACATCCTACCCCCACCCCTGTAGCCCCCTCCAGATTCTCCAATCGTATGACTCTGTGCATCCTCCTTCCCTTCGCCCCACCACCGACAGAACAGCCTTCATCCATCTGGCCCTTACGCTCTGGAAGTCCCTCCCTAAACCTCTTCACTTCTCCACCTCTCTCTTCTTTAAAAACCTCTTCATTATTCATCTCTTCGACCAAGCTTTCGGTCACCCATCTTAATCTCTCCATTCCTGACTCACCGCCTGTTTTCTGTAAAGTGCCTTGAGATTTTTTTTCATTAAAGGTATAGTTTTACTGTTAATGTTAAATTCTGGCCAATACTTTGGAGTGTCAGTCTGCTTTTTGAAAGATTACATTTCTGAGATAAAACTGTTATGAACCTGTCTTGGACTGGTAGGAGCTGCGTTTTCCACGTGATTTCCTCCATCTGTATCATGAAGGAATTTTGATCCCTGATTTCAACCATGCTGTTGGGAGAGAGGCGTTGAGGTCAGGTTATTCTTCACATCAAAGCAGGGAGGTAAAATCAAAGAGTGAATCCCGCCATTAGCAGCAGCTACAGCGTCAACTTGGCTCAGTTGGTAGCAGCACTCATGCCTCTCAATCAGAGGGTTGTGGATTCAGGACCTAGTGTAAGGCTTGAGTGGAAAGTGTAGCCTGGCGCTCCCATGGTACGATTTGAAGGAGAGCAACAAGTTCTCCCAGCGTCCTGTCCAACGTTTCTCTCTCAGCCTTGGCTCACTGGTAGCACTCACGCCTCTGAGTCAGAAGGTTATGGGTTCAAGTCCCACCCCAGAGACTTGAGCACATAATCTAAACTGATGCTTCAGTGCGATACCGAGGGAGTGCTGCACTGTCGGAGGTGCTGTCTTCAGGATGAGACGTTAAACCAATGCCCCATCTGCCATCTCAACTGGACGTAAAATATCCCTCGGCAATATTTCAAAGAAGAGCCGGGGAGTTCTTCCCGGTGTTCTGGCCGATATTTATCCCTCAGCCAACATCACTAAAACAGATCATCTGGTCATTATCACATTGCTGTTTGTGGGACCTTGCTGTGTTTTTTTTTATTCGTTCATGAGATGTGGGCATCGCTGGCGAGGCCAGCATTTATTGCCCATCCCTAATTGCCCTTGAGAAGGTGGTGGTGAGTCGCCTTCTTGAACCGCTGCAGTCCGTGTGGTGACGGTTCTCCCACAGTGCTGTTAGGAAGGGAGTTCCAGGATTTTGACCCAGCGACGATGAAGGAACGGCGATATATTTCCAAGTCGGGATGGTGTGTGACTTGGAGGGGAACTTGCAGGTGGTGTTGTTCCCATGTACCTGCTGCTCTTGTCCTTTTAGGTGGTAGAGGTCGCGGGTTTGGGAGGTGCTGTCGAAGAAGCCTTGGCGAGTTGCTGCAGTGCATCCTGTGGATGGTACACACTGCAGCCACTGTGCGCTGGCGGTGAAGGGAATGAATGTTTAGGGTGGTGGATGGGGTGCCAATCAAGTGGGCTGCTTTGTCTTCGATGGTGTCGAGCTTCTTGAGTGTTGTTGGAGCTGCACTGATCCAGGCAATTGGAGAGTATTCCATCACACTCATGACTTGTGCCTTGTAGATGGTGGAAAGACTTTGGGGAGTCAGGAGGTGAGTCACTCGCCGCAGAATACCCAGCCTCTGACCTGCTCTTGTAGCCACAGTATTTATATGGCTGGTCCAGTTAAGATTCTGGTCAATGGTGACCCCCAGGATGTTGACGGTGGGGGATTTGGCGATGGTAATGCTGTTGAATGTCAAGGGGAGGTGGTTAGACTCTCTCTTGTTGGAGATGGTCATTGCCTGGCACTTGGCTGGCGCGAATGTTTCTTGCTACTTATGAGCCCAAGCCTGGATGTTGTCCAGGTCTTGCTGCATGCGGGCTCGAACTGAAGTAGCTGAAGATGGTTGGGCCTAGGACTCTGCCCTGAAGAACTCCTGCAGCAATGTCCTGGGGTTGAGATGATTGGCCTCCAACAACTACTACCATCTTCCTTTGTGCTAGGTATGACTCCAGCCACTGGAGAGTTTTCCCCCTGATTCCCATCGACTTCAATTTTACTAGGGCTCCTTGGTGCCACACTCGGTCAAATGCTGCCTTGATGTCAAGGGCAGTCACTCTCACCTCACCTCTGGAATTCAGCTCTTTTGTCCATGTTTGGACCAAAGCTGTAATGAGGTCTGGAGCCGAGTGGTCCTGGCAGAACCCAAACTGAGCATCGGTGAGCAGGTTATTGGTGAGTAAGTGCCGCTTGATAGCACTGTCGATGACACCTTCCATCACTTTGCTGATGATTGAGAGTAGACTGATGGGGTTGTAATTGGCCGGATTGGATTTGTCCTGTTTTTTGTGGACAGGACATACCTGGGCAATTTTTCACATTGTTGGGTAGATGCCAGTGTTGCAGCTGTACTGGAACAGCTTGGCTAGAGGTGCAGCTAGGTCTGGAGTACAAGTCTTCAGCACTACAGCTGGGATGTTGTCAGGGCCCATAGCCTTTGCTGTATCCAGTGTACTCAGCCGTTTCTTGATATCACGTGGAGTGAATTGAATTGGCTGAAGACTGGCTTCTGTGATGGTGGGGATAGCGGGAGGAGGCAGAGATGGATCATCCACTCGGCACTTCTGGCTGAAGATGGTTGCAAACGCTTCAGCCTTGTCTTTTGCACTCACGTGCTGGACTCCCCCATCATTGAGAATTAGAATGTTTGAAGAGCCTCCTCCTCCCGTTAGTTGTTTAATTGTCCACCACCATTCACGACTGGGTGTGGCAGGACTGCAGAGCTTTGATCTGATCCGTTGGTTGTGGAATCGCTTAGCTCTGTCTATAGCATGTTGCTTCCGCTGTTTAGCATGCATGTAGTCCTGAGTTGTAGCTTCACCAGGTTGGCACCTCAATTTTAGGTATGCCTGGTGCTGCTCCTGGCATGCTCTTCTACACTCCTCATTGAACCAGAGTTTATCCCCTGGCTTGTTGGTAATGGTTGAGTGAGGAATATGCCGGGCCGTGAGGTTACAGATTGTGCTGGAATACAATTCTGCTACTGCTGATGGCCCACAGCGCCTCATGGATGCCCAGTTTTGAGCTGCTAGATCTGTTCTGAATCTATCCCATTTAGCACGGTGGTAGTGCCACACAACACGTTGGATGGTGTCCTCAGTGCGAATACAGGACTTGGTCTCCACAAGGACTGTGCGGTGGTCACTCCTACCAATACTGTCATGGACAGATGCATTTGCGACAGGTAGAATGGTGAGGACGAGGTCAAGTAAGTTTTTCCCTCGTGTTGGTTCGCTCACCACCTGCCGCAGGCCCAGACTGGCAGCTGTGTCCTTCAGGACTCGGCCAGCTTGGTCAGTAGTGGTAATCAGCAGGAGGTTTCCTTGCCCATGTTTGACCTGTTGCCATGAGATTTTATGGGGTCCAGAGTCAATGTTGAGGACTCCCAGGGCCACTCCCTCCTGACTGTATATCACTGTACCGCCACCTCTGGTGGGTCTGTCCTGCCGGTGGGACATGACATACCCAGGGATGGTGATGGAAGAGTCTGGGACGGCTGAAAGGTATGATTCTGTGAGTATGGCTATGTCAGGCTGTTGCTTGACTAGTCTGTGGGACAGCTCTCCCAATTTTGGCACAAGTCCGCAGATGTTAGTGAGGAGGACTTTGCAGGATCAACTGGTCTTGGTTTGCCTTTGTCGTGTCCGGTGCCTCGTGGTCCGTCCGGTTTTATTCTTATTGTGACTTTTTTTAAGCGAGATTTTACAACTGAGTGGCTTGCTAGGCCATTTCAGAGGGCAATTAAGAATCAACCACATTGCTGTGGGTCTGGAGTCACACATCGGCCAGACCGGGTAAGGACGGCAGGTTTCCTTTCCTCAAGGGCATTAGTGAACTAGATGGGTTTTTACGACAATCCGGTAGTTTCATGGCCACCATTACTGATACTCGTATTTTAATTCCAGATTTTTAAAAAATTTAATTATTTCCCCAGCTGCCATGGCAGGATTTTGAACTCATGACTCCGGATTATTAGTCCAGGTTTCTGGATTACTCGTCCAGTAACATAACCACTATGCTACCGTACCCTACATTACAACAATGACTACACTTCATTGGCTGTAAAAGCGCTTTGGGACGTCCTGGGGTTGCGAAAGGTGCGATACAAAATTTAAATTCATTATTTCTTTCTTTCTTAAGCTGCACCACAGAAAATAAATTAACTGACCATTCATCTCGTTGCTGTTAGTGGGATCATCATGTGCACCATAATGACTGCTGGATTTTCTCACACAACAACAGTTACTGCAGCTTATCATTTATGGAGCACTTTGGGATTTTTCTGAGAGATGTGAAAAGGTGCTTGTGAGAAAAATGTAGTAATTTTGTCTGTCTAGTTTTGGCTTGGTGCCAGACTTTTTAAACCCAGTCACAACACTTGTCTACAGGAAAGGTTGCAGAAAATTGGACAAACTGATAAAACTGTTTTGAAAAAAAAAAGTTTATTGGATCCAAAGTTTTATAAGAAAGGGCACAGAGTACAAAAACAAAGAGGTGATACGAAATCTCTACAAATTATTGGTTAGGCAGTCGTTGGAATATTGACCTTGATATTTACGGGGGGAGGCGGTGAGAGGGAGGCCAAAAATGGCCAAAGAACCCGTCAAGGCCGGGGACTCAGAGGTCCTGCCGAACTTAATGACAGGATCACATTAATGTTTTCTGGATCCGTTTTCCTGCCTGGCAGCCGGCCAAATTGACAGCCTGCTTGGTGGCTTGGAGGGAAAACCAGCAGCAGGAGGCTGTAGCCAGGGATCCTTGGGGACGGTCCCCAAGACCTCATTACAGCCTTGGTCCAAACATGGACAAAAGAGCTGAGTTCCAGAGGGGAGGTGAGAGTAACTGCCCTTGACATCAAGGCAGCATTTAACCGAGTGTGGCACCAATGAGCCCTAGTAAAATAGAAGTCACTGGGAATCAGGGGGTAAACTCTCCAGTGGCTGGAGTCATACCTTGCACAATGGAAGATGGTCGTGGTTGTTGGAGGTCAATCATCTCAGCCCCAGGACATTGCTGCAGGAGTTCCTCAGGGCAGTGTTCTAGGCCCAACCATCTTCAGCTGCTTCATCTATGACCTTCCCTCCATCATAAGGTCAGAAATGGGGATGTTTGCTGATGATTGCAGTGTTCAGTTCCATTCGCAACCCCTCAGATAATGAAGCAGTCCGAGCCCGCATGCAGCAAGACCTGGACAACATCCAGGCTTGGGTTGATAAGTGGCAAGTAACATCCTCGCCAGACAATGACCATCTCCAACAAGAGAGAGTCTAACCACCTCCCCTTGACATTCAATGGCATTACCATCGCCGAATCCCCCACCGTCAACATCCTGGGGGTCACCATTGACCAGAAACTTAACTGGATCAGCCACATAAATACTGTGGCTACAAGAGCAGGTCAGAGCCTGGGTATTCTGTGGCGAGTGACTCACCTCCTGACTCCCTAAAGCCTTTCCACCATCTACAAGGCACAAGTCAGGAGTGTGATGCAATACTCTCCACTTGCCTGGATGAGTGCAGCTCCAACAACACTCAAGAAGCTCGATACCATCGATGACAAAGCAGCCCACTTGATTGGGACCCCATCCACCACCCTAAACATTCACTCCCTTCACCACCGGCGCACAGTGGCTGCAGTGTGTGCCATCCACAGGATGCACTACAGCAACTCGCCAAGGCTTCTTCGACAGCACCTCCCAAACCCGCGACCTCTACCAGCTAGAAGGACAAGGGCAGCAGGCACATGGGAACAACACCACCTGCACGTTCCCCTCCAAGTCACACACCATCCCGACTTGGAAATATATCGCCGTTCCTTCATCGTCGCTGGGTCAAAATCCTGGAACTCCCTACCTAACAGCACTGTGGGAGAACCTTCACCACACGGACTGCAGCGGTTCAAGAAGGCGGCTCACCACCACCTTCTCGAGGGCAATTAGGGATGGGCAATAAATGCCGGCCTCGCCAGCGACGCCCACATCCTAAGAACGAATATAAAAAACATCAGCAGGGGGGAGAGAGAGGTTATCGGGGCTGGACGGGGGTGGTGGAGGGGAGGTCGGCGATCGGGAGGGGGGAAAGATAGGCCACGAGTGGCAAGGGGGAGGCCGACGGCTTCCATGGTGGGCCCGGGGAAAGCAGGCCTGGCACACGAGTTCTGGAAAAGGCACTTACCTTTTGGAGCCAGCAGCTCCTGCCTCCCTTTCACTGTCAGGTTTCCTGACCCCCGGAAGTCCAGTGCGGCAGCAGTGAATTTCAAATCGGGCTCCCAATCCCGCTTTAAATATGTTAATGATGGACCCGCCTCTCCCTGCGGCTGGACACTCAGACACCACGATATCCGCCACCATAAAAATGGTGGTGACCGCGTGTGCAGTGTGTTGGTGACATGTTCCCCATATTTAAGTCTTTAACCCTCCCCTGCCCGTCATGGGAGTGGGGTTAATATCGAAGCCGCTGTGTCCAGTTTCGGCCACGGCGAAGGTACTGAAGAGATTCATGGAGATGACACCAGGGATGAGGATCTTTACATAGGAGATCTTTTCAGTAGAACGGAGAAGGTTAAGAGGAGATCCGACAGTTCACAGTTTAGAAGGGGTTTTGTTCAAGTAAAAAAGGGAAAATGATTTCCTCTGGTGAGTCAGTAACCGGAGGGCGTAAATTTAAAATCATCAAGAGAATAGAGGGAAAAGTTAGAAGAATTCTATTTTTGTGCAGTGGGTTGTTAGAACATGGAAAACCCGACCAGGAACCGAATGGAGGCAGAATCAGTAATAGCTTTTAAAAGAGTCGCTGATTTGAAAATATTTGAAAAAGAAAAATTCAAAAGGTATTGAAAGGGGAAAAGATAGGTGAATGGAGCTAAGTGGAGAGCTCTTTCAGAGAGCTAACACTCAGAGAGGCTTAATGGGCCACAAATGGCTATTTTCTGTGCTGTAAAGTTCTATAATTGTATGGTTCTTTGGCCTTGACAGAGGTGAATGAATCGTACAGAACGATATAAATGGAACAGAAAAAGGTTAATCCTGAGCACTACTTTAAGTTAGATCAGGGCTGTGGGATAATGGGACAGAGGATCAAACCATCGAGGGGCAAGTTGAGGACTGACATTAAGAAGCCCTTGTTCATACGAAGTGGGATTAATACCTGGAAAGGGTCTCCCAGGTAGTGTAGAGTTGTGGATTTATATTTATTGGCTGGTACCACTGTCGGCAAGTCTGTTGGAAGCTGAATGCAGAAAGTGTTATGGAACTAGCTCTGTGCATTTAATGGCACAGTCAGAGGGCAGCTCGTCCAACGTAAGCTTCAAGATCTGAAAGAAAATAGATTTCCCATTCAAGGGGGGCAGTTGGAAACTGTTATGGGGGGGGAAGGGTAGAATTATAGTTTTCGATGGACGAACACTATCCAGGACAGAGCAGTTCCGGTATTACTGAACTCAGTATCTAGTTAACTGTGGTTCCATAATGTATGGTCTACAGCCATTCAGCAAGATTACTTCAATAGCATCTCCCTACCCTGTGACCTCCACCACTGAGAAGGATAAGAGCAGCAATGTCATAGGAACGCTATTACCTCCAGGTTCTTCTCCCCTCCCCCCAAAATCGCACACCTTTCTAGTTTGGGCATATATCAATGTTCCTTGTATTGTCACTGGGTAAGAAACCTGGAATTCCCTGCCTAATGCCACTGTGAGATCACCATCAGCAGTTCAAGGAGAGGGCTCATCACCACCTTCTCAGGGAAACTAGGGATGAGCAATAAAGGTGCAGTCCTGCCAGCGACGCCCACATCCTGAGAACAAAGAGGAAAAGAAAGTGAGGTAGATGGGCCGAGTGACCTTGTTCACCTCTACTCATTTTGTGTGAGTTCTCCCAGTGTCCGGGCCAACAATCTCTTCCCTTTGAGTAATATCACCTCAAACCAGATTGACTGGTCGTTCATCTCATGGCTGACACTGAAAGGTGTCACGTTTGCCTAAATAGCAGCACTCGCTGTACTTCGCAAGGAATTAATTGTCTAAAGCAGTCTGAGATGTTTCAATGTGACAGGCACTACACAAGTACAAATATTATCCATTATTTATCTTGCAGTTTTACTTGAATGCCTTGCAGAGTTCTGGTTGAATTAATTAAAATTCTTGGCACCTTGATGAACAAGTAGAGACTGGTTGTGTAAGACAAAGGTACACCATTCCCTTTCTGATTCCACTCCTGCCAAATGCCTTGGGGTCACTTTATTCCGTTAAAGACATTATATAAATGTGTTGTTGTTGCAGGGTGCCTAATTGCATTGCAAATTTTCCCTTTCGTTGCAAATTTTCCCTTTTGTAGCAGTTAAGCCTGAAATGAAAATGAACTTAGGTTGAAAATCAGCTGGAACTATTGTAAAAATATCTTCTCATGAATGGGACGTTGATCGTAAAGATGTTACATTCCCTTTTAATGTAATGTATATAAAGTATCGATTGGTGCCATGTAGTTAATTTGGGGAGGGTGAAGTGGGATATTATTAGCACAAAACATCTCACTTCACAGAATAACACAAACAGAATGAAGGCAACGTCAAGTGCATCTAAATTAAAGCCAGTCTTCCCCTCTTTTAGCAGCAGCCATGTATAAATCATGCGATTAAAATTGTATGGTTGATTTGAGAGGAACATTTAATCAGTAGTCCATTTCCCTTCATTATGCGCACAAATTCCACCTGCCTTCAGGGTGTCAGCCGTAGCTCAGTGGGTAGCACTCCCTCCTCTGAGTTAGACGGTTGCGGGTTCAAGCCCCACTCCAGAGACTTGGGGGGAAAAATTCGATTTGGGTGGTGGTAACGTGACGCGCTGCGACCCTGGGCAGGCAAGACGCAAGTTTGGACCCAAGGGAGCACTGACCTGCAATCAGCCTTCCTTGCACGTGGAATCAGTGCAATTCACACTTTTCACCACCAGAGGGAGCTCAATCTCTTAAAGGGAGGATATTTCTTCGAAATCTCTTAAAGGTAGCTGGTACCTGTTATTTGCTGAAAATAACAGTCTACTGTCTGCATGGAGTCTAAACAGAGATCGCACATGTAAAACACAGATGCAGATTCCATCCCTATGTTTACACACTGATGAGTTATGTTAAAACATTGAATAAAGGTCACGCACTACTAAATCCCACATCCTCCAATCATGCACACCAGTCCTCACCAATCTGCTGATCGGAGTTGGTACCAGGCCTGCAAGAGTGCATGCACCAAGGTTCTCTGCTGATGCACTAGAGAGTTTGGGTGCAAGAGGTGGACAGAAGGAGGGACATCCTATATCCGCGGTGGGAGGGGCACAAGGCCTTCCAGACATATACTCAGAAGGCAGTGGGAGGCAGCGGGGGACGAAGTCAATGCCAGGTGCACAGCATCATGAACATTGATGCAGTGCAGGAAGAAGTTCAATGCTTTGACTTGAGTGGGCAAGGTGAGTGAGGTCAACTGTCAAGTGGCGTCTCCTATCAACTGGACCACGCACTACACCCCAATCACCCACATACCAATAAACTCTTTCCATCAGTACTCAACTCTTCCAATCAGATGCTTCCTCTCACCCTTACACATTAACACTATTTCAAGCTGCTCACCCACAACTCAGAGGCCACACACACTGGCAGCTATTCAACCATAACAAGCACATCACCCAGGCACACGTCCTGCTTTCTTGCAGGAGAAGGTGGCGCATATCAAGAGGCAGCAAGTGGCAGTGGCATTTAGCCCCTCGAGCCTGTTCAGCCATTAAATGAGATCATGGTGGACCTGTGACCTAACTCCATATACCCGTCTTAGCCCCATATCCCTTAATACGCTTGGTTCGCAGAAATCTATCAATCTCAGATATAACATTCACAAGTGAGCTAGCATCAACTGCCGTCTGCAGAAGAGTGTTCCAAATGTCTCCCACCCTTTGCGTTTAGAAGCATTTCCCAACTTCGCTCCTGCACGTCCTGGCTCTAAATGTCAGGCTATGTCCCCGCGTCCTAGTATTGAAGTCTAGGAGACCTCCAAAAACAGTTACAAATGTCTCGGCAGCCAGAAGCAATAATCCAGCCACTGACCTGTAAATCCTGCACAGTCCCTTTAAAAAGCGCTGGTGGGGGGTCCTTCAGGCACTCTAAGACACGTTCAGATGGTCGGGGTTAAGACTGTGCATTGAGTTGAGCGTTAAGTCCTAAAATGGTGTCTATCACTTTAAATCAGCGTTGCACACTGATTGAAGCCATTTTCTCCCTACATTACATGATTGCAGCGTTCGTTATCTGCACCTGCACTAACTCCTATACCAAGATGGCGTCTGGCACACGTCACGCAGGAACCGCGCCGAAACAAGGGGCGCTACACGGCCCAATGTAGTGCCCTTGAGCAAAAAATCCAGGCTGACACTCCCGGTACAGTACTGGGGGAGTGCTGCACCGTCAGAGGTGCCGTCTTTCGGATGAAACATTAAACTGAGGCCCTGTCTGTCTTCTCAGCTAGATGTTAACAATCCCATGGCACTCTTTCAAAGCAGAGCAGTGGTGTTCTCTCCATACCAATATTTATCTCTCAATCAACATCACCAAAACAGATTATCTGGTCATTTTCATATTGTTGTTTGTGGGATCTTGCTGTGCTCCGCGTTTCCTGCATTACAACAGTGACTACACTTCAAAAGTACTTAATTGGCTGTAATGCACTTTGGGACGTCCTGAGGTCGTGAAAGGCGCAATAGAAATGCAAGTCTTTCTTTTTTTCTTTTTTCTTCCACTGCTCACGTCCCTGTACATTGGACAGACCATGTGGTACAATAAGATAGTCTGGCATTGGGCAAGTTAGCTGTGACTTAACTAAGAGATACAGCCACTGCCGTGTATCGTAGCAGTGAAGGAGAAGCAGCTTCTTAATACACCTTAAATCACCAAGATTAATCAATGGGGGTCATTGTCCGACTTTGCGTTCCTGGTGGACAGGACTTCACACCAGATGTAGAAAGCCCCTCCTAAGTATAATGTAACACATGAATAATAGTTGTACTAAAATAAAAATCCATTTGGTTTTCTCCCTGTCATGTGCCTTGGGGTTTTCGTATCATAAAAAATAAACAAGATTTAAGTGTAAATCTCACAAGCTCCGGGCAAGGTTAGATGTTAGGAAGTCCTGGGCTTTCAATTTAACTTCTCATCTGAAAGACGATATCTCCACCAAGTCAGCACTCCTTCAGTACTGCACTGAGAATTGGGAGAGTTTTAGAAACCAGCAAAGGATGGTCAGAAAATTGATAAAAGAGGGAGAAATTAGAATATGAGAGTAAACTAACAAGAATTATAGAAAAAGATTGTAAGAGCTTCTACAAGTATGTAAAAAAGAAGAGAGTAGCGAAAGTAAACTTGGGTCCTTTAGAGGCTGAGACAGGAGAAATTATAATGGGGAATAAGGAAATGGCAGAGACGTTAAACAAATATTTTGTATCTATCTTCACAGTAGAAGACACAAAAAACATACCAGAAATAGTGGGGAACCAAGGGTCTAATGAGAGTGAAGAACTTAAAATAATTAATATTATCAAAGAAAAAGTACTGGAAAAATTAATGGGACTAAAAGCCGACAAATCCCCTGGACCTGATGGCCTACATCCTAGGGTTTTAAAAGAGGTGGTTGCAGAGATAGTGGATGCATTGGTTGTGATCTTCCAAAATTCCCTAGACTGTAGAACGGTCCCAGTGGATTGGAAAGTAGCAAATGTTACCCCGCTATTCAAGTAAGGAGGGAGAGAGAAAACAGGGAACTACAGGCCAGTTAGCCTGACATCAGTCGTCCGGAAAATGCTGCAATCTATTGTTAAGTTCGTGGTAACGGGGCACTTAGAAAATCATAATATGATCAGGCAGAGTCAACGTGGTTTTATGAAAGGGAAATCATGTTTGACAAATCTATTAGAGTTTTTTGAGGATGTAACTACCAAGCTAGATAAAGGGGAACCAGTGGATGTAGTATATTTGGATTTTGAAAAGGGATTCGATAAGGTGCCACACAGGAGGTTGTTACACAAGATAAGGGCTCATGGAGTGGGGATAATATATTAGCATGGATAGAGGATTGGTTAATGGACAGAAAACAGAGAGTAGGAATAGACGGGTCATTTTCAGGTTGGCAGGCTGTAACTAGTGGGGTACCACAAGGATCAGTGCTTGGGCCTCAGCTATTTACAATCTATATTAATGACTTAGATGAAGGGACCGAGTGTAATGAATCCAAGTTTGCTGATGATACAAAGGTAGGTGGGAAAGTAAGCTGTGAGGAGGACACAAAGAGTCTGCAAAGGGATACAGACAGGTTAAGTGAGTGGGCAAGAAGGTGGCAGATGGAGTATAATGTGGGGAAATGTGAGGTTATTCACTTTGGTAGAAAAAATAGGAAAACAGAATATTTTTTAAATGGTGAGAAACTATTAAATATTGGTGTTCAGAGAGATTTGGGTGTCCTTGTACACAAAACACAGAAAGTTAACTTTCAGGTGCAGCAAGCAATTAGAAAGGCAAGTGGTATGTTAACCTTTATTGCAAGGGGATTGGAGTACAAGAGTAAGGAAGTCTTTCTGCAATTGTACAGAGCTTTGGTGAGACCTCACCTGGAGTACTGTGTACAGTTTTGGGCTCCTTATCTAAGGAAGGATATACTTGCCTTAGAGGCGGTGCAACAGAGGTTCACTAGATTGATTCCTGAGATAAGGGTTGTCTTATGAGGAGAGGTTGAGTAGAATGGGCCTATACTCTCTGGAGTTTAGAAGAATGAGAGATGATCTCATTGAAACATATAAGATTCTGAGAGGGCTTGACAGGGTAGATGCTGTGAGACTGTTTCCCCTGGCTGAAGAGTCTAGAACTAGGGGGCATAGTCTCAGGATAAGCAGTCAGACATTTAGAACTGAGATGAAGAGATCACTCAGGGTTGTGAATCTTTAGAATTCTCTACCCCAGAGGGCTGTGGATGCTCACTTGTTGAATATATTCAAGACTGAGATCAATAGATTTTTGGACTCTAGGGGAATCAAGGGATCGGACAGGAAAGTGGAGTTGAGGTGGAAGATCAGCTATGATCTTATTGAGTGGCAGAGCAGGCTCGAGGGGCTGTATGGCCTACTCCTGCTCCTATTTCTTATGTTCTTAGTTATCAGCCTGGATTATGTGCTTAGGTTTACTGTGGGATTTGAACCTATGATCTTTTGATTCCCAGGCACGTGTGCTATTTAACTGAGCTAAGCAGATGGAGGAACCCTGACTAATTTTTGTTATGATATTCAATTCAATATCAATTTAAATTTCCCATGAATTTTTAAAATTCATTTTGATTTAATTTAGATTCATGCATTGATGGCTTTAATGGGCTGTTCAATCTCTCACCACCATTGTATGTGAAATCTTTTCCCAAAGGTAGGGGAGTCTATAACGAGGGGGCACAGATTTAAGGTGAGAGGGGAGAGATACAAAAGGGTCCAGAGGGGCAATTTTTTCACTCAAAGGGTGGTGAGTGTCTGGAACGAGCTGCCAGAGGCAGTAGTAGAGGCGGGTACAATTTTGTCTTTTAAAAAGCATTTGGACAGTTACATGGGTAAGATGGGTATAGAGGGATATGGGCCAAGTGCAGGCAATTGGGACTAGCTTAGTGGTATAAACTGGGCGACATGGACATGTTGGGCCGAAGGGCCTGTTTCCATGTTGTAAACTTCTATGATTCTATGATTGTATCTGAACCCCACCACTGTTCATCTTATACTCCCAGCGCTTGTTCCCATTCCCTAGTCTAATCATACTGCTCTTATTTACATTAGATTGATCAGCCATACTCCATCCAGATTGCTGTATTCTTAAACCGGCTTTTGATTATCAATCTAGCCGGATACAGTTGCTTAAAGCAAAAGCATCGAGGCACAGAAAGACTGCACGCTGCGCAGGGAGTGATCTCAATGATACATAGAAAAGAAAAAAAAAACTGTAAACGCTGGGAATCTGAAATAAAGAAAATGCCGGAAATATGCGGCAATCAGTCAGCATCTTAGATAGCTCTTTCAAAGAGCCGGCACAGGCACGATGGGCAGAATGGCCTCCTTCTGTGCTGTATCATTTCACGATTCTATGATTCATCTGTAGCGAGAAGACTTTTGATGGTTTCCTCATGTCCTTGAGAATTTAGTGAGAGGAGGGGAGCACTATTTGGCTGTGCTGACAATGGGTGTCCAAATGCCACAGCAGCATTTATCCGGTGAGTTTGACACAGAAAACATCCTAAGGCACTCTCAAGTAGGGAAAAAAAACCCACAGATCCTGAGCTGTAGAGGAACTGAGATGAACGGGAACATGATCAATAAAGTTTTGAGGAGGCCATCAAAGGAGTGGAGAGAGCTATCAAGGCTGAGCGGCTCAGAGGGGGAGGAAGGCCACGATGGATGGGGGCTGATGGTGGAGTGAAGGGAAGTGGGGGGGGGGGGAGGGGGGAGGATGCACAGGAGACCAGTCAGGGGACCAAAGGGCACAAGCTGGGATATAAGCTGGAGGAAGTTGTGGGCATAGAGGGGGGTGAGTCCTAGAAGGTATTTATAAATGAGGATAATGATATTGAATTCAATACTTTGGGGGGGGGGGGCAAACAGAGAGCCAATAAAGGTCAGTAAGGACAGGGGTGATGGGCAAGCAGGACTTTGCATAGGACAGGAGGTTTGGACAAGTTACAGTTTGTATTGTCTGAAACTCGGGGGACATGTTTGCCTCATTTGCATCTTATTACCGCCATTCATGGTCAGGCCAATTTCCCCATGACGAGGTTGGCCTCTGAAAAGTGGTGGGAAAGGCAGCGATGCAGCAGAGCACATCCCCAGGTAGCTTTATGCCTCCACTCACTATAGATCTGCTGAAAAATTTTCGTCGGAAATCCGAGGACATTATCTAAGACTCTACTTGGGTGATGGCACTGGCCTTCCAGGATTTCCCTTTTTAACTTTATCTCTTGATTTTGTGTTCTCTGTCAAGCAACCATTCGAAAAATGTATTAAAAAAAAACAAACCAGCTGTGCAGAAGTTCAAACATAAAGTCCCTCTCGTCGCACTAGGTTGTGGAAAAAAAAAATCGGCCCGGGGCTCATGCTCATTATCCAGGGAACCCCGGCTGGAAAGTATTTATGGTGTCAGCTGTGGCTCAGAGGGTAGCACTCTTGTCTCTGAGTCAGTGGATTGTGGTTTCATAGTCCCACTTCAGAGCTTGAGCATAAAATATAGGCTGTCACTTCAGCGCGCCACTGAGGGAATTCTGCACTGCCGGAGGTGCCGTCTTTTGAATGAATACGTTAAACCCCGTCTGCCCTCTCAGGTGGATGTAAAAGATCCTGTGGCACTTTGTAGAAGAAGAGCAGGGGAGTTCTCCCCCGGCGTCCTGGGCCAATATTTATCCCTGAACCAACATCACTAAAACAGGTGATCTGGTCATTATCACATTTGCTGTTTGTGGGATCTTGCTGTGCGCAAATTGGTTGCTGTGTTTCCTACATCACAACAGTGACCGCACTTCAAAAAAATACTTAAATGGCTGTAGAGTGCTTTGGGACATCCTGAGGTCGTGAAAAGCGTCAATAAATAAATGCAAGTCTTTCTTTTATAGAATCATAGAATCATAGAATCATAGAAGTTACAACATGGAAACAGGCCCTTCGGCCCAACATGTCCATGTCGCCCAGTTTATACCACTAAGCTAGTCCCAATTGCCTGCACTTGGCCCATATCCCTCGATACCCATCTTCCCCATGTAACTGTCCAAATGCTTTTTAAAAGACAAAATTGTACCTGCCTCTACTACTGCCTCTGGCAGCTCGTTCCAGACACTCACCACCCTTTGAGTGAAAAAATTGCCCCTCTGGATCCTTTTGTATCTCTCCCCTCTCACCTTATGTGTGAACGTCAGGTGAGTTGGATTCAGCTGTGATGCTCTCACTGTTGAATAGCGTGCGAATGTCTCTGCCGGGGCTCATCCATCAACAATCACCACTTGGGTGAGAGCTGCTGGCATCCAAGGAACCACACCCAGCGTCTTCAGAAGGGGAGGGGGAAGGAATACAATTGGAGAAAAGTGTATCAGTGCAGCTCAGTCTAATTCAAATTGCGTTTCCTTTTTTCAGCAATGGACATTACTGACATTTTGAAAGGCAAAGCCGAGAGTGATGAGGACAAGCACCATTTTATTCCCTTTCAACAGTAAGTGACGATTTAAGTTTGTTTTAAAGTCGGCCGTCGTCCCGGCATCCCTCCCGTAGCAAAGAGCCAGACAACTCTTAGGGCGTTGCTACTTGACCTTATTTTAACCCCATTGCCACTCCGCGTGATCAAAAAAACACCAGATAATTACGAAAGGAAACGAAAAGCCATTGGGCCAGTCTTAATCCCTCCGTCTTGAAAGATCCGACAGGCCTCCCGTTGCTGCATCCAATTGTTTCTCAAATAGTTCCGAGGTTTTCTGCTCCATTATTCCAGCCTGAAGTCCATTCTTAGCGTTGATCATTCTCTGTGTGAAGAAGAACTTCCTGGTATCGGTCCTAACTCGACCTTTTACCTGCTGAGCCTGTGTCCCCCTTGTCCTGCTCCTGCAATTTAGTTTAGATTAATATTCTGGATTTATATTTTCGATTCCCTTGTCAATCATAGATACCTCAATAAGATCACCTCTCTGATGTCTCCTTCCAAGCTTAAAAGCCAATGGCCCCGATATTAACGGGGAAGCGGGGAGGGAGCAGGGCAGCGTGGGGAAAAGCCTGGCAAGGCCGGGGACGTGGAGGCCCTGCCGATCTTAACGGTAGTTCTTCGTTTAAATAACCTGCTGCGGACTCCCGCCCGACAGCCGGCCAAATTGACAGCGTTGGCCGGTGGGTGGGAACGCAAAATGAGCGGTAGGAGGCCGCAGCTGGGGATCGGTGGGGACGGTCCCTGTCAGTTAGTGGGGGGGAATGCTCGAGGCCACGCCCAGGAGTGGAGGGTGGGGGGTGGGGCTGATAGGTTGGGGCCACGATCGGCGGGGGGGGGGGGGTGGGGGGAGCTGGGAGATCGAGGCTGCGATCAGGGAATGGGTGGGGGGGGTGGCGATGGGGGGGGTGGGTGGCAGTGGTGGGGGATCTGTCTGTGATCGGGAGGAGCCGGGGGTAGCCTGGTGCAAGGGAAGCTCAAGGCTTCCTCATGAGGCCTGAGAAGCCCCTCCTGCCCCACAAGGAAATCTGAAAAATAAATTCAAAGCTTACCTCTGGGCCTCTCCTGGCTCAGGATCTGGTTCCCGGCAAGTTTGGCCTGATGGGGAAGCCGAAACTGTCCCCCTCGCCTCCTCTCCCCACCCCCTCTCCCTCCCTCCCTCCCCCTAGCTCCGGCCTCAGCTTGAAATTGCAGATTGGGTCCTGATAATATCATCTCACAGCAAGGGT
This sequence comes from Heptranchias perlo, assembly GCF_035084215.1. Lineage (NCBI taxonomy): Eukaryota > Metazoa > Chordata > Chondrichthyes > Hexanchiformes > Hexanchidae > Heptranchias > Heptranchias perlo. Next base: position 11,631,935 of record NC_090325.1, on the reverse strand, counting down.
AGTAGGGTATAGAACCATAAAAGTTTACTGCACAAAAAGAGGCTATTCAGCCCATCAGCCCACCAGGCTCGAGCAATCAAATCTAATCCCACTTATCTGCCACCTCGCCATCTTTCTCAGCTTCAAATGTTTATTCATTGGTCTCCGCCTCACCCACTCCCTGTGGCAAAGCATTCCATGCTCCAAAAACCATCTGCGTAAAGCTCATCGCTCTCCTCACTCCATTAGTGATCATTTTAAATTGATGACCCCTCTCATCACTGAATCCCCAACCAGAGGACATAGTCTTTCCCAACCACCCTATCAAATCCTCCATTAAATCTCCCCTTGGCCTTCTCAGGAATAGTTAAGAGAAGGGGGCAGGTAATGTTAGAGCATAAGAACATAAGAAATAGGAGCAGGGGTAGGCCATACGGCCCCTCGAGCCTGCTCCGCCATTCAATAAGGTCATGGCTGATCTTTGACCTCAACTCCACTTTCCCGCCTGATCCCCATATTCCTTGATTCCCCTAGAGTCCAAAAATCTATCTATCACAGCCTTGAATATATTCAACGACTCAGCATCCACAGCCCTCTGGGGTAGAGAATTCCAAAGATTCGCAACCCTCTGAGTTGTGAAATTCCTCCTCATCTCAGTCTTAAATGGCTGATCCCTTATCCTGAGACTATGCCCCTGGTTCTCGACTCTTCAGCCAGGGGAAACAACCTCTCAGCATCTAGAGAATGGTACAGTGAGGTAGCAGGGTATATCAAGGTCATATCAGGAATGGCACAGTGAGTGGTGTTAGTCACGTCAGAGTGTTATCAATGACGGAGTGTTAGGGAGTTCCACTCCTTTTGAAACCAATGGGGTAAACTTTTAGCTTCACTAGCAGGGCTGATCACCCGCCTGTTGTAGAACACGCCCTGATTTTCATTCCATTAAAGAGAGAAAGACTTGCCTTTCATGACCTCAGGACGTCCCAAAACACTTCGCAGCCAATGAAGTACTTTTGAAGTATAGTCACTGTTGTGATGTAGGAAACACGGCAACCAATTTGCGCACAGCAAGATCCCACAAACAGCAAATGTGATAATGACCAGATAATCTGTTTTTTAGTGATGTTGGTTCAGGGATAAACATTGGCAAGGACACCGGGGAGAACTCCCCTGCTCTTCTTCAAAATATTGCCATGGGATCTTTTATGTCCACCTGAGAGGGCAGACGGAGCCTCAGTTTAATGTCTCATCTGAGAAAGACGTCATCTCCTGACAGTGCAGCGCTCCCTCAGTACTGCACTGGGAGTGCCAGCCTGGATTTTGTGCTCAAGTTTCTGGAGTGGGACTTGAACTCACAACCTTCTAACTCAGCCGGCAAGAGTGCTACTCGCTGAGTCACAGCGGGTGACCTACTGCGCCAGATTACCGCCTAGGTGATGTAGTCTGAAATGCACTCCAATATTTTGCCAGTCATTATAAAAAAATCAGCAGGTAGATGGAATTGATATATAGATCAGCCATGATCTATTGAATTGCCGAACAGGCTTGAGGGGCTGAATGGCCTACTCCAGTTCCTATGTTGTTATGGAAGAAAGATTCGATTTATCCGCAATGCAGCATGCACCTGCTCCTCCAGCACTTTCTGCGCTAATAGTTAAAATTTAGTCGTCCCTCTCACAAAACCGCAAAGCGTCGACACGCACAGATGCTGAGAACAATTTCACAGTTGGGTGACTTTGTTGCCTTCACAGGTAGCAGGAGGCCTCGGTAATCCTCTCTGTGGTGCAGTATCGAACCGAGGCGGATTGCCTTGACTTTGTTTAGAGGGTAATGAGTTTGGTCACTTGTGTCATTATACTGTTCAGGCAACCGTCAACAGGCCATAATATTCCATAAGTATAGTTAATTATTTTCCAAACTTTGTTTTCCCCCCTTGCAGAGTTGCAGCTGAAAATGATTTCCTCCACAGTTTAATCCATAAGGTTGCAGTTGCCAAAGACATAAACCACAAAGGACAAGGTACAATATTCCTTTCAAATTTGCTCCTTACCTTAGCATAGCAAAGCCATTTTTCTTTTCTAATCTGTTTTATTAATGTTTATCTGGACACGAGCTACATTTTTTAAAAATTTGTTCATGGGATGTGGGCGTTACTGGCAAGGCCGGCATTTATTGCCCATCCCTAATTGCCCTTGAGAAGGTGGTGGTGAGCCGCCGCCTTGAACCGCTGCATCTCATGTGGTGAAGGTTCCTCTACTCCCTATTAGGAAGGGAGTTCCAGGATTTTGACCCAGCGACGATGAAGGAACGGCGATGTATTTCAAGTCGGGACGGTGTGTGACTTGGAGGGGAACGTGCAGGTGGTGTTGTTCCCATGCGCCTGCTGCCCTTGTCCTTCTAGGTGGTGGAGGTCGCGGGTTTGGGAGGTGCTGTCGAAGAAGCCTTGGTGAGTTGCTGCAGTGCATCCTGTGGATGGTACACACTGCAGTCACTGTGCGCCGGTGGTGAAGGGAGTGAATGTTTAGGGTGGTGGAAGGGGTGCCAATCAAGCGGGCTGCTTCGTCCTGGATGGTGTCGAGCTTCTTGAGTGTTGTTGGAGCTGCACTCATCCAGGCAAGTGGAGAGAATTCCATCACACTCCTGACTTGTGCCTTGTAGATGGTGGAAAGGCTTTGGGGAGTCAGGAGGTGAGTCACTCGCCGCAGAATACCCAGCCTCTGACCTGCTCTTCAATAAAAACAGAAAATTGTAGAAAAGCTCAGCAAGTCAGGCAGCATCTGAGGGGAAAGAAACTGAGTTAACGTTTCAGGTCAAAGATCTTTCGTCAGAACTGGCGGTTTCCTGCATTTTCTGTTTTTATTTCAGATTTCTAGCATCCTCAGTATTTTACTTTTGATTTAGACTCTTCAGGCGGCTCTCCTCTCCCGTGCAGGGACCCTTCTAGTTGTCATGGTGATTTCCCCACTGCCTCCTTTAAGAGGGGTGGTGTTTTAGGAACATGGGAAACATAGGAACAGGACTAGGCCATTCAGCCCCTCGAGCTTGTTCCGCCATTCAATTAGATCATGGCTGATCTGTATCTTAACTCCATCTACCCACCTTGGATCCGTAACCCTTAATACCCTTGCCTAACTTGAACCTATCAATCTCAGTTTTGAAATTTTCAATTGACCCCCAGCCTCAACAGCATTTTTGGGGGGAGAGAGTTCCAGATTTCCACTACCCTTTGTGTGAAGAAGTGCTTCCTGACATCACCCCTGAACGGCCTAACTCTAATTTTAAAGTTGTTCTGGGCTGTCCCACCAGAGGAAATAGTTTCTCTGTATCTACCCTATCAACTCTTTTAATCATCTTAAACACCTCAATTAAATCACCCCTTAATCTTCTATACTCAAGGGATTACAACCTGTTCTTATAATTTAACCCTTTTAGCCCTGGAATCATTCTGGCACATTTTTGTGAACACAAATATTTAGCTGGGGGAATCAATGTTAGCACATTGTGCTTTCACCCCTGAGACCTAGGTTTGAATCCAACCCAGACCGATAGGACCACAAATCGCTTGACAGAATGCCTTTCAGCCCCATCCTAGCTTGTCCAGCTCAAAAAAAAATGACAGTCTCCCTTCACAATATCCAGTTGGGTTCTTCAATATCCAGTGTTTTTGCCTCTGCTACTCGACCCAGAAGTGTTGCTCTCTCTTTGTGTCAAGTACTTCCTTAACATCAGACCCGTTGGTTTCTGTACCACCTAGTCCTACTGTCACGGTTTAGATTGAAGTATTGTTTCTGTTATATAAAATTCTCATCCTCGTTTTCAAATCCCTCCATGGTCTCACCCCTCCCTATCTCTGCAACCTCCTCCAGGCCAACAACCCTCTGATAAACCTGCGTCCCTCCAATTCTCGCCTCTTGTGCATCCCCTATTTCCTTCGCCCCTCCATTGGCGGCCGTACCTTCAGCTGTCTAGGCCTTAAGCTCTGGAATTCCCTCCCTAAGCCTCTCTATCTTTCTGTCCTCCTTTAAGATGCACTTTAAAACCTATCTCTTTGACCAAGCTTTTGGTCACCTGTCGCTCGGTGTCAAATTTTGTCTGTTAACGCTCCTGTGAAGCGCCTTGGAACTTTTTACTACATCACTAAAGACGCTATATAAATGCAAGTTGTTACGTTTTCTATACACTTTACTATGTTACATATCTCAATGAGGTCCCCTCTCTTAACCCAGTTCCTAGCAGGAGCTGACCGAGAGCACAAACCTTCTCCTAGTTGCTCCAAAGGCGGGCTGCTATGGAAATGGAAAAATATCACACTTAATGCCTTTCCAAACGACCTTTGTGAAAGTAATGTTCCCATCACTGTAAATATACAGTGTGAGGACATGGTGCCAAAAAATAAACTGAGCTGCATAAGTAGATTTTACATTGTGAGTTTTCATTTAGTTTTCCTCCCTATTCTTTTCCCTTCCTCTCCTTTTCTGAAGCCACGAGCACCAATGGCCCTCTAGTACCTTGCCCAAGTGCCCGTTATTCACATGTGGAGCTTGAGAGCCTATAATGATGCTAGTGGGCCAGAGCATCGGGTCCTCACCCAACACCAACATGTGCACACTTTCCTGCAGGCATTACTGGGCACCATTCAGAAGGTGGGAATGTTGGCCAAATCCCCCCTTCCGACCTCAGGGGCATTGAGGACAATTGCAGCACCCGACTGCTGAACTAACTCAGCACAGACTGGGGAATCGAATTTCGGAGCTTACATATCCTCATGAACTAACTGCTCATTAGACAAACATGCTGACCCTTTGGGATAAGCCTACTTCATGAATTACGTTGGAAAGAAAGAAGACTTGCATTTATATAGCGCTTTTCATAACCTCAAGGTATCCCAAAGCGCTTTACGGCCAATGAAATACTTTTTGAAGTGTAGTCACTGTTGCAATGTGGGAAACGTGGCAGCCAATTTGTGCACAGTAAGATCCCATAAACAGCAATGCGATAATGACCAGATAATCTGTTTTAGTGATATTGGTTCAGGGATAAATATTGGTCAGGACATCAGGGAGAACTCCCCTTCAAATATTGCCAAGGGATCTTTAACATCCACCTGAGAGGGCAGAGGGGGCATCGGACTCTGCAATTTAACATCTCATCTGAAAGACGGCACCTCCGACAGTGCAGCACTCCCTCAGTACTGCACTGGGAGTGTCAGCCTGGATTTTGTGCTCAAGTCTCTGGAGTGGGGCTTGAACCCACAACTTTCTGACTCAGGAGGTGAGAGAGCTACCAACTGAGCCATGGTTGACTAATATGCAACTTTGCGGCACAGATTACTGGGTAATTTTAGATTGAATAGAAGCCATCTCTAAACAAATTCGTATTACATTTTTAAAAATGAGATACCAAAGTGAAGTGTCAAAGCCCGTAGAGAAGGACAGCAAGAGGTTGAAAAGAGTAGGATAGAAGATGAGGTAAATTGAGAAGTGATGACTAGGTGATACCGAGTTTGGGTTTTAAAATCCCTAAGGAAGGCAAGGGGTGAGGAGACCGTGATTTTGTGATTTTTGGAAAGAATAAGTTAAATAGATGATAGAGCAATGAGTTTTGATTTCAACACAGTGAGGATGCATGGAGTATGATTAACAATACCTGTCTACTCCTGGTTAAAATGTCTTACATTTTACTTATAATAAAAACACATTACAATGTCAACCTTGTTAAGGCATGCTCTGTTATGACAGATTTTACAGTCTAACAATCTTTATTCACTGTTTGAAATGGAAGCTCCTTTCAGGAGGTCAAACACCAAACTTTCTGCCACTCATCAATTTCCAACATCCCCTCTCTATTGTACTGTGAGCCCAATTTGCCCACAGTTATTTCAATTATTTTTCGGCCCATTAGTGTCAAATGAGAGAACACTTTTGAGCTGTAGACTCATGTCATTACCCAAACTCATTTCACACAGGACATTTATCTACAGTAACAAGACAGGCGACTTTCATTTTTTTCTGTTCTGAGAATATAAAAAGGCCATTCAGCCCATCAAGTGCATCCTATCTACAATGTGCCCTCCCACAAACGTTAACCTGGCATTTATTCCCCTGAGGGAAAGGTCTTCAACAATATTGAATGATACCAAAGAACACTAAGTGTCAGCTGTGGCTCAGTGGTAGCACTCTCACATCTGAGTCAGATGGTTGTGGGTTCAAGGGCCACTCCTCAGAATTGAGTACATAATCTAGGCTGACACTCCAGTGCAGTACTGAGGGAGTGGGTGTAAAAGTTCCCATGGCACTCTTCAGAGAAGGCATGATGTGGAGATGCCGGTGATGGACTGGAGTGGACAAATGGAAGGAATCTTACAACACCAGGTTATAGTCCAACAGTTTTATTTGAAAATCACAAGCTTTCGGAGCTTACCTCCTTCGTCAGGTGAGTGACTCACTCACCTGACGAAGGAGGTAAGCTCCGAAAGCTTGTGATTTTCAAATAAAACTGTTGGACTATAACCTGGTGTTGTAAGATTCCTTACTCTTCAGAGAAGAGCAGTGGATGTGTCCTAGCCAACATGTATCCCTCAACAAATACCTAAAAACAGATTATCTGGTCATTTATATTATTGCTGTTTGTGGGAGCTTGCTGTGCGCAAATTGGCTGCTGCATTTCCTACATTGGCTGTAAAGCGCTTTGGAATGTCTTGAGGTCGTGAAAGGCGCTATATAAATGCAAGTTCTTTCTTTAAAACTATATGCTTTTTTTCTAATTTGTTGTTGGAATGTGGGCAATACTGGCAAATCATATTTATTGTCCATCTCTAGTTGCCCTATGGGCATTGAGCCAACCCAATGATTTTCTCAAAGAGGAGGTGTCAACTGGAAGCTTAGTATTCCCACAGAAAAATGGAGTAAGCATCATCCATCCCATCAGCTGATAGCACTCTTGCACATTTCCTGATGACCCATACAATGCAGCTACATTGATAAAGGCTTTGAGAACCAATCTCTAGCCAGTCCCCTGGACTCGAGAAAGATGAATTGGCAAAAGAACCAGAGACGAGATGAGGAGAAATTTTTTTATGCAGCGAGTTGTTATGATCTGGAATGCACTGCCTGAAAGGTTGGTGGAAGCAGATTCAATAATAGCTTTCAAAAGGGAATTGGAGAAATGCTTGAAGAGAAAAAAATTGGAGGACTATGGGCAAAGAGCAAGAGGAGTGAGGCTAATTGAAAACCTCTTTCAAAGAGCCGGCAGAGGCATGGTGGGCCAAACGGCCTCCTTCTGTGCTGTATCATTCTATGATTCTATGACATAGGGACAGCAGGAGAAGCAGGTAACAAAAGTTAAAATGAATTGGGGGAGGGGAATATCACGAGCCTACGAATTAGGCGCACACCTAAATTTCCAGTAGATGATCCCAGTCCGTGGAGTTTTGGACTGGGAGCGGTAAAGATTAAAATTTACTCAAACTGTCTTGTATAATCTTGTAATGCCTCCTACATAGCCTAGGATGTAACAACAAACCTACTTCTTCACAAGATCACACAAGGTCCCTGAATTTCTTGGGGGGGGGGGGGGTTGCCCTGATCTCCCGCCATAATGTCAGCAGAACCCCCGGAGAAATGGTGGGAGACTGGAAAAACCTCCGTAGAGATTTAGCGCCAAGATCATCAGATAGGTTCAACTTTGGAAGTCCCTTCAACCCATTTTGATTTCACCTTTCCAGAATAGCAACCCTGCTACCTTCCCATTAAAGCCTTTAAGTGTTTCTAAAATGAATCTGCTGTTTTGGCCTCAACCACCGTTCCTGACAAACCATTCCAGCAATTGACACAGGAGCAGATAGTTAGACAGGAATGTGAGTAGGCCATTCAGCCCATCGAGCCTGTTCCACTATTCAATGAGATCATGGCTGATCTGCGCCTCAACTCCATTTACCTGCTTTTGCTCCACATCCCTTGACTAACAAACCTTAGTCTTGAAAGCTCTAATTGTCCCCCAGCATCCGCAGCCTTTTGCGGGGAGGGGGTGGATGGGGTGGGGTGGGGGAAGAGACTTGCATTTTTGTACTACCCTTTGCGTGATAAAAAGATTATGTGCAACGAGTGGAACGATAGACCGATGGGTTTTCACCTCTCATGATTGTGCTGTTCTCACAGGTCTCTGGGTCTCCATGAAATTACTGTCAGGCGATCTGAAGCAGATTCGAAAGGACCACCCTCACCTGGTGGACAGAAGCACCGTGGTCGCAAGAAAAATGGGATTTCCTGAGATCATCATGCCAGGTTTGTCTACTGCCACTGTGGTTCACGGTGCTGAGTGACTACATAGAAATGGTCTCTTAACCAATTAACAGTTGCAGGACGAGTATTTTCCAATATGTCTGAGCTCTGTGATCCAAGTGAATCTTAACTATGACCTAATGTTTGCAATTGAATATTCAATTCAGATTGCAGGAGTAAATGTGGCGTCTTCTGAACGACAAAGACTATCAAGTTCCCAGGAACAATCCCGATCTGTGTTAAGTGAGCTGATAGAATGAAAGAATCATACAGCACAGAAACAGGCCATTCGCCCCAACTGATCCATGCCGGTGTTTATGCTCCACACGAGCCTCCTCCCACCCCTTCCATCTCACCCTGTCAGCATTTCCTTCTACTCCTTTCTCCCTTATGTTCTTAACTAACTTCCCCTTAAATGCATCTATACTATTTCCTCAACTACTCCCTGTGGTAGCGAGTTCCACATTCTAACCACTCTCTGGGTAAAAAAGTTTCTCCTGAATTCCCAATTGGATTAATTATTGACTATCTTATATTTATGACCCCTAGTTTTGGTCTCGCCCACAAGTGAAAACATTTTCTCTACGTCTACCCTATTGAACCCCTTCATATTTTTAAAGACCTCTATCAGGTCATGTCTCAACCTTCCCTTTTCTAGAGAAAAGAGCCCCAGCTGTTCAGTCTTTCCTAATGGTTATAACTTTTCAGTTCCTATAACATCTTTGTAAATCTTTTTTGCATCTTCTCCAGTGTTTCTATATCCTTTTTATAATATGGAGACCAGAACTGTGCACAGTACTCCAAGTGTGGCCTTATCAAGGTTCTATATAAGTTTAACATAACTTCTCTGCTTGTCAATTCTATTCCTCTAGAAATGAACTGCTTTATTTGCATTTTTGATGGCTTTGTTGACCTGCGTTCCTACTTTTAATGTTCTGTGAATCCTCTGCTCCTCTACCCCATTTAGACTCTTATTTTCCAAGCAATTGTGACCTCCATATTTCTCCTACCAAAATGCACCACCTCATATTTATACGTATTGAAATTAATTTGCCATTTACTCACCCATTCTAAAAGTTAGTTAACGTTTTCTTATATTTTGTCGCAGTCCTCCTCAGTATTAACTATACCCCCAATTTGGTGTCATCCGTAAATATTAATATTGTACTTTTGTTTCCCGAGTCCAAATCGTGAACAACAGTGGTCCTAGCACTGAACTCTATGGAACTCCACTTCCCACCTTCCGCCAGTCTGAGTAACTACCTTTAACCCCGACTCTTTGTTTTCTGTTTTGTAGCCGGCTTGTTAGCCATTCTGATGCTTGTCCCCTGACTCCACATGCTCTGACCTTAGTCATGAGTGCACTATGCAGTATCTTATCGAAGGCCTTTTGAAAATCCAAGCGCAGAGTAGTTCCGATCTGTTGCAAATAATGAGGCACTTGAAAAACCTTTACATGAGACACATTTAAAGCAATATATCAGCAAGACCCAACCAACAGTGTGTGCTGTTGTCCATTATTGTAACTTAAGATTGGTGAAATACAAAAAAAAATGGTTGGTTGCACAATGTGACAAGAGATCACGAGGTGGCTGTATTACATCATAATAATCTCAAAGGTAACAAGATATTAACGATCCCAAGACTATATAGGACTAAGGGCTAATATCTGAAGTGGAAAACAGAATAATTGCCTTGACAGAGTGTCCACCTGTCACTTATTGATTATCTATCACTTTTAAAAATGGGTTTGAAATTTTCCTGTAATTCTGGAATTGCCTCAACTGTGAAATGAAATCTGCCTAAAGATAAATAAAATTCCCAATTTTAAATCCATCTCTTTCTTGATTAGTAACATTCTTACTCATCTGAAAGACAGCACCTCTGACAGTGCAGCACTCCCTCAGTACCATACTGGATTCAAGTCTCTGGAGTGGGACTTGAACCCACAACCTTCTGACTCAGAGGTGAGAGTGCCACCCATTAAGCCACAGCTGACACTTTTCGAAGTAATTAATTGGGTGTGAAGCACTTTGAGCTGGTTTGATGTGTTAAATTGCTATATAATTAATATATAATTTGTATTATTATTATAAACTGTTTCAAATATATGTAATTTTATTGATTTTATTCAGATTATAATTAGGTCTCCTCTGCACCACACAAAATAACCCAGCTCAGGAGGGAGGATGGGAATATCATACAGCAGAGCCATGGGACAGCTCGCCTCGTGCCTTTGTCCAGTTGCCCTGTGCTGAGTTAAATGAGTCAGCTGCAACAGTGTTAAGGATACGACAATTAACCTCAGCCCACCCTTGCCTCTACCGGCCCCACCTCCCGCCCCCGACTCCATCTGGAAAGAAAATAAAAATCAGTCCGGCTTCTTGCTTTGATCACTATCCAGTGAGTCCTGCAGAAAAGTGTGTCGACATCAGTTGAATAGCCCAACACACTCGATGTCTGTGCTCACTTGTGACAAACAGCCACTGGACAGCAAGAGTTACCATCTTGAGGAGAGGTGGGTCGAAGAGTTAGGGAAACAAAGAGCAGTAGGAAGCGGGTTCCTAACTGCGTTCCCGACCTACGTGAACTCAATTCATCTCAGTTGACCTGCATGGCTCCCACGATTGAATAAATTGCTGACGTTTATTGTCTAGGCTCAAATGTAATGAATAACCATTTGGGTGGAGCAAGCCTTTGGCTTGGTAACATTCCTGTCTCTGGTCCAGAAGGTGCAGGGCTCAAACCCTGCTCTAGACAGTCCCAGAGAGTGGAGCTCCGCCTCTGAAATCTAGATTGACATCAAGCGAGATGCTCGTCTCCAGTGAATGTGGGTGACCCCCCCCCCTCCCCCCCTCATCGTATGGGTTGTGGGAGCTCCCACCGTATAGGACTAACTACCCTATCAGCTGGTTAGAAAGATGGTTGCGCCCATGCAAGGAGCATTCGCATCACGGCCTGTCAGTCTGTTAATCAGCCTGCCAATCCTTTCAGTATTTCTAAGGGGAAGAGTGGGGAAATACTAAAACAACAACTACCATTTGGGTGAGGTGTCGGAGGGCAGGTTGTGGACATATTCAATTTTACAACAAGGAACAGGCCATTTGGCCCAAATAGACCATGTTGGTGTTTGCCCTCCACATGAGCAAATAGCTCTAATCACATTAACCCACTCTTTTCCTTCATCCATGTATATGTAACTTGGCGTTAGCCAACACTTTGAGAAGGGGAGAAAACAGCAGAGATTTACATTACATAGAATGAATAGCACAGAAACAGGCCATTCGGCCCAACTGGTCTATGCCCGTTGTTTATGTTGCACATGAGCCTCGTCCCTCCCTACTCCATCTAACCCTATCAGCATATCCTTCTATTCCTTTCTCTCGCATATGTTTATCTAGCTTCCCCTTAAATGCATCTATGCTAGTCGCCTCAACTACTCTTTATGGTAGCGAGTTCCACATTGTAAGCACTCTCTGGGTAAAGGAGTTTCTCCTGAATTCCCCATTGGATTTATTAGTGACTATCTTATATTGATGGCCCCTAGTTTTGGTCTCCTCCACAAGTGGGAACATCTTCTCTACGTCCACCCTATCAAAACCCTTTCATAATCTTAAAGACCTCCATCAGGCCACCCCTCAGCCTTCTCTTTTCTAGAGAATAGAGTCCCAGCCTGCACAAACATTCCTGATGGGTATAACCTCTCAGTTCTGCTGTCATCCTAGTAAATACTTTCTTGCACCTTTTCCAGTGCCTCTATATCCTTTTTATAATATGGAGACCAGAACTGTTCACAGTACTCCCAAGTGTGGTCTAACCAAGGAAAGGTTAACTTATCTTTTGCATGGGAGGGCCAATCACTCTTCTCCAGCTGATGAAAAAAGTTGGCAGCAGTTAGCATAAAAAGCACAGAAAACCCATTGTGCAGACTCTTACACAATAATATTTTCTTCAAAAGCCTGACTACCTCAAAAAAAGGAAAATTAAATTGGTGGGTTGCTGTTGGGCACTATAATATTTTGTGCTCAAGGTGGGTTTATAAGTAGAAAGGCCTGTGGCCGATTGACCCTTTTAGAAAATGAACCCTACAATCTCCTCATAATAATTTTTAACGTCCACCTCAATAGGCAGACGAGAATATTGCTTTACTATTCCCTCTGAATAGTGGCATTTCTGACTGTGCACCATTCCCCTCAGATTGACTCAAACTCCAAGACTCAGTGGGGAAATCTTGTTTTTCTTTTCCAAAAATCCAGGCGACGTCCGGAATGATATTTACGTCACTCTGGTGCAAGGAGAGTTTGATAAACAGAAGAAGACCACCCAGAAGAACGTTGAGGTTACGATGTGCGTCTGTGATGAAAAAGGAGAAATATTCCCGGTAAGATATTTAGGAGCGCTGGAGCCGATTACTCCCTACTCACTGGTAGATCCAGGAATGAGGAAGCGGGATTGAGACTCCCAGGACCAATTTTCAGGAATCAAAAGGGAAAATGGTAGAATTACAGGTCCATTGGCATCTGAGAAAAAATAAAAGACAGATTAGCATTGGAGGTCAAGGGCCTTCATATCTGATGACTGATCTCTGCTCAAACGGTTAACTTGCCTTCTCTTTTTTCAAAACATTACATTGAATTTACAGCACAGAAACAGGCCATTTGGCCCAACTCGTCTGTGCCAGTGTTTATGCTCCTCAAGAGCCTCCTCCCACCCCTCTTCATCGAACCCTATCAATATATCCTCCTATGCCTTTCTCCCTCATGCACTTATCCAGCTTCCTCTTAAATTAATCTATACTATTTGCCTCACCTTCTCCATGTGGTAGCGAGTTCCAAATTCTTACCACTCTCTGGGCAAAGAAGTTTCTCCTGAATTCCAGAGGTGAGGTGAGAGTGACTGCCCTTGACATCAAGGCAGCATTTGAGCGAGTGTAGCACCAAGGAGCCAGAGTAAAATTGAAGTCAATGGGAATCAGGGGGAAAACTCTCCAGTGGCTGGAGTCATACCTAGCACAAAGGAAGATAGTAGTGATTGTTGGAGGCCAATCATCTCAGCCGCAGGAGTTCCTCAGGGCAGTGTGCTAGGCCCAACCATCTTCAGCTGCTTCATCAATGACCTTCCCTCCATCATAAGGCCAGAAATGGGGATGTTCACTGTTGATTGCATAGTGTTCAGTTCCATTTGCAACCCCTCAGATAATGAAGCAGTCAGTGCCCGCATGCAGTAAGATCTGGACAACGTCCAGGCTTGGGCTCATAAGTGGCAAGTAACATTCGCGCCAGACAAGTGCCAGGCAATGACCATCTCCAACAAGAGAGAGTCTAACCACCTCCCATTGATATTCAATGGCATTACCATCGCTAAATCCCCCACCATCAACATCCTGGGGTCACCATTGACCAGAAACTTAACTGGACCAGCCACATAAATACTGTGGCTACAAGAGCAGGTCAGAGGCAGGTCAGAGTAAGTGACTCACCTCCTGACTCCCCAAAGCCTTTCCACCATCTACAAGGCACAAGTCAGGAGTGTGATGGAATACTCTCCATTTGCCTGGATGAGTGTAGCTCCAACAACATTCAAGAAGCTCGACACAATCCAGGACAAAGCAGCCCACTTGATTGGCACCCCATCCACCACCCTAAACATTCACTCCCTTCACCACCGGCGCACTGTGGCTGCAGTGTGTACCATCCAAAGGATGCACTGCAGCAACTCGCCAAGGCTTCTTCAACAGCACCTCCCAAACCCGCGACCTCTACCACCTAGAAGGGCAAGAGCAGCAGGCACATGGGAACATCACTACCTGCACGTTCCCCTCCAAGTCACACACCATCCCGACTTGGAAATATATCGGCCGTTCCTTCATTGTCGCTGGATCAAAATCCTGGAACTCCCTTCCTAACAGCACTGTGGGAGAACCTTCACCACACGGACTGCAGTGGTTCAAGAAGGCAGCTCACCACCACCTTCTCAAGGGCAATTAGGGATGGACAATAAATGCTGGCCTTGCTAACGACACCCACATCCTATGAACAAATAAAAAAAAATCAGGTCACCTCTCAGTCTTGTATTTTATAGAGAAAAGAGACTCAGCCTGCTCAATCCTTCCTGATAGCTATAATCTTTCAGTTCTGGTATTGAATGCTTTTTAAATGCTGACAGTCCCGATGTGCATCCCCACATTTTCTGTGTTCATTTTAGATTTTCATATAGAAACTTACAGCACAGAAGAAGGCCATTTGGCCCATCATGCTGTTCCGGCTCTTCGAAAGAGCTGTCCAATTTAGTCCCACACCCCAGTTTTTTTCCCATAACCCTGCAAATTAGTCCTCTTCAAGTTCACGTCCATTTGCCTTTTGCAAGTTCCTATGGAATCTGCTTCCGCCACCCTTTCAGGTAGTGCATTCCAGATCTTAGCAACCCTCTGTGCGAAAACAATTTCTTCAGAGAACATGACTTTACTTCCTGTGCTATTTTTAGCAAAGTGTTTTTTTTAAATATATATCTATTTCTTTGTGGGATGTTGGCAGTGTTGGTGAGACAGTATTTATTGATCATCCTTAGGTGCCTTGAGGGCATCATGAGTCAACCACATAGTGTGGAATCGGAGTCATGTATAGGTCATGTAGGGATGGCAGGTTCCCTTCCCTCAAGGACATTAGTGAACCTGTTGGGTTTTTACAACAATCCGGCAGGTTTAATGGTCAATTTCTGGTGCCAGCCCAGATTTAGTGACTTCAGCTGCGATGACTTGCCATGTGGGATTTGAACTCATGACCTCTGGGGTGCTACTCCAATATTATAACCTCTAGGCTACCGCACCCATTTCAGATGGCCCTTTAAATTCCGATGGGGAGGGCGGGGGTGCGGGGGATATGGGCGGATCTTCTGCCTGACCTTCGCTCCACATGAAGGGGACATTTCTGGGGGAATTCCTGGACTACCCCGGAATTGTGTCCTTGATCCTATTCAATAGGCCTTAGCAGATCTCACACCAGCTGAGACCTCGTCACATGGGTGCGGTGTCATGGCCTCTCCTCCCAACAGTATTTGAAAGGCTACGGCAAATGAGCCTGATCCTAGTATAACCAGAATGATACCGGGGCTAAAAGGGTTAAATTATGAGGACAGGTTGCGTTGACTAGGCTTGTATTCCCTTGATTATTGAAGATTAAGCAGTGATCTAATTGAGGTGTTTCACAACAACAACAACAACAACAACAACATGCATTTATATAGCGCCTTTAATGTAGTAAAACGTCCCGAGATGCTTCACAGGAGTGTTATCAAACAAAATTTGACACTGAGCCACATAAGGAGATATTAGGACAGGTGACCAAAAGCTTGGTCAAAGAGGTAGGTTTTAAAGGAGGAGAGAAAGGTAGAGAGCCGGAGATGTTTAGGGAGGGAATTCCAGAGCTCAGGGCCTACGCAGCTGAAGACACGGCCACCAATGGAGGAGCGATTAAAATTGGGGATGCGCAAGAGGCAAGAATTGGAGGAGCGCAGAGAACTCGGAGGGTTGTAGGGCTAGAGGAGGTCACAGAGATAGGGAAAGGTGAGGCCATGGAGGGATTTGAAAACAAGGATGAGAATTTTTAAATAATTTAAGATGACTAACAGAGTTGATCGGGTAGATCCAGAACAAAGGGGGCATAACCTTAAAATTAGAGCCAGGTCGTTCGGGGGTGATGTCAGGAAGCACTTCTTCACATAAAGAATAGTGGAAATCTGGAACTCTTCCCCCCCCGAAAAGTTATTGAGGCTGGGGGTCAATTGGAAATGTCAAAACTACGATTGATAGATTTTTGTTAGGTAAGGGTATTAAGGGTATCGGAACCAAGGCGGTTAGATGGAGTTAAAATACAGATCAGCCACGATCTAATTGAATGGCGGAACAGGCTCGAGGGGCTGAGTGGCCTACTGCTGTCCCAAATCCCTGCTCCCCTCAGGTGGTAAATCTTGCCATCTGCCCTCTCCAACCCCAGGGGTTCTGGGAGCAGTGTCCACAATGGATAAGTTGTACGAGTCAAGATTAAATAAAAAATGCAAATGTTGTAAACCTTGAAGGGATGTATTACCTTTGTCTGCAAGGATCAAGGCTCTGCTGGGAACTGAAGGACTTTGTGCATGGAAAAAGAAAGAGATCTGGGGGTCCTGATTGATAATAAATTGAAGCTATTGCAACTTTGCTCGGCGGCAGTGAATAAAGCAAATCAGATGTTGGGATGCATTAAAAGGTCAATATTGAACCAAAATAGTGAGTGAAGTATTCCTGCCACTTTATGAATCATTGGTACGACTGCATTTAGAATACTGCGTACAGTTCTGGACATCGCAGTACATAAAGGATATTGAACAGGTACAGAAAATAGAGCAACCAGGATGACTGAGGGGATGGAGGGATTGGATTATGAGGAGCGAGTGTGTAAATTGGGCATGTTCTCATTGGAAGAGAAAAGGTTGAGAGGTGATAAGATTTCTGTTTTTAGGATTCGAAAGGGACTGGATAATGTAGACCATGACAAGTTATTTCACCCTGTCCACAACAGTAGAACCAGAGGACAGGGCCTGCGCTTGAAGGAGGGTAAATTCAAAACTAATCTGTGGAAACAATATTATAGTGAGCGAGAGTGGTCAATCTATGGAACAGGCTCCCTGGGGAGATGGTGGAAGTAGATAGTATTGTGTCATTCAAATGCAAATCAGATAGATTTCTTTCAGAAAATAATATTATAGGATACTCTCTCTGAGGAATTTGAGACCTAACATGTGGTAAACTTGGCAGAAAAAAGGTGACTTTGGATCTACGGTTCCCAAAGCTCTCCACCACTGGGGGTATTCCTTGTGTCATGTCTGGGTCTGTTGTAGACTAATTGTTAGAGATTGATTGCTATGATTAGTCAACAACTCCATTATCATTGTATCAAGTGACTACCAGGATGGTAGAAGGCGAACTTGGTGGACTTTGGACTTTTCTCATCGAGCAATTCCTATGTTCCTACTTTTCTAAGTGACTGTTTTCCTTCAGTCCAGAAGTGCTGGGGGACGCCTCAGACTGTGGTCTGGTTTACCTTCCGGGAGGTGTACCAGGGCAGGTGCCGCTGAAGCACTCTTGCAAATGTTTGTCACTGAACCTGACCCGAGGTGACCTCGGAGTTCATAGAAGGGTAACTTTTTTGTGCATGAAGCTAAAACCGAATTCTAATTTTGTCCCCTCGTCTCCTCTACCAATGCCAATGCCTCATGCTGGGCACAACAACAACAACAACAACAACAACCGCAGCAGCAGCAGCAGCAGCAACAACAACAACAAGCATTTATATAGCACCTTTAAAGTAGTAAAACGTCCCAAGGCGTTTCACAGCAGCGTAATCAGACACAATTTGACAATGAGCCACATAAGGAGGTATTAGGACAGGTGACCAAAAGCTTGTTCAAAGAGGTAGGTTTTAAGGAGCATCTTAAAGGAGGAGAGAGGTGGAGAGGCGAATAGATTTAGGGAGGGAATTCTAGAGCTCAGGGCTTGGCAGCTGAAGGAATGGTCGCCAATGGTGGGGCGAAGGAAATTGGGGATGCACAAGAGACCAGAAGTGGAGGAGCACAGAGATCTCGGAGGGTTGTAGATCTGGAGGAGGTTACAGAGATAGGGAGGGGCGAGGCCACGGGGGATTTGAATAGGAGGATGAGGATTTTAAATTTGAGGCGTTGCTGGACTGGGAGCCAATGAAGGTCAGTGAGCACAGGGGTGGTAGGTGAACGGGGGTACAGTTCCACAGTCACTGGCAGCTGTCTGATATCTTGGCCAAGTGGCTATGCTTTAGGTGTAAGCCTTAAGCAGTGAGTGTCCACAGGATGTTCAACCATGGGGATCACTGTAACCTGATTGAATAAAAAGTTATTTGGCGATTAAGTTGTTTCTTGTGGTTTATCTCCTGAATAGAGGGCACTATGTGAACAGGAACAGGTCAATTATGCTTATTAGGTTCCACACAAGCCCCATTTTGAAATTGTTTGCCTCCCTCCCAATGCAGACCCGTCAATGTTTTCTTGCATAAAACTTTGAAAACGTGATGGCATTTCAGGGGCCTCCAAAGGACTCGAAAGGTTAGTAGTAGAAAAGAATTGGGTGTTATCGTATGTGAGATTAGTAATAAACTTGGCCACATGCTCGCACAAAACTTCTTTGCCTTCCATTTTAACTAAGGTGTTAAAATAATCAGCACCTTTTTAAAATGGTGGACAGAAAAGCTTTAAACCACCAAGTTGACATTTTGATGATCAATATCACACCCGATTTTGTCCCATTCTTGTCTCCTGCGGGTCAGGCAGCATCTGTGGAGAAAATTACAAAGTTAATGTTTCAGGTCGATGACCTTTCATCAGACGGGTTCTGACGGAAGCTCATTGACCTGAAACGTTAACCCTACTGTCCTCTCTCTACAGATTTTGCCGGACCTGCTGAGTGTTCCCAGCATTTTTCAGTTCTCATTTCAGATCTACAGCCTCTGAAGTATTTTGCCTTGCTTCTGTAAAGGTAAAAAGAAAGACTTGCATTTATACAGCATCTTTCACAAGTTCAGGACGTCCCAAAATGCTTTACAGCCAAAGAAATACTTTTGAAGTGCAGTCACTGTTGTAATGTAGGAAACGCAGCAGCCAATTTGCGAACACTAAGGACCCACAAACAGCAATGTAATAAATGACCAGAAGATCTGTTTTTTAGTAGAATCATAGAAGCGTTACAGCACAGAAGGAGGCCAATCGGCCCACTGAGCCAGTGCTGGCTCTTTGTAAGAGCAATCCAGTTAGTCCTATTCCCCGGCAATAGTGATATTGGTTGAGGGATAAATATTGACCAGGACTCCGGGGAGATCTCCTCAGCTCTTCTTCGAATTGGTGCCATGGGATTTTTTTTACCTGAGAGGGCAGACATCTCATCTGAAAGACGACACCTTCAACAGTGCAGCACTCCCTCAGCACTGCACTGGAAGTGTCAGCCTGGACTTTGTGCTCAAGTCTCTGGTGTGGGACTTGAACCCACAACTCTCTGAGGCGAGAGTGCTACCAACTAAGACTCCTGTAAAGAACTTTTAAACCATGTCTTTACACGAGGAAAGTAGGTTCTTTTCTACAGTGCTGTCAGTCCTCGCCTTACAAGTGCAAAGAAAGAAAGAGATATTGCCTGCTGTAATGTCTGAAGGGATGTTATCTCTCCAAGCAGTTTGTAGTCATTAAAATACAACCTGTCTTCTCTATATAAGTAATGTAATTATTCCAGCTTCACATGAATATCACACTGTGCCTTCTAAAAAGGTAATCAATTTTACCTCCTACTCGAGACATTTTATTAATGAAGTACTCAGACCATGGACCAGCAATAGATAGAACTTTTATCTCGAGATGAATAACGAGCACACTTAATCATTTTTTGAAAGCGTACCTTTGTAGAAACTTCTGCTCTAAATTTTTATTTTTCTCTCTCCTCTCTCTCATGCCCAGAATGCAATATGCCAAGGGGCTGGAGACAAACCTGTCACCCAGTACCAGTCGGTCGTTTATTACCAGCTCAAGCAACAGCGCTGGATGGAGACTGTCAAGGTCAGTGCGAGCTTATTTTAACTCCGTCCGTGCTAGCGATCTGAATCAGAGCAAGGAAACTGGCCACAGAGGAGGGAAAATGGTTCAATGAGCTTCTTGAAGATGCTGCTCTGTAAAACAAGAGAACAGAAATGGGTTATGAAAGTGTGTGCATGTGGAGGGCTGAGAGGGAGTCAAATATTTTTATAATCCCTAGGGATTCTGTCAAGTCCAATATATATGGCAGGGACCTATATCCTGTATGTTCCAAATTCGCTTTCCACAAAAGAGTTTCATAGGATCAGGAATAATGTAATAAAACAATGAGGAATGGGAAAAGGCCAGGAGACCCACAATGAGCTTCCATAGAAACTTACAGCACATGGGGCCATTCGCCCACTGCCCCACTCTCTCCCCATAGCCCTGTATCAATCCCAAACTAATCCCACTGCCCCATTCTCTCCCCATAGCCCTGTATCAATCCCAAACTAATCCCACTGCCCCACTCTCTCCCCGTAGCCCTGTATCAATCCCAAACTAATCCCACTGCCCCACTCTCTCCCCATAGCCCTGTATCAATCCCAAACTAATCCCACTGCCCCACTCTCTCCCCATAGCCCTGTATCAATCCCAAACTAATCCCACTGCCCCACTCTCTCCCCGTAGCCCTGTATCAATCCCAAACTAATCCCACTGCCCCACTCTCTCCCCATAACCCTGTATCAATCCCAAACTAATCCCACTGCCCCACTCTCTCCCCGTAGCCCTGTATCAATCCCAAACTAATCCCACTGCCCCACTCTCTCCCCATAGCCCTGTATCAATCCCAAACTAATCCCACGGCCCCACTCTCTCCCCGTAGCCCTGTATCAATCCCAAACTAATCCCACTGCCCCACTCTCTCCCCGTAGCCCTGTATCAATCCCAAACTAATCCCACTGCCCCACTCTCTCCCCGTAGCCCTGTATCAATCCCAAACTAATCCCACTGCCCCACTCTCTCCCCATAGCCCTGTATCAATCCCAAACTAATCCCACTGCCCCACTCTCTCCCCATAGCCCTGAATCAATCCCAAACTAATCCCACTGCCCCACTCTCTCCCCATAGCCCTGTATCAATCCCAAACTAATCCCACTGCCCCACTCTCTCCCCATAGCCCTGAATCAATCCCAAACTAATCCCACTGCCCCACTCTCTCCCCATAGCCCTGTATCAATCCCAAACTAATCCCACTGCCCCACTCTCTCCCCATAGCCCTGTATTAATCCCAAACTAATCCCACTGCCCCACTCTCTCCCCATAGCCCTGTATCAATCCCAAACTAATCCCTCTGCCCCACTCTCTCCCCATAGCCCTGAATCAATCCCAAACTAATCCCACTGCCCCACTCTCTCCCCATAGCCCTGTATTAATCCCAAACTAATCCCACTGCCCCACTCTCTCCCCATAGCCCTGTATCAATCCCAAACTAATCCCACTGCCCCACTCTCTCCCCATAGCCCTGTATCAATCCCAAACTAATCCCACTGCCCCACTCTCTCCCCATAGCCCTGTATCAATCCCAAACTAATCCCACTGCCCCACTCTCTCCCCATAGCCCTGTATCAATCCCAAACTAATCCCACTGCCCCACTCTCTCCCCATAGCCCTGTATCAATCCCAAACTAATCCCACTGCCCCACTCTCTCCCCATAGCCCTGTATCAATCTCAAACTAATCCCACTGCCCCACTCTCTCCCCATAGCCCTGGATCAATCCCAAACTAATCCCACTGCCCCACTCTCTCCCCATAGCCCTGTAGCATTCCCAAACTAATCCCACTGCCCCACTCTCTCCCCATAGCCTTGTATCTATCCCAAACTAATCCTGCTGCTCCGCTCTCTCCCCATAGCCCTGTATCATTCCCAAACTAATCCAACTGCTCCGCTCTCTCCCCATAGCCCTGTATCATTCCCAAACTAATCCCACTGCCATGCTCTCTCTCTCCAGAGCCCTGAATCAATCCCAACAATGCCACTTTAACCCAGACCTCTAAATTTATTCAAACTCTTAAATTCATTATTGCAAACTTCACCACAGTTTTGCAGTCATAGAATCATAGAAGTTTACAACATGGAAACAGGCCCTTCGGCCCAACATGTCCATGTCGCCCAGTTTATACCACTAAGCCAGTCCCAATTGCCTGCACTTGGCCCATATCCCTCTATACCCATCTTACCCATGTAACTGTTCACCATTTGCATCACATGAACTCTTGGGGTTTGGGCACGATTTCCTTCAGGGCAGGTGATGTCCGATTGATTGCAGGTTTTCCATGGCAAATCCCTTCACAAGCATAAATGATGTCAGGCAGCAATGCGCGGTGATTCTAATCGTAGATCAAGTAGATTGTTAGTATTTTTGACTTGTGGTTATTCACCCCCATCAGTAGGTTGGGTTGTGTCTGGGATGCTTCAAGTTAGACATACTCTGCTGGAAGGAGTGGCTTGACGGGCCCTATGACCTTCTCATTCCATACTTATGATTGCTCTTTGTGGGACGATCATCAGCGTTTCCCACCAATATGCAGAGCCTGAGTCTTCACTGGCTTAGCAAATTTTTGGGTGCTGCCTTCTCAGTAGCCTTAGTAGTAGGCCGACTGACTATCTTGATTGCAGCTTTGGCCATCTCGGCCTCCTGGGTCTCCCTGGTTGCTTATTCGTGTTGAACCTAGCACCTCAGGTTTCTGCTTCCTCCAATAGTCCTTTGGAACTTCACTGCACGACAGGAACACTGTATCTGAAACTCTTCTTCAGTCCCTTTTTGTCCTTGCTCCTCTACAAGACAGTCCAACTGATCTGTCGAAGGTCCCTCTTGGAGAGGAAGGCTGACTTGCATTTTGAAACCCCCAAAAAACCTTCCCTTCAATCCTGGAATACAGCTTCCTGTGACTGGGGTGTATTTAGTGATGAACTTATGGGCTGACATCAGAAAATTGTTATTCACGCAAAGAGTTATCAACATGTGATATCTGACAATGTAGAAAAAGGATGAGTAAAGACCATCAGGTCCACCAAGGCTCACCCAATTTGTTGGACAGTAGAACCTCATGCAGCACCCTCCCCAACCGTTAGTAATACCAACTCCTTGGAGGGGTGGAATAAAAGGAATAATTGCCTTCATAGGAGATGACAAAGAGGAAGCCTCATAGAGGCATGTGAAGTAATAAAAGGAACAGAAAAGACAAATCTGGAACACCACTTCAAATTGGGGAAGGAGGGCGCAGGTTTGAACAGGTGAACTTCAGGATTGATGCCAGGAGCTCTTCACACCAGGAATTTGAGTCTCAGCGTGTGGAGAGCATGCTTAATGCACGTTAGCTGGTGCCTGGCCTTCAGACCTTCCGAGATCTCTGCGTTCCTTCAGCTCTGGCCTATTGTGAATCCCCCACTTCCTTCACCCCACCATTGGCGGCCGTGCCTTCAGCCGTCTAGGCCCTAAGCTCTGAAATTTTCCCCCCTAAAACCTCTCAACCTCTCTCTCCTCTTTTAAGATGCTCCTTAAAACCTACCTCTTCACCTATCCTAATATCTCTTTATGAGGCATGGTCTCAAATTTTGTTTGATAACGCTCCTGTGAAGTGCCTTGGGATGTTTTACTACGTTAACGGCACTATATAAATGCAAGTTGTTGTCTGGTAATTTCCTCCAGTATGTGGCAAGAGTAAAACGTGATCTCATAATGAAAAATACGGTAAACCTGATTTACCAAATGTTTCACCCAAAGTCAGCGAGGATGGGAGGAAGCTTTTCTGTGTGCTAGGTGTAGTGAACTTGCAATCAGACTCTTTATAAAGAGAGCTATGATATCTTATCAGCTAGCAATTATGACACAATGCCTCACTAACTATAACCACATTGTTGATAATGGTTTACACTGTAAGGCTAATTTCCTGAGCAGGTGCTCCCGGCAAGGAGCGGCACTCATAGGGAGCGCTGCTCGAAATCCTCACCAGCAACGCCCAATTAGGGAATCGGCCCTTGTATTACAACTCAGAAAAATTACATCTTAACTAAGAGAAATGTATTACAAAGCACTAGCAGATCTCCCACAACATTGTTCATGGTAAGCCAGAGAACATGTCGCTTTATAGGGACAGGCGTAATATTCCGCTGCTAAAATGGATCCATGGTGCGTGGCCTTTAAGGCCAATAGGTCTCATTTCTTAAATCGACACATCTGAGGTCATTTAGAAGCTAATTGCTCGTAGGCAAAACCATTCCTTCTATGTACTGTTTTAAATTTTTCTTATTCAAATATTTATCCACTTCCCTTTTAAAAGCAATCATGGTTTCTGTATCCAACACTGTCTCTGATAGGTGATTCTGTGTCCCAACAAACCTCTGCGTTAAAAAAAATCCTCCTCACCTGTCCCTTCATTCTTCTGGTGATTAATTACTGCTGCATCTTTGCCTTTCTCATCCTTTCCTTTGCCAAGAACTTGCTCCATGGCGCAGTGGTTGTGCTCAAAACTAAATCGCACACATTTAACCCCTCAAGTCTAATTTTAGGCCAACTGCACCTCAAATCCGAGGCTAGGCCCTACACTCTCCTGGCCTTTTGCACTCCAATGGCTTCTCAATGGTCAGTTCAGGATTTTTCCTCCCAAGATTGGGCCGGATAATGGCAGGAAATTAAGGAAAATGTGGACAGCGAGGTTTTCCACCTCTTTCAACGTCTAACTTGTTCCCCACTCCCCCTCCCCCCCCCACCCCCGCTCTCACCGTTCTTGGCTCCTCCTTCCCCACCTGCCGCAGGTAAATGGTGGGGGGAGGGGAGGCAGGACCTGTGTCACCGGTAGATTTCCCAACCATCTATCTTTGCCAATGGGGCAGCCACAGGCAAGTTGGCAATAGGTCTCGGGAAGTGGCGGTAATGGTCTTGGCGTCCCTCTGTGGAGGGAGAGGGCCTCGTAGCGGCCTCCTCTCCATCCAATCTGATCCCCACAACGCTTACTGCTGAAGGCCCCGGGTCTTAGCCTTTGGCGGGCCATACATTCTGACCTTCTATCTCTTCAGGTGGTGCAGCGGAATTCCCGGACCGGGATTGGGATAGAATCGGAGGGACGGGTGGAAGTCGTGCCCCTCTGTATCTCTGCTCCAGAGGGAAGCATCTCGGCCATGCTGTCCTCACATTAATAGAGGCATAGAGTACAAAAACAAGGAAGTTATGCTTAACCTTTATAAAACACTGGTTAGGCCTCAACTGGACTATTGTGTTCAATTCTGGGCACCACACTTTAGGAAGGATGTCAAGGTCTTAGAGAGGGTGCAGAAGAGATTTACTAGAATGGTACCAGGAATGAGGGACTTCAGTTATGTGGAGAGACTGGAGAAGCTGGGGTTGTTCTCCTTATAATAGCGAAGGTTAAGTGGAGATTTGATAGAGGTGTTCAAAATCATGAATGGTTTTGATAGAGGAAATAAGGAGAAACTGTTTCCAGTGGCAGAAGGGTCAGTAACCAGAGGACACAGATTTAAGGTGATCGGCAAAAGAGCCAGTGGGGAGATGAGGAAACGTTTTTTTACGCAGCGAGTTGTTATGATCTGGAATGCACTGCCTGAAAGGATGGTGGAAGCAGATTCAATAGTAACTTTCAAAAGGGAATTGGATAAATACTTGAAGGGGAAATAATTTACAGGGCTATGGGGATAGAGCAGGGGAGTAGGACTAATTGGATAGCTCTTTCAAAGAGCCAGTACAGGCACGATGGGCTGAATGGCCTCCTCCTATGCTGTACCTACTATGATACTATGAATAGCACAATAGCCACAGGGGAGAAAAAGCAATCAAACAGAGAACAGCAAATCACACCACTCATGTAACCAATTAATTAACCAATAACCGGCGTCTGGGTAAGGAACCAAATAAAAAAGTTTGAATAGTTCCCAGCATTGAACAGCTAAAATGTGTGACAGATGTATTACAAAATTTGGATGTATATAACAAAGAACTTGCATTTCTATAGTGCTTTCACCACCTCAGGACATCCCAAAGCACTCTACAGCCAATGACGTACTTTTGAAGTGTAGTCACTGTTGTAATGTAGGAATCACAGCAGCCGACTTGCACACAGCAAGCTCCCACAAACAGCAATGTGATAATGACCAGATCATCTGATTTAGTGATGTTGGTTGAGGGATAAATATTGGCCGGGACACGGGGGAGAACTCCTCAGCTGTCCTTCGAAATAGTGCGAGGGGATCTTTTACATCCACCTGAGAGGGCCCTCGATTTAACGTCTCATCCAAAAGACAGTACTGCACTGAAGTGCCAGCCTAGATTTGGTACTTAAGTCACTGCACTGGGAATTGAACCCACAACTTGTTGACTCAGAGGGTGAGAGTGCTACCCACTGAGCTACAGCTGACACATAAACTGGCACATGATCACGAAGCATTACTGAGATGCATTGTCGTTCTTTTACCGGCACTGGGCTTAGCAATCTCAGGACCACAAGTGACTTGATAGTACATACATCACCGCAGCGCAAGCCCATCTATTTCGTCAACATGCTGACTATCCATTTGTTCCTCAGAGAAAGTTGCAGCCTTCTTCACAATAGGTATTAAGGGATATGGGCCAAAGGCAGGTATATGGAGTTAGATCACAGATCAGCCATGATCTTATCAAATGGCGGAGCAGGCACGAGGGGCTGAATGGCCTACTCGTGTTCCTATGTTCCTATGAAAGCAACGGACTGAAATCTGTCCAAATGAGGCTTAATTGATTTCTTCTTCCTGACTTACAACCTATTGAGAAACATTTGGGTTTACTGAGTTAAGAAACAAGCTCTCACCTGAGTCACACACAGCACGTTGTGTAATCCTTGCGGCAGAGCTCGCTGCAGTCTCATTGCGTTGAAATCAGGACTCATCGCATTGTCTCCTACCTTAACTAATTTTCTTTCTGGTATCTCCAAGCTGTAAGGGTCTCAATTTGTTTCTCCCTCCTCCTTCTCCACGCCCCCCCCCGCCGCCCCCGCCCCGGGTGCAAGTGAGGTAGAAGTGTATCCAAAGTGCACATCCTGACATGTCGTGAACCCACTGAATTTCTGAGGTCACGTTATTAGCATTGATCCGACATTCCTCAGGCATAGACCTTCCTCTTGACCTGCACCCAGAATCTTCTGGTGGAAATCCAGTTCTTGCAGCAGGCCACTAATCAAGGACAGTCGGCATGGATTTGTTAAGGGGAGGTCGTGTCTGACTAACTTGATTGAATTTTTTGAGGAGGTAACAAGGAGGATCGATGAGGGTAACACGTTTGATGTAGTCTACATGGATTTTAGCAAGGCTTTTGACAAGGTCCCACATGGCAGACTGGTCAGAAAAGTAAAAGCCCATGGGATCCAAGGGAGAGTGGCTAATTGGATTCAAAATTGTCTCAGTGGCAGGAAGCAAAGGGTAATGGTCGACAGGTGTTTTTGTGACTGGAAGGCTGTTTGCAGTGGGGTTCCGCAGGGATCTGTACTAAGTCCCTTGCTTTTGTGATATATATTAATGATTTGGACTTCAATGTAGGGGACATAATCAAGAAGTTTGCAGATGATACAAAAATTGGCCATGTGGTTGATGGTGAGGAGGAAAGCTGTCGACTGCAGGAAGATATCAATGGACTGGTCAGGTGGGAAGAAAAGTGGCAAATGGAATTCAAACTGGAGAAGTGTGAGGTGATGCATTTGGGGAGGGCAAACAAGGCAAGGGAATACACAATAAATGGGAGGATACTGAGAGGTGTAGAGGAAGCGAGGGACCTTGGAGTGCATGTCCACAGATCCCTGAAGGTAGCAGGACAGGTAGTTAAGGTGGTTAAGAAGGCATATGGGATACTTTTCTTTACTAGCCGAGGCACAGAATATAAGAGCAGGGAGATTATGCTAGAACTGTATAAAACATTGGTTCGGTCACAGCTTGAGTACTGTGTACAGCTCTGGTCACCACATTACAGGAAAGATGTGATTGCACTAGAGAGGGTACAGAGGAGATTTACGAGGATGTTGCCAGGGCTGGAGAATTTTAGCTATGAGGAAAGATTGGAGGTTGGGGTTGTTTTCTATGGAGGCTGAGGAGAGATTTAATTGAGGTGTATAAAATTATGAGGGGCCTAGATAGAGTGGATAGGGAGGGCCTATTTCCCTTAGCAGAGAGGTCAATAACCAGGGAGCATAGATTTAAACTAATTAGTAGAAGGATTAGAGGGGAGCTGAGGAGAAATCTTTTCACTCAGAGGGTGGTGGGGGTCTGGAACTCACTGCCTGAAAGGGTGGTAGAGGCAGAAACCCTCAACTCATTTAAAAAGTACTTGGCTGTGCACTTGAAGTGCCGTAACCTACAGGGCTACGGACCAAGTGCTGGAAAGTGGGATTAAGCTGGATAGCTCTTTTCGACCGGCATGGACACGATGGGCCGAATGGCCTCCTTCTGTGCCGTAACTTTCAATGATTATTGACCACTGGATGTGGGGGCCTGCTGCTATCGAAAAATAACAAAGGCCCTCCGGCCCCAATCTATGTCCCGCTGGTCAGGCAGGAGGAAGCCACTTATCTTCTGCTGGCCTCCTGCTCACATCCTCTGATCTGAAACTCTACTACTTCTGCACGCAACTCCCAATCTGCTCCTGCCTGGCGATCCAGCAGGAAAGTGAGGCGGGAGTCCTCCCATGCACTCCGTTTCCTCCCGCCCCGCCCCCTAGACATCGGAAAGGTCACAGAGATGTAGCCCGTTCTTCTTATCCCTTGTGCCTGACCATGCCCTGGGCAGGATAATCTATCCTTAGGTCTCCTTACCTCCTTCAGGCCTTGAAATTATGCTTGAAATAGCGGAGGGAGGCTGCACGCATTTACATGTAATTCATTTGTCCACCACTCTCTTCCCATAAGGTTGTAGATACTTGGGGGTGGTGGGGGGGGGGAATTGAAATTTTCAAGGCTGAGACTGATAGTTTTTTTTTGGGTAAGGCTATCAAGGAATATAAGGCAGGTAAATGGACTTGAGGTACAGATCAGCCACAATCTGACTGAATGGTGGAACAGGATCACGGGGCTGAATGGCCTACTCTGTACTTTTTCAGAGATACCAATGCATTTATTTTAATTCAGTTAATGCTTCCCTTAAATGGAGGACTAAGGAATTACATACAAATTCGTCAAGCAATTGCTTGCTAATATTCGCACACGTAATTTTGAGGTTCTGTCTTTCCTTCCTTGTACAAACTTCCGGCTTTTAAGGCCCACATTTGTCATCACCTATCACTCATGAAATGCAGAGTATTTTTTAAATGGTGAGAGATTGGGAAATGTTGATGTTCAAAGGGACCTGGGTGTCCTTGTACATGAGTCACTGAAAGCTAACATGCAGGTGCAGCAAGCAATTAGGAAGGCAAATGGTATGTTGGCCTTTTTTACAAGAGGATTTGAGTACTGGAGTAAAGATGTCTTACTGCAGTTATATAGGGCCTTGGTGAGACCACACCTGGAGTATTTTGTACAATTTTGGTCTCCTTACCTAAGAAAAGATATACTTGCCATAGAGGGAGTGCAGCGAAGGTTCACCAGACTGATTCCTGGGATAGCGGGATTGTCGTATGAGGAGAGATTGAGTAGACTGAGCCTGTATTCCCTGGAGTTTAGAAGAATGAGAGGTGATCTCATTGAAACATACAAAATTCTTACAGGGCTCGACAGGGTAGATGCAGGGAGAATGTTTCCCCTGGCTGGGGAGTCTAGAACCCGGGGTCACAGTCTCAGAATAAAGGGTAGGCCATTTAGGACTGAGATGAGGAGAAATTTCTTCACTCAGAGAGTGGTGAATTTTTGGAATTCTCTACCCCAGAGGGCTGTGGGTGCTGAGTCGTTGAGTACATTCAAGGTTGAGTTAGATAGATTTTTGGACTCTAAGGGAATCATGGGATATGGGGATCGGGCGACTCAACCAGCCTTTGCCGGAGTTTATGCTCCACAGGAGCCTCCTCCCTCCATACTTCACCTCACCCTATCAGCATATCCTTCTATTCCTTTCTCCCTCATGTGTTTATCTAGCTTCCCCTTAAATACATCTTCAAAACTTGATGATATTATGATGTCTAGGTAGTCACAGTAGATGAAGTCCAAATCCTTTCCACTTAATATTTCTGCCAGCCTTCTCATCAAACTTTATGCCATCTATAGAATTATACAGCACAGAAGGAGGCCATTTGGCCCATCGTGCCTGTGAATGAGCTAACTAATTAGTCACACTTCTCTGCTCTTTCCCTATAGGCCTGCAAATTTTTCCTTTTCAAGTTTATATCTAATTCCCTTTTGAAAGTTACTATTGGATCTGCTTTCAGGCAGTGAACTGAATTCACATTCTCAAACTGCCATGGTGGGATTTCAACTCACGCCCTCTGGATTATTAATCCAGGCCTCTGGGTCACCAATCTAGTAATATAACCACTACACCGCCACACCCTATTTCTGGGTATATCAGCCATTTCCACTCCGAACTTACTAAATTTCAATTACTGTTCACTGACCCAGGTCGCTATTGCCATTGAAGATGTTCAGAGGACCCATCTTCGCTTCACGTTCAAACACAGATCATCTGCCGAATGTAAGTACAGCTGAACACTGCCTAACATCTTTATCAGGTGACCGCTGAGCCGAGATGAAAGGCTTCGAACAGCATGCACTTAGTGCTATCTCATCGCTACACGTCTCCAGTCTCTTCTTGAGATTGGGAAGAATATCTCATTTATATTATGGCCTTCAGAGACTGCACCAAATTAGGTGGCCTAGATGCCTCTGGAGGCACATTTTAGTACCTAACGGGATGGTTTCAGCCAACGCCCCTTGGAGCAGCAAATGTAAACTGCTGTCTCCAGTGGCTGGGGACATAAGAGCTGCCATTTTATTTGGAACTCTCAAGCTCCTCAGACAGATTGGTTCTAGCAGTTTTTACATTGTTGGTCTGTCCTCGACACTGGGGAGAGATCATGATCAAAAATATAAAGTTGCAGATGTGATTTATGAGTAAATGCGCAAATGCAAGTCTTGCACATATGCAATGGATACAGTGTCACCTTAGCTGGGAGAACAATTTGGATTGGTATGAGCGTAGAGTATTAATTTACCCAGGACAGTGGGACTGGTATGAGTGTAGATTTACCCAGGACAGTGGGGCTGGTATGAGTGTAGATTTACCCAGGACAGTGGGGCTGGTATGAGTGTAGATTTACCCAGGACAGTGGGACTGGTATGAGTGTAGATTTACCCAGGACAGTGGGACTGGTATGAGTGTAGGTTTATCCAGGACAGTGGGACTGGTATGAGTGTAGATTGACCCAGGACAGTGGGACTGGTATGAGTGTGGATTGACCCAGGACAG
Organism: Heptranchias perlo; assembly: GCF_035084215.1. Taxonomy (NCBI): domain Eukaryota; kingdom Metazoa; phylum Chordata; class Chondrichthyes; order Hexanchiformes; family Hexanchidae; genus Heptranchias; species Heptranchias perlo. Next base: position 11,600,689 of record NC_090325.1, on the reverse strand, counting down.
TGGGACTGGTATGAGTGTGGATTGAACCAGGACAGTGGGACTGGTATGAGTGTAGATTTACCCAGGACGGTGGGACTGGTATGAGTGTAGATTGACCCAGGACAGTGGGACTGGTATGAGTGTAGATTGACCCAGGACAGTGGGACTGGTATGAGTGTAGATTTACCCAGGACAGTGGGACTGGTATGAGTGTAGATTGACCCAGGACAGTGGGACTGGTATGAGTGTAGATTTACCCAGGACAGTGGGACTGGTATGAGTGTAGATTTACCCAGGACAGTGGGACTGGTATGAGTGTAGATTGACCCAGGACAGTGGGACTGGTATGAGTGTAGATTGACCCAGGACAGTGGGACTGGTATGAGTGTAGATTTACCCAGGACAGTGGGACTGGTGTGAATGTAGATTTACCCAGGACAGTGGGACTGGTATGAGTGTAGATTGACCCAGGACAGTGGGACTGGTATGAGTGTAGATTTACCCAGGACAGTGGGACTGGTATGAGTGTAGATTTACCCAGGACAGTGGGACTGGTATGAGTGTAGATTTACCCAGGACAGTGGGACTGGTATGAGTGTAGATTTACCCAGGACAGTGGGACTGGTATGAGTGTAGATTTACCCAGGACAGTGGGACTGGTATGAATGTAGATTTACCCAGGACAGTGGGACTGGTATGAGTGTAGATTTACCCAGGACAGTGTGACTGGTATGAGTGTAGATTGACCCAGGACAGTGGGACTGGTATGAGTGTAGAATTACCCAGGACAGTGGGACTGGTATGAGTGTAGATTGACCCAGGACAGTGGGACTGGTGTGAATGTAGATTTACCCAGGACAGTGGGACTGGTATGAGTGTAGATTTACCCAGGACAGTGGGACTGGTATGAGTGTAGATTTACCCAGGACAGTGGGACTGGTGTGAATGTAGATTTACCCAGGACAGTGGGACTGGTATGAGTGTAGATTTACCCAGGACAGTGGGACTGGTATGAGTGTAGATTGACCCAGGACAGTGGGACTGGTATGAGTGTAGATTGACCCAGGACAGTGGGACTGGTATGATCGTTGATAAACCCAGAATCATTTTCTAAATGACGAAAAGCTAGGAACTGTGGGGGAGCAGAGAGATTTAGGGGTCCATGTACAGAAATCACTAAAAACTAGTGGACAGGTACAAAAAATAATTTTAAAAGCTAATGTAATGTTAGCCTTCATCTCAAGGGGGCTGGAATACCAAGGGATGGAAGTTATGCTACAGTTGTATAAAGCTCTGGTCAGACCGCATCTGGAGTACTGCGTTCAGTTCTGGGCCTCAGGAAGGATAAACTGGCCTTGGAGGGTGTGCAACGCAGATTCGCCAGAATGATACCAGGCCAAACGAGTTAAATTATGAGGACAGGTTGCATAGACTAGGCTTGTATTCCCTCGAATTTAGAAGATTAAGGGGTGATCCAATTGAGGTGTTTAAGATGATTAAAGGAGTCATAGGGTAGATAGAGAGAAACTATTTCCTCTGGTGGTGGGGAGTCCAGAACAAGGGGACATAATCTTAAAATTAGAGCCAGGCCGTTCAGGGGTGGTGTCAGGTAACACTTCTTCACACAAAGGGTAGTGGAAATCTGGAACACTCCCCCCCAAAAAACTGTTGAGGCTGGGGGTCAATTGAAAATTTCAACATTGAAATTGATAGATTTTTGTTAGGCAAAGGTATTAAGGATTATGGAGCCAAGGTGGGTAGATGGAGTTAAGATATGGATCAGCCATGATCTAATTGAATGGCGGAACAGACTCAAGGGGCTGAATGGCCTACTCCTGTTCCTATATCCTTGTGTATGCCACCTTATTTTTATGTGTTTTTCCAGCAGCTAAAGTCCAATGTGAAAGCATTTCAAATCGTACCAGACCTGCCCCTGGGCACCACACTGTATAATAGATTATACTGGCAGCTTGGTGTGGCAGTCTGGTTTATTGATTTGTTTTACGGAGTGTGGAGGAAGCGAGGCCGGCCAGGAGAGCACTGGAATAGCCGAGTCTGGTAGTGACGAAGGCACGTGTGAGGGTTTCAGCAGCAGGGGCAGGAGCAAGCAATGTTTCGGAGGTGGAAGTGGGATTTGTGATGGAAGAGAATGTGGGTTTGGAAGCTTGGTTCAGGGTTGAACAGGATGCCGAGGATGCATTCTTGCTCCTCCTGGCCCCACGAGAAATCTTCACACCCTCTGCTGGCTGCTCCCCTCTTCTCCGGGATTGTCTCACACACTTTGAGGATTAGTTTCCTGCTCAACTCTTAGGATATCCCACCCACCCCTTCCCCTGATTGGCGCTTGTTGAGCCAAAGAGATAGCCAGAGAGATTCAAAATGAGGCCCGACCAAATAAATGTTTTCTTGGGCCTCTCGTTATTGCCAGTGGGTAGAATGCGTAATTGTGCCCATCCCCCGCCTGCCCAATCATGCCCCTTAGTTGAAGAGCCGTCCCTGTGTTTCGGACGTCGAAAGAAAAAGAAAGAAAGGACTTACATTTATATCGCGCCTTTCATGACCTCAGGATTTTTTCAGGGGGAAATCTCTCCAGTGGCTGGAGTCATACCTAGCATAAAGGAAGATGGTCATGGTTGTTGGAGGCCAATCATCTCAGCCCCAGGACATTGCTGCAGGAGTTCCTCAGGGCAGTGTCCAAGGCCCAACCATCTTCAGCTGCTTCATCAATGACAATCCCCCCATCACAAGGTCAGAAATGGGGATGTTTGCTGATGATTGCAGAGTGTTCAGTTCCATTCGCAACCCCTCAGATAATGAAGCAGTCCATGCCCGCATGTAGCAAGACCTGGAAAACATCCAAGATTGGGCTGATAAGTGGCAAGTAACAAGTGCAGGCAATAACCATCTCCAACAAGAGAGAGTCTAACCACCTCCCCTTGACATTCAACGGCATTACCATCGCTGAATCCCCCACCATCAACATCCTGGGGGTCACTATTGACCAGAAACTTAACTGGACCAGCCATATAAATACTGTGGCTACAAGTGCAGGTCAGAGGCTGGGTATTCTGCGGTGAGTGACTTACCTCCTGACTCATCAAAGCCTTTCCACCATCTACAAGGCACAGGTCAGGAGTGTGATGGAATATTCTCCACTTGCCTGGATGAGCGCAGCTCCAACAACACTCAAGAAGCTCGACACAATCCAGGACAAAGCAGCCCGTTTGATTGGCACCCCATCCACCAACCTAAACATTCACTCCCTTCACCATCGGCGCACAGTGGCTGCAGTGTGTACCTTCCACAGGAAGCACTGCAGCAACTCGCCAAGGTTTCTTCGACAGCACCTCCCAAACCCGCGACCTCTACCACCTAGAAAGACAAGAGCAGCAGGCCCATGGGAACAACACCACCTGCACATTCCCTCCAAGTCACACGCCATCCCGACTTGGAAATATTTCACCGTTCCTTCATCGTCACTGAGTCAAAATCCTGGAACTCCCTACCTAACAGCACTGTGGGAGAACCTTCACCACACGGACTGCAGCGGTTCAAGAAGGCAGCTCACCACCACATTCTCAAGGGCCATTAGGGATGGGCAATAAATGCTAGCCTTGCCAGCGATGCCCACATCCCATGAACGAATGGAAAAAAAAGGACATCCCAAAGCGCTTGACAGCCAATGCAGTACTTTTTGAAGTGTAGTCACTGTTGTAATGTAGGAAACGCGGCAACCAATTTGCGCACAGCAAGATCCTACAAACAGCAATGTGAAAATGATCAGATAACCTGTTTTAGTGATATTGGTTGAGGGATAAATATTGGCCCAGGACACGGGTCATGTAAGCTTGGCAATATTTGCAGGGGAGCCACCCTACAGAAACATTTGAAAACTCCTATATAAGTGGACAAATAAAGCCCAGAAACATGGAAAAGATATTTCAAATCTATCACAAGCTGCCCTGCCCCCCTGCCCCTCCCCACACGAACACAGACTGGGTATGTTGGACCAAGAGCCCAATAGGAGAAAGTGTCATGGAGACAAATATATTTTGAAAAGGGTAAAATGTTTAAACTTTTGGGAGAAAGTAGTTTGGAACCATTAGTCAAGGAAGGTCAAACAAGTTGGAAAGTGCTTAAGCATCCATCATATTGCCAAACTAGAAATGACTATAACATTCTTTATGTATTACAGCTAAAGATAAGGGAGAGAAAATATTTGCAATGGCGTTCGTGAAGCTAATGAAGCCAGATGGAACAACTCTGCGAGACGGAGAGCACGACCTGATCTTGTACAAGGTATAAGATAAATGGCTCTGACATTCGAGACTGCTTATAACCTTTTTTTTTGCAGCTCGCTCATCCTGGTAGCTACTTTCAACTCGAAGACTCTGAGTTTAAATCAAGGCTTGGCTGGCATTGAGATCTCAGGCTTCGATTAGATGATGAGTTTGTTAGTTATTTGGGGGTGAAGGGAGAGGAGTCTGTTCAGGAAGGTGTCACCTTCCTGCATAGTTTATATTACAGAGGTGAGTGTAGGCTGAATCAAATTTGGGAATAAAGAGCTGGGGATGCATTGGCTCAAATTGGAGTGTTGGGAGGAGATGACGAAAATAGGAAAACAGAAAATACCTGCATCCATATCAGAGTTGTTTTGCTTTTGTGCAGGCATTTGAAGGTGAGTGATCCAATGACTTTCAGAACTGTGCACACAGCAGCAGTAGGGCTGTGGCCTGATGAAAATGCCTTAGGGAGCAGTTTGTGTTTGACACCAGTGGAGTTCATCAGCTCATCCAGCTGAGATTAGTGTACCAACAAAGTGAATCGTGAATTTTATGTTGAAAGACCTACCCAGTGGTTGGTCTCCTCTTTCAGGGGGATTAAATCAATTGTGTGGACTCAACAAAATGAGAAGGTAAATAAGGACAGTCTGTTCCCACTGGTCCGTGAGTTAGTAACTAAAGGGCATTATATTAAGATCATCACCAAATATACGAAGGGACAGGCTAGGAGAACATTTTTTTTTGTATCTGCAATGAATTCTGTAACCTCCTCCAGCCCTACAACCCTCCGAGATCTCTGCGCTCCTCCAATTCTGGCATCTTGCGAATACCCGATTTTCATCACTCCCCTATTGCCAGCCATGCCTTGAGCTGCCTGGGCCCTAAGTTCTGGAATTCCCTCCCTAAACCTCTCTGCCTCTCCACCTCTCTCTCCTCCTTTAAGATGCTCCTTAAAACCTACCTCTTTAACCAAGCTTTTAATCACCTGTCCTAATATCTCTTTATGTGGCTCGGTGTCAATTTTTGTTTGATAATCGCTCCTGTGACGCGTCTTGGGGATGTTTTAAAGCACTATATAAATGCAAGTCATTGTTGTTATTGAGTTGGAATGCCCTGCCAGAAACAATGTTGGAAGCATTAGAAGCACTACAGCTTTTAACAGGAAAATGGATAAATATTTAATTAAGAGAAAGTTAAAAGGGAATGGGGAAAGGGCAGAGAACAGGTGCAAGCATTATGAGCCAAATGTCCTCCTTCTGTGCTGTAAAACTCTTTCGTTCTATGATTCAATGAAATGGCAAATTGTACCAGTGCTAAAGAAGGACTCAACTTTTTCAGATGAATGCAAGGCCTTTTCTCATAGAAGATTCTTTCATCACACGTGAGACCAAGTCAGGTTCAAACTGTTGACTTTACTAGCCTTTGTTACGACTCGTCACCCTGACCACCTTCAGTTTACATTTTTTGACGTCGCACTGCTGGAAAAGAGCTCACCCATTGGGTGCGCATTATTAGAACCTCTTGTAGTACATAGCCAAATCTCCAAAACATGCTGTTCCAGCGGGCAAGGCTCCCTGCTAGGAGTGTGAAGACGGAAAATTAACCCCAGATGAATTTTTGGAGTTTTGCTGGATATCAGTTGTCAGTACTATTATCTCAGAAGTTTGTGGGTTGAAGCCCCACTCCAGGATTTGAGCATATGATCTAGGCTGACACTTCAATTCAGTACTAAGGGAGCACTACATTGTTCGAGGTTCTGTCTTTTTGATGAGACGTTAATCTGAGAACCTCTTCTGCCTGTTCAGCTGGACATAAATCATCCTTTGATACAATCCAAAGGGGAGCAGGCAGATCTGATGCCCTGGCCACATGCCTCCCTGAACCATCACCATCAAAAACAATTTAACTGGGGGTTCATCTCATTTCCTATTTGTGGGATTTTGCCTTGTGCGCACTGGGTTTGCCTACAGAACAACAGTGATTACACTTCAAAAATAAAGCACTGGATGTGAACCAGCTTGGGATATCCTGAGGATAGTAAACCACTATCTAAATGCAAGTTCTTCCTTTAGCCTTAGAAAGAAAGAAAGTTAGGAAGAATTGCATTTATGTAGTGCTTTTCATGACCTCAGGATGTCACAAAGCACTTTTCAGCCAATTAAGTACTTTTTTTTAAGTGTAGTCATTGCTATAATGTAGGAAACACAGTCGCCAAATTTTACACAGCAAGGTTCAACAAACAGCAATGAGGTAATGACCAAATAATCTGTTTTTAGTGATGTTGGTTGAGGGATAAATATTGGCCAGGACACCAGGGAGAACTCCCCTGTTCTTCTTTGAATAGTGCCATGGGATCTTTTACATCCACAAGAGAGGACAGACTGGGCCTCAATTTAACGACGCAATCAAAAGACGACATCTCTGACAGTGCAACACTCCCTTCAGTACTGAAGTCTGGATTATGTGTTCAAATCTCTGGAGTAGGACTTGAACCCACAATCTTCTGACTCAGAGGTGAGAGTGCTACCACAGAGCCAAGGCTATCTGCACCATTTGGCCCTTTATGTCTGTGTCAACTCCTTGCTTGAGCAATCCAAAATGAATCCTACTGTCCTACACTCTCCCAATAGATCTGTATCTTCCTCTGCTTCAAATATTTATCCACTTTTCCCTTGAAAGATGCCTAAACCACTCCCTGTGGCAAAACATTCCATACTCCAACAACCCTCTTGTTGAGAGGCTGCTGCGAACCTCTCTCCTCACTCTCTTAAATAACAATTTTAAATTGATTACTCCCCTCGTCAGTGACTCTCTTACCAGAGGAAATAGTCTTTTCCTATTCATTCTATCAAAACCCTTCATAATTTTGAAAAGCTCCATTAAATTCCCTTATAGCTTTCTCTCCGCTACTTGAAATAGTCCCATAATCTGAAGTCTTTCTTCATAACTACAGTTTCCCATCAGTGGCATCATCCTGGTGAATCTACACACTATGTAGATTTAATGTCCTTTCTATAATGGGACACCCAAAATTACACATAATATTGTAACTGCGATCTAACCGATGTTTTATATAAATTTATCATTACTTCTTTACTTTTTTATTCTATGTCTCTATGTATAAACCCCCCAAAAAACACTACAACCTTTATTATGGTCTTATCTATCTATACTTACACTTTCACAAAATTATATATTTGAGCCCCTCGATCTCTCTGTTCATCCACACCCTTCAGCATCTTTCCATTGAGTGTATATTCCCATTCCTGTTTTCTCCCCCAAGATTTATTACGATGTGGAGATGCCGGTGATGGACTGGGGTGGACAAATGCAAGGAGTCTTACAACACCAGGTTATAGTCCAACAGTTTTATTTAAAATCACAAGCTTTCGGAGGCTTCCTCCTTCGTCAGGAAGCCTCCGAAAGCTTGTGATTTTAAATAAGGCTGTTGGACTATAACCTGGTGTTGTAAGACTCCTTACAAAGATTTATTACCTCACACTTTCAATTGTATTCAGCTGCATCTGTCACCTGTCTGCCCATTCTGCTACCTGTCTGCCCATTCTGCCACCTGTCTGCCCATTCTGCCACCTGTCTGCCCATTCTGCCATCTGTCTGCCCATTCTGCTAACCTGTCTGCCCATTCTGCTAACCTGTCTGCCCATTCTGCCAACCTGTCTGCCCATTCTGCCACCTGTCTGCCCATTCTGCCATTTGTCTGCCCATTCTGCTAACCTGTCTGCCCATTCTGCCACCTGTCTGCCCATTCTGCCACCTGTCTGCCCATTCTGCTAACCTGTCTGTGTTTTCTTTTTGTCTCTTACAATGGACCTCGCTGTTTGCCCAGCCCCCTACTTTTGTGTCATCGAAACATTTTAAATAGTGTTCCCTGTACCCAAAACCATGGCAGTTATATTCACTGAGACCAAAAGTGGACCCAGCACTGACCCCTGGGATACACCAATTCCAAATCTTTTCCAATCCGTGCAAGACCTCTATACTCTAACACTTTGTTTCCTGTCCATCGGCCAACTTTCAAAACAAACGGCCACATTTCCTCTTAGACCATATGTCTGGATTTTTCTAACATCTTATCCAATGCCTTCTGAAAATCCACATGGACCACATCAACTGCATTCCCTTTATCTAATCAGTAATAAAGCTTTTGTGAATGATAGGTGGGAGGGGAGGGGGGCAGTGAGTTTGAATGTGTCCTTTCAGCTGTTGAATCTAAGTTCAAAGCTGGCCTGGAGTCTAAGGATAGATCTCTTTGTCTGTAGAGAATTGATCTCATTGCTGTTTATGGGATCTTAATGTGTACAACTTGGCTGTCATGTTTGCCTAATAGCAACAGTGACTGCATTTCAAAAGTACTTATTTGGCCATGAAGCACACTGGGGGCATTGTGAGATCATGAAGGGCGCTGTATAAATGCAAATTCTTAATTTCTTTCTAACAATTTCAGACGCAAATTCACAGCATAACACTGCCATAATTCAGTTGTAGTTTGTATTAATTGGCCCTCTCTATCAGAGAGGCCACAGTTGTGTTCTGAAGTTGGGCCAGAGTAAAGAAAGCTGTACTCTGCATTTAATTAACCATATACTTAGAGTGGCTGATGTTAACACTTGGTCAAAAAAAACAAAAAATGTTAAAAAAAAATTCTTCAATTTTTCCTAAAGAAAAAGTACTTATGAATCTGCTCATGTGTACAAATAAATGCCTGAGAAATCTAGATTTGCAAATTGAAAAACAGTAATCGAAGAACAATGTTTGGCAACCCTTGAGATCATTCGATGTTTATAAATTGGAAAAATGTCCAGGACATCACTAATGGCCCATCCATCTTCAGAACAGTGTTACTGTAATATTTAATCTTATTAGAATTAATAAGCACTTAAGAATAAAATAATGATCCAATAATATCTTGGTAGCCTAATGTAATGACTGTGTATCGCATAACAATTGTGTAACGACAGTAATTAGTGTTTATTTAACTTACAAATGGTAGAAACCTGAAATAATGAGTGAGGAGTATATCTCCAGGAGCAGATTGTCCCTCGGTCCCTCCTTTGAATACAGGATCACCAGACCCAGCCAGGATTAATCAATTTTGGTCAAATTGATGACAGCCATAACTAATCAATAATGTTCTTCTCCACCCAGGCATGACCAATTAAACAATAGCTGACCCGAGTAGACCTAATCAATCTTTTCTACACCCTTAAGTCAGGAAAGTACAGAAGGGATGAAATTAACTATTAAGCCCTGCAAGGAAGAATGATTGTGATTGTGTGATGTTCAATTAGAAGATGAAATGGCGGGCTCTGGAGGGAAGTTGCTCTTTGTGACTACTCCAAACTCCCAATTAGAGAGGTTGAATTGCTAAACACCCCTGGAGAGCAGCAAAGCTTGTGACCATAAGCATTAGAGCTTTGTTTACACTGTGTGTTGACGAAACTACACTGAATTACGTTTATAACGCAACATTCTTTAAAATAATGAAAGAGAAGGAAAAAGTTGAAGTAATCACGTGATTTAAATTGGATGATGAGCGTAGGACCAGAAGATACCAGTCCAAAAATGGACAAACTTCTAGCAAGGTTAGAGATCATGCAAAACTTTTCCCCCACGGATTAGTGGGAACTCCCAGAGAAATTAGTCAATTTGGACTCAATTGGCACTTGTAAAAAAGTTGAGAACGGGGATTGCGGGTTAGAAAGCTATTAACAAGTCTGCTTGATTTGTTTTCGGCGGGGGGTGGTTAGGGGAGTAAGGGATCAACAAGTGGTGGGAGGAGTTCATAATAAAAGAATAGTACGTGAGCTCTGGATGGCGTAGGACTGATCAGACCAAAGGGCCTTTTTCTCACTTCAGACTTCCTTACCTTTATTCAACAGAATCACAGTTTAGAGACTAACTAGAGAGTCACAAATTTTGATATGTACGTAGTCAATTTTGAGCCTATTCTGATAATCTCCTGGAGGATTCATAAACATACATGTGAAAGGAAAATAAAAAGAGTGGGATAAGGGGGAATGAGGGAGAGGAGGAACGGTGAAAGGGGAAAGTAAAAAGGAAGATAGGAAGCGGAGGAGGAGAAGAGGGAAAGGAGGGGGAAGAGGGGAAGGGAAAGGGGAAGAGGGAGAAGGGGATGGAGAAGAGGAAACGTATGCAAAGAAAGATTCCACCTGTTGGGAGAATGGACGACAGAGACGATGGAGGTAATTTTAACCTAACTCACGGGCAGGAAACCCACGGGATCGGGCGGAATACCGGTTCTACACCCCGTCCGATATTGCTGTCTGCTGACTTCAATGGAGAGTAAAATCGGGCGTGGTGTAAAACCAGGGTTGCACCCAATCCCGTCAGTTTCCCAACAGGTTGAAATGCCCCCATTATGGCAGTTGATTCTTTAAGGTTTTTTTTTTGACAGTGCTGCAATCTGAATTCTTGAATTGGCTTTTTTTTGAAGCAATAAACAACTTGAAAGACTTTTTGCTTGGTAATATCTGCTCCATCATACCCAGCATTACAATTATTAACCCTCATCAGATCCAGAGAATTGACAGTCTCCCTGGGCCAGACAATATTTTAAGTATTCAACTGACATACTCTAACCCTGAAACAAACCATAACAATAAAAGAATCTTAAGTCTAGTTTTATTAACCCCAAGTGATTAAAAAAAATGAATGCTTACATATAATTACTGTTGGTAAATTTTTATAATCCTTGTCTTCCTGTGTTTTGTCTCTCTCTGTTTCCCTGCTCCCATCAAGGCATTTTTAAGATGGGATTAGCTTCCAAAAAAGCGGGCTTCAATTAGCTAGAAACTGAATGCTAAGGGTTTTTTGTTTTCTAGCCCATTGAAAGCCCACAAGTTGAAGATTAACATGGTTAGCTTATTAATACAACCAGGTGAAGCGTTGGTCCACACAAGCAGGTCAAACCAGACAAGACGACTGAAATAGACGACGGAAGCACTCAGCAGGTCAGGCAGCATCTGTGGAGAGAGAAACAGAGTTAACGTTTCAGGCCGATGACCTTTCATCAGAAAGGCTACTAATGGCTGAGTAAGCTCGTTGATGGCGCACTATGCCCAAGCAGGCTTGGAAGAATTCGGCCATCTGTAAGGGTTAATAAAGATAGAGCAAAGATAGATCTTAATGATCATATTCCAAACAAGTCAAGGTTTTCTTTTAATATATTTATTTTTGGGATATGGACATTGTTGGCAAGGCCGGTATTTATTGTCCATTCTTGTTGACCTTGAGAAGGTGGTGTCTCATTAACCATCTGATTCCCAACACTGAGTCATGGTTGATGCGAATCAACACAGAACAGTTTTTTTTAGAAAGAACATTGATTTATTTTGTGAGTGTGCCTGTTTACCAAGGTGAGGCCAATCAGTGTTAGGGAATGAAACATTTTCTTTCAGCACCCCTTATCAGTGGTGAGCACTCCAATAGCACAGGATAGATGCAGAGTGAAGCCCTCTCTGCACTGCCCCAGCAACGTGCCATGACCGAAACTCCACACCAGTTTTGTGCCAGTGTGGCACTTCCTTTCTCACATCATTAGTCACTCTACGGGCAGGTTTTGTGCTACTGAAACTGCCAATTCATTTCACAAGATCACATAGATACAAAGAAGACAATCTGAGCTCATCTACCCAGAAAGACCCTAAAGTTACAGCATTCAATTGGTTCATAAATGATTCCAGGTCTTTTTCTCCTAGTCAGAAGTCTATTCCAGGTGCAGGTTTTTGTATGAGCATATGAACATACCAGAAAGGTAGACAGAAGACTAATTCAGTATGATTCCTATCCTTTAAGGGATTTTGATAAAGGAGATAGGGAGGGAGAAATTGTTTCCGCTGGCAGGAAGGTCAGTAACCAGAGGACACAAATTTAAGGTAATTGGCTGCAAATCCAGTGGGGAAATAAGGTGATTTTTTTTTAATGCAGGGAGTTGTTATGATCTGGAATGCACTGCCTGAAAGGACAGTTGTAAACAATTTTACAACACCAAGTTATAGTCCAACGATTTTATTTTTAATCCCACAAGCTTTCGGGGGCTTTCCCCTTCCTCAGGCGGTGTGGAAGGGGAAAGCCCCCGAAAGCTTGAAGCTTCCACACCGCCTGAGGAAGGGGAAAGCCCCCGAAAGCTTGTGGGATTAAAAATAAAATCGTTGGACTATAACTTGGTGTTGTAAAATTGTTTACAATTGTTAACCCCAGTCCATCACCGGCATCTCCACATCATGAAAGGACAGTGGAAGCAGATTCAATAGTAACTTTCAAAAGGAAGTTGAAAAGGAAAAATTTGCAAGGCTACGGGGAAAGAGCAGGGGAGCAGGACTAATTGGATAGGTCTTTCAAAGAGGCGGCACAGACACGATGGGCCGAATGGCGGCCCTCTGTGCTGTAAGATACTATGATTCTATAAGAAGACCAGCTTGTCCATAGAGTATGTCCATTCCCATCCTGCCATGTTGCAATTAAGCAACATGATCCCCACTGATCCCACCTATCAGCAGCTATATAATCTCCTGGGAGCCAAGGCGGGTAGATGGCGTTAAGATACAGATCAGCCGTGATCTAACTGAATAGTGGAATAGCCTAGAGGGGCTCAATGACCTACTCCTGCTCCTATGTTCCGATGGGAGAGGCAAAAAATACAGATAAAAAATAGCCCTGGGCCAATACAGGGGAAAAAAATAATTCTCAGAAATTCTTCTCCTGTCCCTAAAGACGACCAAAAACGAGGAAAAACTTCAGTCCTGAATTTGTCTTTTACTACTTTGGAGTCATGTCCAATTATCCTTTTGTCATGGTTTAATTCAAATTGGACCTTTACAGTTAGTGGACAAACCTATAGAAGTATTCAAACTGATGGAGTAAAGACAGCTTTTCTGAGGTTGGCATTAAGGCACTTTATTGGAACAGGAGATTGAGTTAAAATCCATGCTATTCTTGACCTAAGGTCCAGGGTGATCGATGGTGCCAAAAAGGGTAAAAAAAAGTTCATCTCCTCATCGGCGATATTCTTCACCTTGGCACTTTTCATCACCTGCAAGTCCACCAAAAATACGTGACGTGAAAAAGCTCAATGGGATACACATTTGTTCGGTTGCTAACTTGTACGCCTTTTAACCCTTCGACTGCAGGGTGACAGTAGAAAACTTGAAGATGCCAGCGTTTACCTGAATCAGCTGTCCACTAAACAGATGGCTGATCAGAAGCTAAGCTTAGGTTCTTCGTTCAAAAGCAGCAGTGGAGGCCATCCCATATGCTCAAGGGACAGCTTCCAGATTTCCACACTCGTCTGTTCGACCAAACTCACACAGAACGGTAACATTTCCATCAAGTCAACTTTCTTTACTCTTTCCCCTCCAGCTTTCTCCCCTCACCTCCCTGACGGTGCAGGCATATGTTTGGACATTTTTCCACAGGATCCAGGAACCAGATCTTTAAAATTATGAAAGGGTTTGATAGGGTAGACGTAGAGATGATGTTTCCACTTGTTGGGGAGAGACCAGAACTAGGGGCCAAAAATGTAAGATAGTCACTAATAAATCCAAGAGGGGTTTCAGGAGAAACCTCTTTACCCAGAGATTGGTTGGAATGTGGAACTCGCTACCACGAGGAGTTGTTGAGGCGAATAGCATAGATGCATTTAAGGGGAAGCTAGATAAACACATGAGGTGGAAAGAAATAGGGTGATGATGGGGTGAAATGAAGAGAGGTGGGAGGAGGAATATATTGAGCATAAACACCGGCATAGACCAGTTGGGCTGAATGGCCTGTTTCTGTGCTGTAGACTCGATATAACTCTATGTAAGATGGGTGTTCATCATATGAAGCTAGATAATTAACATCGATGGGTGAGTTGACCGTGGAGGATTACAAGTGAGCCTGATCCAGTCCTCATCTGATATGCTAACGCATGTTCACTCCCTAGCAATCAGGACTGGCTAATTTTTGCTCACCCCGGAGGGTTTGTCCAGTTACGGTATCCTTGCCACTGTGCTGACTGTATTCGGACCAAGGATTAACTCTGGGATCCTTGGTTCAGTCCCACACTAGGTGGTACATTTATTAACTGATCTATTTGGGGAGCATATAATGCCATCTTTCTGTCAAGTTAGAGATTTTCCAATTATTGATAGAGTTGGAGGAACTGGGTGATGTAATAGGATAAACACTGACCTTTCACCTTTGATAACTGGGTTCAAATCCTGCACAGACTGATGGGATGAAATTCTCCTTTGTCTGCTGCCTGTAAGGGTCCTGTGTGAAATGACTTTGGCAGTCTCAGACCAACTCCTCGTGACTATGGGCCTACAGCATAAAACTATCCCTAATTAAGTGTGATGGAACACTCTTCGCTTGCCTGGATGGGTGCAGTTGCAACAACACTCAAGCTGGACTCCATCTAATACAAAGCAGTCCGCTTATTCAGCAGCCCATCCTCTACCTTAAACATCCACTCCCTCCAACACCGGGGCACCTTGGCTGCAGCTTGTACTATCTACAGGATCCACTGCAGCAATTCGCCAAGGCTTCTCCGACAGCAACCCCCCCAAACCAGCGGCCTCCACCACCTGGAAGGACGAGGGCAGCAGGTGCATGGGAACACCATCACCTCCAAGTTCCACTCCAAGTCACACACCATCCTGACTCGGACGTTTATCGGCCGTTCCTCCATCGTTGTTGGGTCAAAATCCTGGAACTCCCTACCTTCACTACACAGACTGCAGCGACTCAAGAAGAAGGCCCACCACCACCTTCTCAAGGGTAGCTAGGGATGGGCAATAAATGCTGGCCTTGCTAGTAATGCCCACATCCTGATAATTACATTTTAAAAAAGTACTAATTGGCAATACCACTCAGACTGGCTACAGGATAGTTGGAGTGAGACATGGAAGAAAAAATCTCACACTGGTGCAGTAGAGGGTGCTCTTCTGAGGTGAGGCTGAGTCGTGTTACCAGGGCGCAGTAGAGGCAGCTTTACTCTGCCTCCGAGCTGAGAGAGCTTGACACTGACACTAAGATGATAAAGGTTCTTAACCTTCGAAACTCCAGAGAATACAACCCCAATTTGTGTAATCTCTCCTCGTAACTTAACTCTTGAAGTCCGGGTATCATTCTAGTAAACCTACGCTGCACTCCCTCCAAGGCCAGTATGTCCTTCCAAAGGTGCGGTGCCCAGAACTGCTCACAGTGCTCCAGGTGCGGTCTAACCAGGGTTTTGTATAGCTGCAGCATAACTTCTGCCCCCTTGTACTCTAGTCCTCTAGATATAAAGGCCAGCATTCCATTAGCCTCATTGATTATTTTCTGCACCTGTTCATGACACTTCAATGATCTATGTACCTGAACCCCTAAGTCCCTTTGGACATCCACAGTTTTTAACTTTTTACCGTTTAGAAAGTACCCTGTTCTATCCTGTTTTGATCCAAAGTGGATGACCTCACATTTGTCTACATCGAATTCCATTTGCCACAGTTTTGCCCATTCACCTAATCGATCAATATCCCTTTGTAATTTTATGTTTTCATTTACACTGCTCACAATGCCACCAATCTTTGTGTCATCGACAAACTTAGATATGAGACATTCTATGCCTTCATCTAAGTCGTTAATAAATATTGTGAATAATTGAGGCCCCAAGACAGATCCCTGCGGGTCTCCACTAGTTACATCCTGCCAATGTGAGTACCTACCCATTATCCCTACTCTCTATTGCCTTTCGCTCAGCCAATTTCCTAACCAAGTCTGTACTTTTCCCTCGATTCCATGGGCTTCTATCTTAGCTAACAGTCTCTTATGTGGGACCTTATCAAATGCCTTTTGGAAGTCCATATAAATAACATCCATTGACATTCCCCTGACCACTACTTTAGTCACCTCTTCAAAAAATTCAATCAAGTTTGTCAGGCATGACCTACCTTTCACAAATCCATGCTGGCTCTCTCTGAAAATTCTTGAGGTGTTCAGTCACCCTATCCTTAATTATAGACTCCAGCAATTTCCCCACAACAGATGTTAGGCTAACTGGTCTATAATTTCCTGGTTTCCCTCTCTCTCCTTTCTTAAAAAGCAGAGTGACATGTGCAATTTTCCAATCCAGAGGGACAGTTCCTGAATCTAGAGAACTTTGAAAGATTATAGTTAGGGCATCTGCAATCTGCTCACCTATTTCCTTTAAAACCCTTGGATGGAAACCATCTGGTCCTGGGGATTTATCACTCTTTAGTGCTATTATCTTCTTCATTACTTTTGCTTTACTTATATTAATTTTATTGAGTCCCTGTCCCCGATTCAACATTAGTTTTCTTGGGATTTCCGGCATGCTATCCTCTTTTTCGACTGTAAATACTGACGCAAAGTAATTGTTCAACATGTCCGCCATTTCCCCATTGTCAAGGACAATATCCCCACTTTCAGTTTTTAAGGGGCCAACACTGCTCCTGACCACCTTCTTTTTCCTAATATAACTATAAAAGTTCTTCGTATTGGTTTTGATATCCCTTGCAAGTTTCTTTTCATATTCTCTTTTTGTAGCTCTTACTATCTGTTTTGTGACCCTTTGTTGATCTTTGTATCTTTCCCATTCGCCAGGATCTGTGCCATTTTTTGCCTTTTTGTATGCCCTTTCCTTATGTCTTATACTGTCCCTTACCTCTTTCGTTGTCCATGGCTGTTTTTTTTGCAAGTAGAGTTCTTGCCCCTCAGGGGTATAAACCGGTTCTGTATCTCGTTAAATGTTTCTTTAAACATTTCCCACTGATCATCAGTCGTTTTACCCACTAACAGATTTGCCCAGTTTACTGCGGACAGTCTCTGTCTCATCCTATTGAAGTCGGCCTTGCCCAAGTCTAGAATCTTAGCAGCTGATTCACTTTCTTCCCTTTCAAACACTACATTGAACTCGATCATGTTATGATCGCTATTGGATAGATGTTCACGCACAGTTAAGCTGTTAACTAAATCTGGTTCATTACTCATTACTAAATCTAGTATGGCTTACCCCCTTGTTGCCTCTAGGATATACTGCTGTAGAAAACTATCCCGGACACACTCAAGAAATTCACTACCTTTCTGACAGTTGCTAGTCTGCTTTTCCCAATCTATGTGAAGGTTAAAGTCCCCCATTAAGACCATTATGCCTTTGTTACACGCCTGTCTAATCTCTGCAGAGGTGAGGGCAGAAGTGCGGGAAATAGGATGGACACGTTTGAGGGCCCTGTCAACTACAGTGGAGGGGAATCCTCGGTTGAGGACTGGACTAACATGTCTGCCTAGATTATGGGCTTTAAGTCTTGAAATGGGCCTCCAACCTATCTGCTTCAGCCCCAGAAGGAGGAATGCTACTGACTGTCAATCTGAAAGGACATCATAGAATCATTCGGCCATTCGGCCCATCGTGCCTTTGCCTGAAACAGCTATCCAATTAGTTCCACTCCCCTGCTCTTTCCCCATAGCTCTGCAAATATTTCATTTTCAAGTTTATATCCAATTCCTTTTTGAAAGTTATTATTGAACCTGCTTCCATCGCCCTTTCAGGCAGTGCGTTCCACATCATAACAACTTGCAGCATAAAAAATGTCACCCCATCTCCCCTCTGGGTCTTTTGCCAATTACCTTAATATAAAATCCCTAGGTTTAAAAGAATAAGAGGAGATCTTATTGAAACATATATGATCCTGAGGGGACTTGAAGGGGTAGATGCTGAGAGGATGGTTCCCCTTGTGGGAGAGACTATAACTCAGGGCCACAGTTTAAAAATAAGGGGTCTCCCATTTAAGACGGAGATGAGGAAAAATTTTTTCTATTTGCTATTTTACTGCAACTGGACTCATGAATGCCAATGTTGAATGAGATATTATTCCACAGTCATGATATTACATCGTCAAATGATTTTGATTTTGTTTCTTTTTTCATTTTCTTCCATAGCTAAGATAGTTTTTTTATATAAATAGTAAACTTAGGCATAATAAGGCAATTGGATCAAATAGGCCGTTGCCCTTAAATGGGATATAATCATGCACTGCAAAGCCCTTTAATGTCCTTACATTCTATTAGATGGGTGGTACATCGCTAAGATGATTATAGCCCTGTGGTCTCTTTTTCCCCCCATTAGGCCTAGTGTACATGGCAATAGGATTTATTTCCCAGCCTATATAATATTCTAATCTGCGTTTTTTTATTTTTTTTTTCCTTATTCTTCATAATCCAGTGGACCTCTTGGGTTTGTTGAAATGGCGTTCCAACATCAGTGCACTGAAAGAGAATCTGAAAAATCTGATGAAGGTGGACGGAGGGGAAGTGGTCAAGGTAAGTGTGAGCGATCGGAACTAATACAGTTGGTTTGTCTGTTGTTTCACGGGTATGCATTGAGGTGAGGAATGTTGGAAAAAGGCAATTATTTTCCCACCTCATATCCGGTAACTCAACATGTCAAGCTACACTGGTAAGCTTGCTTGTTTGGTTATCCCACCTTTTTGGTTGTGAGTTCAAGTCCCACTCCAGTTACTTGAGCACATAATCTAGACTGACACTCCCAGTACAGTACTGAGGGAGTGCTGCACTGTTGGAGGTGCCGTCTTTCCGATGAGACATTAAACCGAGGCCCCGTCTGGCCTCTCAGGTGGACGTAAAACATCAGACAGCACTATTTTGAAGGCGAGCAGGGGAGTTCTCCCCGGTGTCCTGGCCAATATCTTTCCCTCAACCAACATTGCGAAAAGACGGATTATCTAGCCATTATCACATTTCTGTTTGTGGGACCTTGCTGAGCGTAAATTGGCTGCTGCGTTTCCTACATTACAACAGTGACTACACTTCAAAATTACTTTGTTGGCTGTAAAGCGCTCTGGGACATACTGAGGCCATGAAAGGCGCGATATAAATCCAAGTCTTTCTTTCTTTTGATGAATAAAGGATGCAGGATACATTTCTGTTCAAAACAATACACAAATTTTGAACAATTGTTCACTGCACCTTCTCCTTGACTCATGCACAGGCACGATGGGCCAAATGGCTGTCTCCTTTGCCTTAAGATTCTATGATGCTCTGAAGAGATTGAGGAACATGGTGAGGATAAGATCGATTGAGAAAGTTGTTAGACCTAATCGCCTTCCTAAAAATTCTCAAGTTCCAAAGTAACAGAATCCCTAACGACAACAGGGCATTTTATGGTCCATTCAGGTGGAAATGTAGCATTTATTTTTGGACGTCACCTTGCTGCACACAGGAGGTGTTGTGGACTCAAGGACTCGTTTACCAGCTCTGTGCACACAGGAGAGAACAGTGAGGCCGTTGATGAAACGAGGAGGCCCATGAAAGCATTGATTTGCATCTAATATGACACTGCTTAATTCCAGTACCAGCACAATTCAGCAAAGACCTGCAGTGTGTCATCATCTGGCTTAGCAAGGGATGAGGGAACAACACACCTGCAGGTTTTAACTGTGCCTGTCCCATCTGCCTCTGTATTTCTCTAAGAAAATGTAAGGCGGTGGATTTGGAATTTGGAAGGTCATTGAATCCTTTATAAATGTGTAGAATTGAAGGGGTGGGCGGGGGGGGGGGAGGGAGGATTTTTTGTTTAAAATCTAAAATTATATTTTAGTCAAATAGCTGTGGTGAACTCTGAGGAACAGAACGTTGTTCACCCAGGTGTCAGCCGTGGCTCATTGAGTAGCACTCTCACCTCTGATGGTAGAAGGTTGTGGGTTCAAGTCCCACTCCAGGGATTTGAGCACAAAAATATCTAAGCTGATATTCCCAGTGCAGTGTCTGAGGGAGTGCTGGACTCTCAGAGGTGCGGAGAAACCAAGGTCCCATCTGCCCTCTCGGTAAAACTTCCGATGCCACTACCTTGAAGAAGAGCAGGTGTCCTGGTAAACATTTATCCCCCAACCAACATCACCAAAACAGATTATCTGGTCATTGTTACTGTGTGTGGGATCTTGCTGTGTGCAAATTTTCTGCTGCGTTTCCTACATCACAACAGTGATTCGCACAAATCAGCTAAGATCAACAGTGCAGCACCATCCAGCTGGTAACCTTCAAAAGTACTTAATTGGCTGTAAAGCGCTTTGGGATGTCCTGAGGTCATAAAGGAAAGTTCTTTCTTTCTTCCAGTGTCGTCATCAAATACCCTCAGGTCAAACGAGGCACGAATTAGATGCCGGATAAATCTCCTTCTGTGTAGCCCTACCAAAGCAGCACAGCTCCAACCTCAATAGATGTGATCTATGACCAGTCGGCCTCCTTGTGTTACTGGGTTGCATCACCGCGCTCTCGTCCAGGCGTGGTGTTGCTAGGTGTGTCGTTACGAGCCCGCAGCACCCCTTTTATAATGGTCACGCCCGGCCTATCGCTTTTGACTTCTTTTGTCGAAAGAGACGCTCAAAAACTCAAAGCAGAAATACGAGCTGCCTCTTTAGAGGTTAAATGTTATGGGTTTGTAATGCACAAGAAGCATTGTGTTCCTGGGTGGCTGGGAGAGAGACGCGCTCTGCGTTTTTATTGTGATGATAAATGACTATGATAGCATCAAACAACAAACGGATATTATTTTTTAATAAAAAAAAGCAGGGGGAAGGAATTGGAAGATATAGTTTTGCCCTTTCCCCCCTCTCCCTGACTGTCAAGCTCTGTGTACTAAGAGCTTTATCTGGAACTTCGCTGATGCGGTGGATTGTCTTGAGGTTGTACATCATAGTCTGTGACGAGCACAGCTACCAACTGAAACACAAACACATAGAATTGTATTAAATTTACAGCACAGAAACAGGCCATTCGGCCCAACCAGTCTATGCCGGTGTTTATACTCCACACGAGCATCCTCCCTCCTCATTTCATCTCACCCTGTCAGCTTATCCTTCTATTCCTTTCTCCCTCATGTGTTTATCTTGCTTCCCCTTAAATGCATCTATGCTATTCACCTCAACTACTCCTTGTGGTAGCGAGTTCCACATTCTAACCACTCTTTGGGTAAAGAAGTTTTTCCTGAATTCCTTATTGAATTTATTATTGACTATCTTATATTTATGACCCCTAGTTTTGGTCTCCTCCACAAACGTAAACTTTGTCTCTACGACTATCCTATCAAACCCCTTCATAATTTTAAAGACGTCTATCAGGTCACCCTCTCTTTTCTAGAGAAAAGAGCCCCAGCCTGATGGTTATAACCTCTTAGTTCTGGTATCAACTCTGTAAATATTTTTTTGCACCTTCTCCAGTGCTTCTATATCCTTTTTGTAATATGGAGAAAAGAACTGTTCACAGCTTTCTTCAGCAGCTCCTCTCCTGCGACGAAGGTTTTATTTTTCAATTTTCTCCCTCCTGTCCCGAAGGAGCTGCTCTATTCTGTGGTACAGCTCCTCGAGTGCAGGCAGCCCTCCAACAGATAGGATGTTGGGTTGCTACCTAGGAACAGGAGTAGGCCATTCAGCCCCTCGAGCATGTTCTGCCATTCAATTAGATTGTGGCTGATCTGTATCTGAACTCCACTTACCCGGCTTGGCTCCATAACCCTGAATACCTTTACCTAACAAAAAATCTATCAATCTCAGCTTTGAAACTTTCAGTTGACCTCCAGCCTCAACAACTTTTTGGGAGAGAGAGTTCTACATTTTCATTGTGTGAAGAAGTGCTTCCTGACATCACCCCTGAATGGCCTAGCTCTAGTTTGAAGGTTATGGCCCCTTGTCCTGGACACCCCACCATAGGAAATAGTTTCTCTCTATCAACCCATCAAATCCTTTAACCATCTTAAACACCTCAATTAGATCACCCCTTAATCTTCTATACTTGAGGAAATACAAGCCTAGTCTATGCAACCTGTCCTCATAATTTAGCTCTGTTCACCCGAGTCCTCATTCTTTAGCTTTGACAAACTATTCAAGATGTTTTTTGGGGGAATGGGGGAAAGAGCCTCACAACTGAGCCTGGCCCTTGTCCTCACCTGATGTTCACACAAGTACACTTTCCAGCAGGGGGCGCTGGATGGTGACCTGGAAGGGGAAACCCTGGCTGATGTTTCACTTCCTTGAAACAGCAGTCAATCAAATGGCCTTAACTGGCCGAGGCGTGCTAACTCAACTGAAACAGTATCTCATGTTTCTATTGCGGATGTCTCCAATTGCTTTACCACAACAACAGCAACAACTTGATGGGAGGACGGGACTTGGTGCGAGTTAGGATGTGGGCAGTAGAGTTTTGGTTGCACTCAAGAGGCAATTACATCCAAGGGGGCAAAATCAGCATCACCAAGGACTGATCCTGGTGATCTTCACGGTCAATGACTCAGTTCCACGTTGAGTGGTGTAATTGCCAACTCGACCAATGGATTTCAGATTTTTATAATTCAGGTATTTTTTCACATGTAGTCACAGTACTCTCCAGTATGTAATAGATGGGATTAAAGTACTAAGTGTAAGGTATACTTATATTAATATAAGATTTGAGGTCCTGAGTTACAACACAGTAGGGGTAGTTTCATGACTTGGGGCTCCTAGCGGGGAGCCTCACCCTCTCATATTGGAAATTTGGGCCCAACATTTTAACCATTACCCTGAACATCCTGTTAGGACCCTGCCCCACCCCTACATCCACTGATCAGAAAACTTCATGGGTGTAATGTTGATGCCCCTTATACATCTCTCCTGATTGACGTCAATGGAAATGAAAATGGGGAGAGATGTATAACAGGCATCTAATCCACTATCACCTGTTTTATACGATCATCCAATGTAACCATTATCCCTCATGTATTTAGAATTCAGATGAAGAGATGATTTGGCTCAGTTATGGTAACAAGTCACAAGATAGGTATTGATGAGTTGTTCATTCGGCCTAATCCAACTCAACCATCTAGAAAAACCTACTGTGTCCCCATCACAGCAACCCAATGTTTCTTGAATGACTGCAGGGTCTTTGCCCCTACCAGGAGTTCCATCCAGCTGCATATCACACTTTTATTTTATGAAGAACTCCCCTGACATTAGTCCTAAATTTGCCTTTTTACCAGCTGGAACTTGTGCCCCTTAGTTCTGTTGTTATGGCTTATCTCAAAGTAGTTCTCCTATGATGGCGCTCCCCACCATTGGATAATCCTACTGACAGTCACTGTCTCTGTTCACATACGATGAACAGCCAGTAAGAGAAGGATTCAATGGAACTTGAGTCAGTGCCTTCAGAAGCGGAAGGGGAAAAGGCTGGGAGAGTGGAGACAGAAATACTCAGCAATCATACAACTATACAGCACAGGAGGCCATTCGGCCCATCATGCCTGTGTCGGCTCTTTGAAAGAGTGATCCATTTAGTCCCACTCCCCTGCTAACTCCCCATAGCCCTGCAAATTTTTCCTTTTCAAGTATTTATCCAATTCCCTTTTGAAAGTTATAATTGAAACTGCTTCCACCACCCTTTCAGGCAGTGCAGTCCAGATCATACTGGCCTGTAAATTGCTCCGAGCGGTGAAAGAACAGCGCTCCCTGCTCCATAGATTTACACTCACCCACTAACTTACTGCGAGAACTTCCTCTAATAGGGAGCGGAGAAGAGCCCAGCGTTACCTCCAGCGAAGCTAGGACTCACGGGCGAAGTGAAAGGATCGATCTCTCCCCTCGACCACTCAGATTGCAGCATCCCTGAAAAGCCGTGAAGAGTGAAAACCTTGAAGTGAAAGCTGCAACAATAAAATCATTTGTAAAAACAGTTATAGAGAGCGAACAAAAGAGAGGGTATGAAAAGTCGAATTAAATAAGAGACAGAAAGGAAAAGGTTTTTTTAAAAATTAATTTTTAAATTTAAAAATAATATTTTTTAATGACGAAAATCTATTAAAATAAAAATAAATGAGACGCCACATTTTTAAAAGTTAATTTTTAGTTGTTATATTATATATGGTATATTTAAGTGCTCCTGTTTGTGGCATTATTAGTTAGTTTCCAGCTGGGCAGAAGAGCAAGTTGGCGCTAGTCTGTTGATTCCATTGATTGCATGCACCGATGTCCGAAGGTGAAGCTATCAGATTGCCAGGAAGAGCGAGTACCTGATTTTTGTGTTTGACTGAGCACGTGCAAACGTCAGAACTTAAACTTTCATTGGGCTACTAATAACAGTTGCGCTAACCGTACTTTTAAAAGTAATTTCCAGCCCAATAACTCGCTAAGAAATTATCTCCTCATTCCCTGCCCCCTGGTTTTTTTTAGACAATTATCTTAAATCTGTGTCCTCTGGTTACCGACCCTCCTGCCAGTAGGAACCGTTTCTCATTATTTACTCTATCAAAGCACCTTCATAATTTTGAACAGCTCTATTAAATCTCCCCTTAACCTTCTCTGCTCCAAGGAGAACAATCCCAGCTTCTCTAATCTCTCCACATAACTGAAGTCCCTCATCCCTGCAAGAGTCAAGACATATCTGTTTAAAACATTACAATAGCATGTTTGCTCTGTGACAATAATATTGATGTTCATGCCCAGAAACACTTAGCAGAACCTCACAGAATAAGGTTCTCATTTTTATTTGAAGCACCAACTTCTTTTATTCCAGCCAAGTGGATGACAGCAGTGGGAATCTGAAATGCTTTGTCCAATTTGTAACTTGCGTCAGTTTAATTAGGATTCACTACTTACATAACATAATCCAAAATGATTCATTTGTAAACCATAACCTACAGTGCTTTGGGTTGCTATTAGACATACAGTCTTAATAGGGCTTAAGAGCGTAATGCCCCAATCTAATTAATTTTAGAGACACTATTGTGTAAAGGAATCTCCCATTATTTGACAATTTGCCAAACATCGCAGGTCGAAATGACTCTCCGTCGGGCTTCAAGGATTTTTCTATTTTTATTTCTATTTTTCACAAGATAATTACGGAGGAGGAAGGCCCTTCTTCTTGATCCGTTCCTGTCCTTGTGGTGAAGGTGCTTTTACAATGACGCTAGATAGGGAATTCCAGGATTTTGACTCAGTGACAGTGAAGGAACGGTGATATATGTCCAAGTCTGAATGGTGTGTGACTTGGAGGAGGAAATTGGAGGTGATAATGTTCCCATACTGTAATAAGTCGAACCATAATGCTCTCAGTATCCAGGAACAGATACAGGCAAGGGAATCCCTTCTCTCTATTCATCCCACCATTTCTGCTGCATTACAGTGGGTAGGCAGAGAGCTAGCTTACAGAAAACTCCACCACCAATTGTTAAAAAAAGCAACCAGAGAGGGAAAAAAAATCAATTATACACCAATAGATCACATAATTTTAAGTACTTTCCCTAAAATTCTGATGTGGGGGTGAGTATACACCATTCCTTGTACTATAGGGTATAGTTACGTATAAAGAGTATAGCATGCACCAGCCCTTACAACTGCATTTCTGCATTCAGCTTAGCATGACATATTTTCCTTAAATAATTAGTTATGAAATTGTAATCCCCTCCGACCAGTACATGCTTGAGAGTAGAAATGTCGGCCACTACTTCAGTTCAACCACAATTAAAGCACTTTGCCCTTTGTTTAGTGAGTATAGATCCTCATAATGGGATGCATTTAAGAGGAAGTTCGATAAGTACAAGAGGGAGAAAGGAATAAAAGGATGAGGGCATTGCAGTTGTTCAGGAAAGAAAGGAGGGGTTAGTGGCAGTATTGATTAAGGAGAATATTGCAGTGCTGGAGAGAGAGGATGTCCTGGAGGGGTCAAGGATAGAATCTATTTGGTTAGAGTTAAGGAACAATAGAGGTGCCATTACACTACGATTCTATAGGCCACAAGCAAGTGGGAAGGATATAGAGGAGCAAATTTGTAGGGAAATTACAGAGAGGTGCAAAAGCCATAGAGTAGTGATGACAGGGGACTTCAACTATCCTAACATAGACTGGGAGAACAATAATATAAGGGGCAAAGAAGGGGAGGAATTTTTGAAATGTGTTCAGGATAACTTTCTCGACCAGTATGTTTCCGGCCCAACGAGGAAGGAGACATTGCTGGACTTGATTCTAGGGAACGAGGCGGGCCAAGTGGAGCAAGTGTCAGTGGCGGAGCATTTAGGGACCAACCGATCATAGTATCATAACATTTAGAATAGCTATGGAAAAGGACTCTGACCACTCTAAAGTAAAAATACTCAATTGGAGGAGGGCCAATTTCAGTGGGATGAGAACAGATCTGGCCCGGGTAAATTGGAATCAAAGATTGGCAGGCAAAACTATAATTGAACAGTGGGCGGCTTTTAAAGAGGAGATGATTCAGGTACAGGCAAGTTACAATCCAACGGGGGAGAAAAGTAGGGCAACTAAAGCCAGAGCTCCCTGGATGAGAAAGGAGATAGAGAGTGAGATGAAGCAGAAAAAAGTGGTGTATGACAGGTATCAGGTTGATAACACAAGTGAGGCAGAATATAGAAAGTTCAGAGGGGAAGTGAGAAAGGAAATAAGAGGGGCAAAGAGAGAGTATGAGAATAGACTCACAACCAACATAAAAGGGAATCCAAAAGTCTTCTATAGACATGTTAACAGTAAATGGGTAGAAAGAGGAGGGGTGGGGCCAATCAGGGACCATAAAGGAGATCTACTCATGGAGGCAGAGGGCATGGCCGAGGTAGTAAGTGAGTACTTTGCATCTGTCTTTACCAAGGAAGAAGATGCTACCAGAGTCTCGGTAAAGGGAGATATAGTTAAGATACTGAATGGGCTAAAAATTGAGAAAGAAGAGGTACTTAAAATAGATAAATCACCTGGTCCGGATAGGATGCTAAGGGAAGTAAGGGTGGAAATTGCAGAGGTACTGGCCATAATCTTCCAGACATCTTTAGATACGGGGGTGGTGCCAGAGGACTGGAGAATTGCAAATGTTACACCCTTGTTCAAAAAAGGGTGTAAAGATAAACACAGCAACTACAGGCCAATCAGTTTAACCTCGGTGGTGGGGAAACTTTTGGAAATGATAATCCGGGACAGAATTAACAGTCACTTGGACGAGTGTGGATTGATTAGGGGAAGCCAGCATGGATTTGTTAAAGGCAAATCATGTTTAACCAACTTGATAGAGTTTTTTGATGAGGCAACAGAGAGGGTAGATGAGGGCAATGTCGTTGATGTGGTGTATATAGGTTTTCAAAAAACATTTGATAAAATGCCACATGGTAGGCTTGCTATCAAGATTGCGGCCCATGGAATAAAGGGGGCAATAACAACATGGATACAGAATTGGCTAAATGACAGGAAACAGAGAGTAGTGGTGAACGGTTGTTTTTCGGACTGGAGGGAGGTGTACAGTGGTGTTCCCCAGGGGTCGGTGCTGGGAGCACTGCTTTTCTTGATATATATTAATGACTTGGACTTGGGTGTACAGGGCACAATTTCAAAATTTGCAGTTGACACAAAACTTGGAAGGGTAGTAAACAGTGAGGAGGATAGTGATAGACTTCAGGAGGATATAGACACACTGGTGGTATGGGTGGAAACGTGGCAGATGAAGTTTAACGCGGAAAAATGCGTGGTGATGCATTTCAGTAGGAAAAATGAGGAGAGGCAATATAAACTAAAGGGTACAATTCTAAAAGGGGTACAAGAACAGAGAGATCTGGGAGTATATGTGCACAAATCGTTGAAGGTGGCAGGGCAGGTTGAGAAAGTGGTTAAAAAAGCATACGGGATCCTGAGCTTTATAAATCGAGGCATAGAATACAAAAGCAAGGAATTCATGATGAACCTTTATAAAACACTGGTTTGGCCACAACTGGAGTATTGTGGCCAGTTCTGGGCACCACACTTTAGGGAGGATGTGAAGGCCTTAGAGAGGGTGCAGAGGAGATTTACTGGAATGATTCCAGGATGAGGGACTTTAGTTACATGGATAGACTGGAGAAGCTGGGATTGTTCTGCTTAGAACAGAGAAGGTTCAGAGGAGATTTGATAGAGGTGTTCAAAATCATGAAGGGTCTAGACAGAGTAGATAGAGAGAAATTATTCTCATTGGCGGAAGGGTCAAGAACCAGAGGATACAGATTTAAGGTGATTGGCAAAAGAACCAAAGGCGACATGAGGAAAAACCTTTTTACACAGCGAGTGGTTATGATCTGGAATGTACTGCCTGAGGGGGTGGTGGAGGCAGATTCAATCGTGGCCTTCAAAATGGAACTGGATAAGTACTTGACGGGAAAAAATTGCAGGACTATGGGGATAGGGCAGGGGAATGGGACCAGCTGAATTGCTCTTGCAGAGAGTAGACATGGGCTCGACGGGCCGAATGGCCTCCTTCTGTGCTGTAACCATTCTATGATTCTATATGCTGATAGGATTAGATGTAGAGGGATGGGAGGAGACTCGTGTGGGTGGCGCATGAACACCGGCACAGACCAGCTAGGCCAAATGGCCTATTTCTGTGCTGTAAATTCTATGTAATTTTTTTAATTATTCGTTCATGGGATGTGGGCGTCACTGGCAAGGCCAGCATTTATTGCCCATCCCTAATTGCCATTGAGAAGGTGGTGGTGAGCCGCCTCCTTTAACCGCTGCAGTCCGTGTGGTGAAGGTTCTCCCACAGTGCTGTTAGGTAGGGAGTTCCAGGATTTTGACCCAGCGACGACAATCGCAACCTTTCATTAAACTAGCACGCAGAGGAATTTCCTTGGAAAGTGTTTGCACGTTCCCTCTTAATATCAGTCATGTGGTGAGACTCCACCCTGCTAAATTCACCCACATTCACTCTTTATTGTTTCCTAACTTCTTGGTGAGTTTACATTGCGAGACTTGAGTACAGAGAATTGGAACATTTCTTTCTACTCTGTACACCCAATGTTGAGTGTTGCCACGTGCGATGCAGCATGGGTGAGATGGAGGTTACAGCTGCCTCTAACCTGCACGTAGAAAACAAATGGCAATCAAATATGCAGAATGATTATCCCAGCGTGATTGATGACACGACTCAATAAAATGTCAAATAAAATAAGAATTCGAGTGAGACCATTGAATTAATGTGTGCGATTCTATTGTTAGACCAAGGTGCCTTGCGAATCTTGTCATTTCAACTGTGTACGCATTAATTCAGCTCCATCGCGCTGCCAGGTTCAGTAACTCATTGCATCCAACACATTCTGTTAATGACTCGTGTTAATCCAGCTCCCTCACGCTGTCAGACTCAGTAACTCCTCCTAGCCAGCATCCTGCGTTAATGACTGTATATCTCTACCCATCCAGTTCCCTCACTTTGTCAGGCTCCGTAACTCATCCTACCCAACACCTTCTGTTAATGGCTGATGTTAATTCAGCCCTGTCACACTGCCAGACTCATTGCATCCAACACCTTCAGTTAATGACTGATGTTAATTCACCTTCCTCGCGCTGTTCAGCTGCGTAACTCTTTCCAGCCCTGTTTTACTGACTGTATCTCTAATGATATTAATGCTGCTTCTTCATACTGTCGGGCTCAGTAATCACTCCCAGCCAACCTCCTGTGTTAATGATTGTATCTGTACTGATGGGAATCCAGCTCCTTCCATAGGTCTTGAAATTCCTGGTTTATGGACACGTTGGCAGTGGGAGGGATGGGTGCAATTTGGCTCAAGTCCAAGATCGACCAGGGATCTTTCCAGGCCTGTCAAAATTTCCAGCACTTTCATGGAGGAGTGGGGTATTATAATCCCATGTAAATGAGGGAATTGGAACATACGATATATTTTCCTCATTTACACCCTTAGGGCACCAGGGACACTTATTGAATTCCTGGCACTCAGTGTTACTTGGCAAGTGAAAGGGGCACTTAAAAATTCAAAGTCAGCAGCTTCATTATGATTGTATCGCATGACATAAGAACATAAGAAATAGGAGCAGGAGTAGGCCATCCGGCCCCTCGAGCCTGCTCCGCCATTCAACAAATCATAGCTGATCTTCTACCTCAATGTGACGTTAGACGGCGAACTGGATGACCTTGACCTTTTCTCATCAAGCAGTTCCTATGTTTAAAGGTTGGTTCTGGCCATCCAGTCAATCTACACGCAGCAATTGATTACCAAAACCAGGAGAAGGTGCCTCAGCAAAATCGGACCCCCCAACACCCCCCGATCTCCCCCCCCCCCCCACTAGCCTTGGTGGGCAGCTCAATTGGGCTGAAAATGGGGCAAATCATTTGGACCTTAACCGTGGGATCGCAGTTGTATTCCAAGGTGTTAGCTGTGGCTCAATGGGGAGCCCTCTCACCTCTGTGACAGAGGGTTGTGGGTTTAAGCCCCGCTTCCAGAGACTTGAGCACAAAATTCATGCTGACACTTCAGAGCAATAATGAGGGAGCGCTGCACTGTCAGAGATGCCATTTTTCAAATGAGATGTTAAGCTGAGGCCCTGCCTGCCCTCTCAGATGAACGTAAAAGATTGCAAGGCACCATTTTGAAGAAGAGCAGGGTGAGATCTCCCCAATGTCCTGGCCAATATTTATCCCTCAATCAACACCACAAAAACAGATGATCTGATCTTTATCTCATTGCTGCACAAATTGGCTGCTGGGTACCCTACATTTACAACAGTGTCTACACCTCAAAAGTACTTCATTGGCTGTAAAGTGCTTTCGGACACCTAAAGTCATGAAAGGCATTATGTAAATGCAAGTCTTTCTTTATTCCAAAAATCAGGTGGGTAGAAATTCCACTCAACACAGACCCCCCCCCCCCCCCACACAAGGCATCCTCTGAAATTCAGGGGCCTTGCAGTTTAAACACAGAAAAATGTAACACTATTGTATTTAGGTTGTGCCTACTTCTGTAGGTTTTTAACATATCTGGAATTATCCCCTCACATTTTTAACTGCAGTAAGTGGAGACTCTTCAATGACTGTAAATCAAGGTACACTGAGAAACTTCTCCCTCACCCCATGTCTCTCCTTCTTTGTTCCTGCAGTTCCTCCAGGATACGCTGGATGCTCTCTTTAGTATCATGATGGAGTTTTCAGATGACAACGCGTATGATAAGCTCGTGTTTGATGCTCTGGTAAGACCTCAATCCCTCAGTTTATTATCCGTCTGTTTTTTTCTGTCAGAAAATAAGACGGTGTTATGGTGTGTTCAGAGGTGACTAGAAATCATACTCTTTGGGGGTGATTTTAAACCCCAAGAACGGTTGGGTTGGGGACGGGTGGGAGTTGAAAATGATTTTATGGGTCGCGAGCGCAACCCGGCTTTATTTCCGGGTTTAACGTCAGCGCAGAAAAGTACAGGCTTCCCACTGGGAATACAAAGTCCGAAAATTTTGCGGTTGCGACCCAAAAAAAACAACTATTTTCAACTCCAACCCGCCCGCTCTTGGGGTTTAAAATCACTCCCTTTATTTTTCTTTTAAAAGAGAGTCTTTTTTTCAAGAATATGTGTGCTCATCAAGAAAAGAGAAGTTTTTTTTAATCTTAATTGGAGAAACACTAATTTCTTTTGGGAAAGGGAGCCTGACACCCTTATCTGCTCTGGCCTGTTTCGCTCTAGTCCCACATTACCTGGTTGACTTGCCCTCTTCACGCAAAGGGTCGTAGAAATCTGGAACTGTCTCCCCCAAAAGGCCATGGATACTGGGGGTCAATTGGAGCTTTCAAGATTGATAGATTTTTGTCAGGTAAGGTGTAGCGAGAGAAATGGAGTTAAGACGGTTAAGTGGAGTTGAGGTACAGATCAGCCATGATCTAACTGAATGGCGGAGCAGGCTCGAGGGTTTGATTGGCCGACTCCTGTTCTTATGTTCCTCTGGGAGTTTGGTTTTGAATGGAAATTCAGTAGTCAACTTGAGTTCCACTAGTCCATCAGACGAAGATCAAGTACGAGACAGTCAACAAATAATATGGACGGACAGGCGAGGACTGTATTGGGTGGAACTTGCAAGATGTGGGAGTTTCTGGAAGCGAAGTGTGTCCAGGCAAACCCCAAATGCAAGAAGTGTCTCCAGGTGGACTCATATGAGCTCAAAGTTACTGAGCTTGAGAAATAGTTGGAGGCAATACACACTACACAGGAGGCAAGGAACCTGGATGACTATCCCATAGCTAGAGAGGAATAATGAGTCAGAGGAAGGGAAGTGGGCAACAATCTGCTGGGGGTGGAAGGATTTCCTAGGGATATGATATGTATACAGCGCTGGATAGCTATGATGCAGACAAGGAGGCACAACAAAGGGAGAGAAATCACAACTAATGCCTTGGCACTATCGAGCAAGTGATTACTGAGGGAAGAGTAATAGTGTTGAGAAAAGGCAAGTGGGATAGGAATTGAGGATGAGATCTATCGGCAATTTAGAGAAGTTACAGATTTGTACTCTTCAAGTGTCAGTTCGGCTCAGTTGGTAGTTTTTGCACCTCTGAGTCAGAAAGTCATACGTCCAAGCTCCACTCCAGGACTTACAAAGATACACAAGAATATTCAGGAATGGGGGGAAACTATTGAGGTTCCTCTGGCTAGACTGGAGCTCATAATTCAGTGCTGTACTGAGGGAGTGCTGCATTGTCGTAAGAACATAAAAACATAGGAATTAGGAGTAGGAGCAGGCCATAAGGCCCCTCGAGCCTGCTCCGCCATTCAATAAGATCATGGCTGATTTGCTACCTCAACTCCACTTTCCTGCCCTATTCCCATATCCCATATCCCTTGATACCCTTATTGTCCAAAAATCTATCAATCTCAGTCTTGAATGTACTCAACGACTGAGCATCCACAGCCCTCTGGGGTAGAGAATTCCAAAGATTCACAACTCTCTAAGTGAAGAAATTTTTCCTCATCTCAGTCTTAAGACTATGATCCCTAGTTCTCGATTCACCAGCCAGGGGAAACAACCTCTCAGCACCGACCCTTTGAAGCCCTCTAAGAATTTTATATGTTTCAATGAGATCACCTCTCATTTTTCTAAACTCCAGTGAGTATAGGCCCATTCTACTCAACCTCTCCTCATAGGACAACCCTCTCATCCCAGGAATCAATCTAGTGAACCTTTGTTGCACCGCCTCTAAGGCAAATATATCCTTCCGTAGGTAAGGAGTCCAGAACTGTACACAGTACTCCAGGTGCGGTCTCATCAGAGCTGGATATAATTGCAGCAAGACCTCCTTACATTTAAACTTCAAGCCCCTGCAATAAAGGCTAACATACCATTTGCCTTCCTAATTGTTTGCTGTACCCGACAATGTGGAAAATTGCCCAGGTATGTCCTGTCCACAAAAAGCAGGACAAATCCAATCCGGCCAATTACTGCCCTATCAGTCTACTCTCAATCATCAGCAAAGTGATGGAAGGTATCGTTGACAGTGCTATCAAGTGGCACTAACTCACCAATAACCTGCTCACCGATGCTCAGTTTGGGTTCCGCCAGAACCACTCAGCTCCAGACCTCATTACAGCCTTGGTCCAAACATGGACAAAAGAGCTGAATTCCAGAGGTGAGGTGAGAGTGACTGCCCTTGACATCAAGGCAGCATTTAACCGAGTGTGGCACCAAGGAGCCCTAGTAAAATTGAAGTCAATGGGAATCAGGGGGAAAACTCTCCAGTGGCTGGAGTCATACCTAGCACAAAGGAAGATGGTAGTCGTTGTTGGAGGCCAATCATCTCAGCCCCAGGACATTGCTGCAGGAGTTCCTCAGGGCAGTGTCCTAGGCCCAACCATCTTCAGCTGCTTCATCAATGACCTTCCCTCCATCGTAAGGTCAGAAATGGGGATGTTCGCAGATGATTGCACAGTGTTCAGTTCCATTTGCAACCCCTCAAATAATGAAGTAGTCCGAGCCCGCAAGCAGCAAGACCTGGACAACATCCAGGCTTGGGCTCATAAGTGGCAAGTAACATTCGTGCCAGACAAGTGCCAGGCAAAGACAATCGCCAACAAGAGAGAGTCTAACCACCTCCCCTTGACATTCGATGGCATTACCATTGCCGAATCCCCCACCATCAACATCCTGGGGGTCACCATTGATCAGAAACTTAACTGGACCAGCCATATAAATACTGTGGCTACAAGAGCAGGTCAGAGGCTGGGTATTCTGCGGCGAGTGACTCACCTCCTGACTCCCCAAAGCCTTTCCACCATCTACAAGGCACAAGTCAGGAGTGTGATGGAATACTCTCCACTTGCTTGGATGAGTGCAGCTCCAACAACACTGAAGAAGCTCGACACCATCCAGGACAAAGCAGTCTGCTTGATTGGCACCCTATCCACCACCCCAAACATTCACTCCCTTCACCACCGGCGCACTGTGGCTGCAGTGTGTACCATCCACAGAATGCACTGCAGCAACTTGCCATGGCTTCTTCGACAGCACCTCCCAAACCCGCGACCTCTACCACCTAGAATGACAAGAGCAGCAGGTACATGGGAACAACACCACCTGCACGTTCCCCTCCAAGTCACACACCATCCCGACTTGGAAATATATCGCCGTTCCTTCATCGTCGCTGGGTCAAAATCCTGGAACTCCCTTCCTAACAGCATTGTGTAAGAACCTTCACCACATGGACTGCAGCGGTTCAAGAAGGCGGCTCACCACCACCTTCTCAAGGACAATTAGGGATGGGCAATAAATGCTGGCCTCGCCAACGATGCCCACATCCCATGAACGAATAAAAAAATCTTTCTGTGATTCATGTACAAGGACACCCAAATCCTGCTGACTACCAACATTTCTTTGTCTCTCACCTTTTAAAAAATATTCTGCTTTTCCATTCTTCCTACCAAAGTGGATAATTTCACATTTCCCCACATTATGCTCCATCTGCCACCTTCTCACCCATTCACTTAACTTGTCGATATCCCTTTGTAGCCTCTTTGTGTCCTCTTCACAGCTTACTTTCCCAGCAAACTTGGATACATTACACTAGGTCCCCTCATCTAAGTCATTGAATCATAGAATCATAGAAAGGTTACAGCACGGAAGGAGGCCATTCGGCCCATCAAGTCCATGCAAGAGTAAGGGCAGTCCAGCTAGTCCCACTCCCCTGCCCTATCCCCATAGCCCTGCAAATTTTTTCCTTTCAAGTACTTATCCAGTTCCATTTTGAAGCCATGATTGAATCTGCCTCCACCACCCCCTCTGGCAGTGCATTCCAGATCCTAACCACTCGCTGTGTAAAAACGTTTTTCCTCATGTCACCTTTGGTTCTTTTGCCAATCACCTTAAATCTATGTCCTCTGGTTCTTGACCCTTCTGCCAATGGGAATAGTTTCTCTCTATCTACTCTGTCTCGACCCTTCATGATTTTGAATACCGCTATCAAATCTCCTCGTAACTGTCTCTGTTCCAAGGAGAACAATCCCAACTTCTCCAGTTTATCCACGTAACTAAATTCCCTCATCCCTGAAATCATTGTAGTAAATCTTTTCTGCATCCTCCCTAAGGCCTTCACATCTTTCCTAAAGTGCGGTGCCTAGAACTACAATACTGCAGTTGTGGCCGAACCAGTGTTTTATAAAGGTTCATCATGACTTCCTTACTTTTGTACTCTATGCCTCTATTTATAAAGCCCAGGACCCTGTATGCTTTTTTAACCGCTTTCTCAACCTGCCTGCCACCTTCAACAATTTGCGCACATACACCCATTGATCCCTCTGTTCCTGCACCCCTTTTAGATTTGTGCCTTTTGGTTTTTATTGCCTCTCCTCGTTCTTCCTACCGAGATGTATCACTTTGCATTTTTCTGCGTTAAATTTCACCTGCCCCATGCCACCAGCCTGTCTATGTTCTCTTGAAGTCTATCACTATCCTCCTCACTGTTCACTGCCCTTCCAAGTTTTGTGTCATCTGAAAATTTTGAAATTGTGCCCTGTGCACCCAAGTCCAAGTCAATAATATATATCAAGAAAAGCAGTGGTCCCAGCACCGAACCCTGGGGAACATCACTGTACACCTCCCGCCAGTCCAAAAAACAACCATTCACCACTACCCTCTGTTTCCTGTCACGTAGCCAATTCTGTATCCATGTTGCTACTGCCCCCTTTATTCCATGGGC
Organism: Heptranchias perlo; assembly: GCF_035084215.1. Lineage (NCBI taxonomy): Eukaryota > Metazoa > Chordata > Chondrichthyes > Hexanchiformes > Hexanchidae > Heptranchias > Heptranchias perlo. The sequence continues at coordinate 11,564,438 of NC_090325.1, read as the reverse complement.
CATAATCTTGATGACAAGCCTACCATGCGGCACTTTATCATATACACCACATCAACTGCATTGCCCTCATTAACCCTCCCTGTTACCTCATCAAAAACCTCTATCAAGTTAGTTAAACACGACTTGCCTTTAACAAAACCTACCTCTTTGACCACCTGTACTAACATCTCCTTATGTGGTTCCGTGTCAAATTTTGTTTAAAAACACTCCCGTGAAACGCCTTGGGATGTTTTACTACATTAAAGGCACTACATAAATGCAAGTTGTTGTTGTTGTTATCAAAACCATTTCCTGCCTCGGGCCTTCTTATTGGAAAATATGGCCTAGCATGTTTTGAATAAAAAGACAATTGTTTCAGCGCCAATGTAGCCAGCTCCAGTCAAATCATTCAGGAACGTCTTCTCTGGACAGGAGACGCATGTTGTGCATTCATCCAGGTAGAACTTTTTGTGTGAAAAATATAACACCAGTTGGAGCGATTTCTCATCTTGTAAGAATCTCTGAGCACTGTCACTTATTGGAGCAATATTTGATTTATACTTTACTGTCACCAATACTGCGAGTGATTTTCAGGGTTATCTATTTTAGATGTAAGCCCTAATTTTAACTTGGGGCAGGAGGTGTGTAGGATGGGAGGAAATCTGCAGTGAGTTGAATGGGAGGCCCGTGACATTTTAACTCCCAGGAACTCCCCATTGGAATCCGGCAGAACTACTTCCCGCCCAAAGCCAGCGGGAGCGACGCCAGGGCGGGAGCGGGAGTGGGAATCCTGACTCCTCCGGGGACCCAGGGGAACGGTTGCCAGCTGAAGGGTTACTGCAGGGAAGGGGTCTAGAAGGAGCTGTCAATGGTGGGAGGGAGAGGGAAGGCTGGGCCTGAGGATCCACTTGACTGCCTCCCGCCAGGTTTCGCTGACAAGTTTGGTGCCATGCGAGTTCGGCGCTGATGACATCATCGGGCGGTGACTTTAGAGTGTTAAGTAGCACCCCCTCCCCCCGCCCACCTTCCTGGGGCAAGCGGCCCTCCTGTGCCTGAAATGTCCCTGGTTAAAATGACATCAGCTGGAAACATGTCAGGAACCCCCCGACCGCCATTTTAACTACCCTCCCGCCCTGTTTACTCCAGGCTGGCTGGGCTGGCATCGGCCCGGATGTCTTCTGTGTGTTGTTTATCACCTCGTACTTATGTTGAGAACTTTACAGCACAGAGGCTGATGCAGAAGTTCCACCATCCAGAGATAGTTTCCTGCCTTTGTATCCTGAGTTCAGGGTAGATTGATGAAAACTCTTATCGTGTTATGCCTGCAAACACACCTTGCATTTTGGACAGCAGTGCTGCAAAGGGCCAATAATGTGTTTCCTTTCCTGCCTTGTCCATTTTCCTTTGTCGCTTGTATCGACAAAAATACAGGGGACAAAAATTGGCCGTGTGGTTGATAGTGAGGAGGAAAGCTGTAGACTGCAGGAAGATATCAATGGACTGGTCAGGTGGGCAGAAAAGTGTCAAATGGAATTTAATCCGGAGAGGTGTGAGGTTATGTACTTGCGGAGGGCAATCAAGGCAAGGGAATACACAATAAATGGGAGGTATGGAGGAACAGATGGACCCTGGAGTGCATGTCCACAGATCCCTGAGGTGGCGGACAGGTAGATAAGGTGGTTAAGAAGGCATACGGAATACTTTCCTTTATTAGCCGAGGCATAGAACATAAGAGCAGGGAGATCATGCTAGAACTGTATAAAACACTAGTTAGGCCACAGCTTGAGTACTGTGCACCGTTCTGGTCACCACATTACAGGAAGGATGTGATTGCACTAGAGAGGGTACAGAGCAGATTTACGAGATTTGCCAGGACTGGAGGATTTTAGCTATGAGGAAAGATTGGAGAGGCTGGGGTTGTTTTCTTTGGAACAGCGGAGGCTGAAGGAAGATTTAATTAAGGTTTATAAAATTATGAGGGGTCTAGATAGAGTGGATAGGAAGGACCTATTACCTTAGCAAAGGGATAACCAGGGGGCATAGATTTAAAGTAATTGGTAGCAGGATTAGAGGGGAGCTGTGGAAATTTCTTTTCACCCAGAGGGTGGTGGGGGTCTGGAACTCACTGCCTGAAAGGGTGGTAGAGGCAGAAACCCTCTTCGTATTTAAAAAGTACTTGGATATACACTTGAAGTGCCGTAACCTACAAGGCTATGGACCAAGAGCTGGAAAGTGGGATTAGGCCGGGTGGCTCTTTTTTGGCCGGCACAGTCACGATGGGCCGAATGGCCTCCTTCTGTGCCGTAAATTTCTATGATTCTATGACTGGTAACATTCCAAGCAGTGATCTGTTTCAATCATAATCTAGAGAGAGCATATTGAATTAAAAAGAAATCAATACAAATTTTAGACAACATGTAATGCCAAGTGGGCTCAGTTGTTCCACTGCTCCAATTGACTAAGGACACGTGATCATGAGTGATCTTGGTTTTTCCACCCTCCTGGCGGGCAAAGGGCCAGAGTGATTGTGAGCGGGTAAAATTGCTCTTGGATAGAGAAACGTTTGTAAGGGTGGCCTTGTATTCTCCTTGCTAGCGGGTAAAGGCATTACTTGGTGTAAAACTATACAATTGTAAACAATTTTACAACACCAAGTTATAGTCCAGCAATTTTATTTTAAATTTAAAATAAAATTGCTGGACTATAACTTGGTGTTGTAAAATTGTTTACAATTGTCAACCCCAGTCCATCACCGGCATCTCCACATTAAAACTATACAGGCAGCTCGGTCCCAGAATTGATCCCTGGTCTTTGTTCAGTTAGTTGACCTCAGCCATTGTAAGACTTGAGGATCGCCAATTGGTCTGAGTGCCCCAATGCTAGTAGCTGGGTACCTGCTGCTCATCGCTATCTAATGACCTCTGCTGGAAAGTGCGCATGTGTGGACATCTGGTGAGAGCAGGGTTGGGTTGACGCTCACTATTTTTTAAAAGATTCATTCTTGGGATGTGGGGCTCACTGGCAAGGCCGGCATTTATTGCCCATCCCTAGTTGCCCTTGAGAAATTGGTGGCGGGCCTCCTTCTCGAACTACTGCAGTCCGTATGGTGAAGGTGCTCCCACTGTGTGGTTAGGTCAGGAGTTTCAGGATTTTGACCCAGAAACGATGAAGGAACGGCCGATACATGTCCAAGTTGAGATAATGTGCGCCTTGGAGGAGAACGTGGAGGTGATGGTTTTTCCTTGCACCTGCTGGCCTTGTCCTTCAAGCTGGTGGAAGTCACAGTGCCTTCAAGAGTGGTGGGGATGAAAGGGGCACGCTCCTTAAAATCTACCTCTTTGGCCAAGCTTTTGGTCACCTGACCTAATATCTCCTTATGTGGCTCGGTGTCAAATTTTGTCTGATAATCACTCCTGTGAAGCGCTTTGGGATGTTTTGCTATGTTAAAGGTGCTATATAAATGCAAGTTATTGTTGTTGAGATAAAACATGTGTGGTGCTCAGTGGCTAAGACTATCACACCCCCTAGTGGCCGGGAGGTGGAGGAGGTGGGAAGACAGTGTGACCATCCCAGCTTCAGAAAGACAAGCAATGGCGGGTGGCCTAACCCATTTCACTATCCCTAGCAAGGAGGATACATGCAGCGTCAAACAGCCTGCAAGCAAAGTAGAACAGGATGAACTAGAGGAGCAATAAATCAATAATAAAAAGTAAATACTTCATTCGGTGACGTTCTATCTTCCGGAGAGGTGAAACATCACAAATAAAAGATTTTGATAGAATGCTCCATGTTCCTGAAAGTCCCATCCCTCACAGACAAAATAAATGTAGCTCCTTTAGATTGTCACCCGGCTAGATATTGAGAGTAACACTGGTAATCCCCTCTTTTCAGGGCTCAGTGCGTCTGACAAGCAGTAACACAAACAGCACAATTTTCACTGTGTTTAAATTGGATTTGACTCCCTCTAGGTTCTTTCGATTAGCATGTTAAGGAAAGATAAATAGCTGTAGTATGATTAATGAACGTGTTACTCAGCCACTGGTCTGCAATGTAAATAGGCTGATGGATGGCTTTCCATCCATGATCCTGGGGTAATGCTTTTATGATAATCTGACATGTATCCAGGATAAATTCTGCGCAGAGCTCCAGCTTGCCGAAAGATTTTAACCCTTTATATGCTCAGTTTGACTGAAAACGAGCATTGCATAGCTCTCCCAAACTGAGATTTCTGGCAGCCTGGAAACTCAATGAATGGGAATGGCTGCTAATTGTTCCACCTCTAGCCTTCCTCTTCGCTTCATCACTATCTTACCTTTATGGTCACTGCGTCTCTGAATTATTCTCCCGTTCCTTCCAAGCTCCAAGTATTCCATTCCTCGTGATCTTCCTCCTCCCTGCATCCTCTCTGTGTTGGAATCAAGGCTTACCTAACGATGTCTTACTCCAGCTCACTTTTTCCCTGGTGTCAGCCCTGGCTCAGTCGGTAGCACTCTCGCCTCTGAGTCAGAAGGTTGTGGTGATCTAGGGCCTCAGTCCCGTTAAATGACCACTGCACTGGTATGTGCCCTCTAAAATCCTCAACCAAAACCATGCAAACAGATTAACTGCTCATTCACCTCTTCAGTTTATGAGGTCTCGCTATATGCAAAATGACTGCCGTGTTAACCTGCTTAATGACAGTGACTGCGCTTCAGAGCAGTTCATTATCTGCAAAGTGTTGTGAGACATTTCTGAGATGTGCTGAAGCACGACATTAATACAAAGTTTCCCTTTCCTTTTTCAAAATAGTCAGTTCCCAGCTCAATTTTTTTCATCTACCACCAGTCCTTTGGTTTGACTTTCCCAGCGCCCCCGCTCCCCACCCCCCCGTGTCAGGTGCTGTGACAGAACATGTTTTTTTCTTAGTCCCTGTTAGATCAGCCGTAAACCAGTGGTAGCCTCTGAGTCAGAAATTTGTGGGTTCAAGTCCCACTCCGGAGACTTGAGCACAAAATCTAGGCTGACACTCTAGGGCACTACTGAGGGAGTGCTGCACTGTCGGAGGTGGTGTCTTTCAGATGAGATGTTAAACTGAGGCCCTGTCTGACCTCTTTAGGTGGACATTAAAGATCGCATGGCACGATTCGAAGAAGAGCGGAGTAGTTCTCCCAGTATCCTGGCCAATAATTATCCCTCAACTAAGATCACTAAAAAAAATTATCTGGTCATTATCACATTGCTGTTTGTGGGATCTTGCTGTGCGCAAATTGGCTGCTGCTTTTCTACATTACAGCAGTGACTACACTTCAAAAGTACTTCATTGGCTGTGAAGCTCTTTGGAACATCCATTCTGAGGTCATGAAAGATGCTATATAAATGCAAGTCTGTCTGTCTTTCTATTATCTATCTATCCATTATCTATCTCTCTATCTATCTCAAAACTGTGAAACTCTTTCTGTTCCTCCTACAATCTCCAGGCTTTTAATACCCAAGTTGTATCACTATTGATTTGAATTGACACCTCTTTTCCTCTCGGTCCTTCATCTCAGTTCCATCAGAACTCATTGGCAATAAGAATCAGGTAAATATGCAAAAAGTTGAGTCTGAATTGGGACGATGTGAATTTCTTGGAAAGAACTCCTTTAAAAACACGGTCGCTGAATACACGGAGTGAAAGTAACAAAACATGGACTGAGAAAAGGCCAATAGAAAAAAAACCTTGAACTTATATGGTGTCGTAAGGTAAGAGATATCCCAAGGTGCTTCACAGACATTGAGCTAGGTAATGAGAGATTAGGAGGGGTGACCCAAAGTTTGGTCCAAGGGTTTTGAGAAAATTTGAGATGTGGTTTGGAGATCTAGGGAGGGAATTCCACATTGCTGAAGGCTCTGCCACCAAAGGTGGGAGAAAGGGAAGATGGGATGCATAAGAGGGTGGACTCAGAGGAACGTCGAGTTCAGGGTAAGCTTGGAGGAGATTGCAAAGATTATGGCATGGGGCAAGGCCATGGAGGAATTTAAAGACAAATGGTAGTGATTGTTGGAGGCCAATCATCTCAGCCCCAGGACATTGCTGCAGGAGTTCCTCAGGGCAGGGCAGTGCAGTAGGCCCAAACATCTTCAGCTGCTTAATCAATGACCTTCCCTCCTTCATAAGGTCAGAAATGGGAATGTTCGCTGATGATTGCACAGTGTTTAGTTCCATTCGCAACCTCTCAGATGATGAAGCAGTCCGTGCCCGCATGCAGCAAAACCTGGACAACATCCAGGCTTGGGCTGATGAGTAGCAAATAACATTCACGCCAGGCAAGTGCCAGGCAACGACCATCTCCAACAAGAGAGAGTCTAACCACTTCCCCTTGACATTCAATGGCATTACCATCGCCGAATCCCCCATCATCAACATCCTGGGGGTCACCATTGACCAGAAACTTAACTGGACCAGCCACATAAATACTGTGGCTATAAGAGCAGATCAGAGGCTGGGTATTCTGCGGCGAGTGACTCACCTCCTGACTCCCCAAAGCCTTTCCACCATCTACAAGGCTCAAGTCAGGTGTGTGATGGAATACTCTCCACTTGCTTGGATGAGTGCAGCTCCGACAACACTGAAGAAGCTCGACACCATCCAGGACAAAGCAGCCCGCTTGATTGGCACCCCATCCACCACCCTAAACATTCACCCCCTTCACCAACGGTGCACTGTGGCTGCAGTGTGCACCATCCACAGGATGCACTGCAGCAACTCGCCATGGCTTCTTCAACAGTAGCTCCCAAACCCGTGACCTCTACTACCTAGAAGGACAAGGGCAGCAGGCAAATGGGAACAACACCACCTACACGTTCCCCTCCAAGTCACACGCCAGCCTGACTTGGAAATATATCGCCGTTCCTTCATCGTTGCTGGGTCAAAATCCAGGAACGCCCTTCCTAACAGCACTGTGGGAGAACCGTCACCACACAGACTGCAGCGGTTCAAGAAGGCGGCTCACCACCACCTTCTCAAGGGTAATTAGGGATGGGCAATAAATGCTGGCCTTGCCAGTGATGTCCACTTCCCATGAACAAATAAAAACAAATGCAAGGGTTTTTAAAATTAACGGGGTATAAATTCCCAAGTACCCGGATTCGGGCGTGAATAGGATCAGACATGGGCAGGTGGGAAGTAAGTGAAGAAAATTGGAGGGCGAGAACGAAGAATAGCGATGGGAAAGATCTGCGACCATTTATCAGCAGTTTCACAGTCGGCTAATGCAGGGCAGTCTACTCTTGCTTTGCGGAGTTCGTTAAAATATCCTCCCACTGGCCATAAGAACCATGTGGTGTGGAGCTGAGCTGTGCTGATTAGGAAGGCCCCATATTCGATCCATGGTGTGGTCAACATTGCGGCTTCAGCACACTACCCCGATAACAGTGACTGCATGAATAAAACACTGCTTAAAAAACACGTTCAGGGGCATAATGTCAATGAGGGCATTTAATGCCTCCATGGCAACAGGCCTAGCGGAGGCGATTTTCAGAACAGCGTAACAATATTTTAAAGAAATCCTCGTTTCAGTAATTGAAGAAGATGAAAGCTGTGTTCATATGTGTCCTTGACAGTAGAGGGTCGATGTGTCACTGGGCTCTGGTATTTGTTATATTTAGCTTGTTAGCTTCTAGTTGCTACGGTGACAGACATTAAAGGGATACCCCAGGCTCTATTTCAAGCTGCCTGGTGTTATTCAGCAGAATATCAAAAAAAGATGCTTACTCCTTCTGATCCTGTTTTTTGTTTATTTGATAAAAAAACGTTTTTGTCATTAAGAAAAAAGATCTACAATAGTTGCAGCTGAATTGATGAATTTTTTTAAGCATTTTCCTCAGAATTTACTGCAGATTTTGTGCTGGTTGCCATTGGACGATGCAATTCGTTATTGACATGAGCTCGTAACTAAGGTGAAGCGGCAGTCACATCAGGATCAATTTTTGTCTCAGGTGCACATCGGGCGGGCAGTGGGCGGAGAGCATTGGCGCCTCCCACCCGATGGGACCAGCGAGAGGTCCGAACCCTTTTCATGATTGGCTGTCACTTAGAATATGATGGGGAGGGAGTTGGGGGGGAAATCCAGCAGCTTCTGGGTGGAGCCAAGCCAGTAGTAGTACGTCCTGACTCCACCAAAAAAAAATCAGTCTGGCAACAATTTTTGTCCCCATTTGCAGAGCGGCCCTTTAAGGACTGCTGGTTTGGCCGCTCAATGTTCGGTTTCGGCGGGCGGGAATTCCCGCTCTGCCCAGTCGATCACCAAAATTGCATCAGGGTCCTACAGGCAGTGTAGGATCCAGATATCCATGGATGGACGTCAGTGGGAACGAGGTGGTAAGTAACGGGTTGCAATTTTCAACCTGCTACTGCCTTATTCCTGCTCGAAAACAGGGACAGTAATTGGCCCCATTGGATCAATCCTTGATGTGAGATTTCCCGTCTCCAGCCGTTTAGCTGAGGTGTCACCTTTTGATAAAATTGTAAGCATTGTCCAAGTTGGGTCCATTTCATGGAGCGTAGGGAACAGCTAAGTGGCATTCACACAGCATTCTATCCTTCCCTCCCATTCAATTCTCTCTGTCTTTACCTGTTTTTTTTCCCCTCTCTTCACAGCTCTCCTTTTTGTGGAATACACGAGTGTGTTCTTGTGAAGTTATGGAAGTGGGCGAGAGAAAGGAAAAAAAATTCTATTTGTGTAACGCCTTTCATCTCCTTGAGCTGTTCTCAAGCACTCCACAACAAATGAATTCTTTTTTTTGTAGTCACCATCACTAAAACAGATTAAATGGTCATTTATCGCATTGCTGTTTATGGAATCTTGCCTGTGCGCAAATTGGCTGCTGCATTTCCTGCATTACAACAGTGACTGCGTTTCCTGCATTACAACAGTGACTGCGTTTCCTGCATTACAACAGTGACTGCGTTTCCTGCATTACAACAGTGACTGCGTTTCCTGCATTACAACAGTGACTGCGTTTCCTGCATTACAACAGTGACTGCGTTTCCTGCATTACAACAGCCCTTCAAAAGTACTTCATTGGCTGTAAAGCACTTTAGGACACATGAGGTCGTAAAAGGTGTTACATAAATGAAAGTTCTTTCTTTACTCTAGATGGAGGGGGACAAAAGCACAGTGAAAGAGGAGTTTCAATTCAGTTTTTGAAGGCAGGGAGGGAGGTGGCAGCTATGCGTCAGCTGGAAGCACTCTCACCTCTGAGACATGAAGGCTGTGGGTTCAAGTTCCTCTGCAGAGACTTCAGTCTATAATCGAGGCTAACACTTCAGTGATGCATTCTGCAAAGTGCTATCTTTTGGATGATATGTTAGACTGAGGACCCGTCTGCCCTCTCAAGTGGACGTAAAAGATCCCATTGCACTATTTGAAGAAGAGCAGGGGAGTTCTCCCCGGTGTTCTGGCCAACATTTATTCCTCAATCATTAAAAACATATCTCATTACTGTTTGTGGAACGTTGCTACATAAGAACATGAGAAATAGGAGCAGGGGTAGGCCATACGGCCCTTTGAGCCTGCTCCGCCATTCAATAAGCTCGTGCCTGATCTTCGACCTCAACTCCACTTTCCCGCCCGATCTCCATGTCCTTTGTTTCCCCTGGAGTCCAAAAATCTATCTATCCCAGCCTTGAATATACTCAACGACTGAGCATCCACAGCCCTCTGGGGTAGAGAATTCCAAAGATCCACCACCCTCTGAGTGAAGAAATTCCTCCTCATCTCAGTCCTAAATGGCCCACCCCTTATCCTGAGACTCTGCCCCCTAGTTCTAGACTCTCCAGCCAGGGGCAACAGCTGCTCCGTATCTACCCTACCGAGCCCTCTAGGAATGTTATACGTTTCAACGCTGTGCGTAAATTGGTTGCCGCGTTTACTACAACAGTGATTACATTTCAACAGTACTTCATTGGCTGTAAAGCGCTTTGTGACGTCCTGAGGTTGTGAAAGGTGTTGTGTAAACACAAGTTCTTTCTTTCTATCTAAATTGGGTAAATGTTGGTCTCTAAAGTTTCCTGGCTGGGATGTGATATGGAGAGAATGTCCTGGCGTGGATGGTTAGGAAAGAAACAGACACAGCGTGGTCTAGGCCGCTAAATCTAACTTCTTGCTCACTGTTCACTAAGCATCTGAGATGGTTGCCATGGAAATGTGACCTAGAAAGTGCCACCCTCTGGGCTTGAATTATGTGGTTGACAAGCAAGACTGAAAGTGGAAAGGCTATAAATCTATAAATAATTTCTTTCAAAAAATATGTTCAAGCAAGCATTAGTGTCCAGCACCTGAGTGGCACAATGCACTGGGATTCCCAATGTGCTGTGCCTTAGAGTATGAGGGCACAGGTCTGCCCACTTAGTTTCCTGTACTCGACCTCAGTCGTGTCTTCTATCAGTGAAGGCAAGAAAGGGGAAGCCAGGCACTTTTTAAAAATTCATTCTCGGGATGTAGGTGTCTCTGACAAGGTCAGCATTTATCGTCCATCCCTATTCGCCCTGAGAAGGTGGCGGTGGGCCTTCTCGCAGTTCGATACAACTGAATGGCTTGCTAGGCCACTTCAGAGGGCATTTAAGAGTCAACCATGTTGGTGTGGGATTGGAGTCATGTATAGGGTAAGGACAGCTGGTTTCCTTCCCTAATGAACCAGTTGGGTTTTTACGACAATCTTTCATGGATGTGATAAAACGCTATATAAATAAATATTTTTTTCTTTGAAAATTATCTCAATTTAATTTTCTTTTCTAACAAAACTGAAGGATGTATCCTTCCTGTGCAGGTATTTGAATGTGTGTTACAATTTGCTTTAGTGCCAAGAAAAAGATCAGCCACCCCATATTGTTATCTAATGACCCCTGCTTTGGTATGGATGTCTGGCAAGGTTAGGATCAGACTCAGTTAAGATTCCCTCTGTGTCTTATAGCCTGCCGACTCTCACTGTGTAATCTCACACGCGAATATGGGTCATTTAGGAAAGATATCAGAGGGCAGCCAATGTACGAGGGCCTGTACCCCAGAAGAAAGCAAGAATCTTCTGGAAAGAAGTCTAGAGAAGCTGGAATTGTTCTCCTCAGAGCAGAGAAGGTTAATGGGAGATTTAATAGAGGTGTTCAAAATTTTGAAAGGTTTTGGTAGAGTAAATAAGGAGAAACTGTTTCCACTGGCAGGAGGGTCAGTAACTAATGGACACAGATTTAAGATAATTGGCAAAAGAACCAGAGGGGGCGATGAGGAGAAACTTTTTTATGCAGCGAGTTGTTATGATCTGGAATTCACTGCCTGAATGGATGGTGGAAGCAGATTCAATAGTAACATGCAAAAGGAAATTGGATAAATACTTGAAAAGGAAAAATCTGCAGGGCTATGGGGAAAGAACGGGGGAGTGGGACTAATTGGACAGCTCTTTTCAAAGAGCCGGCACAGGCACATTGGGCCGAATGGCCTCCTTCTGTGCTGTATAATTCTACGTGGAGAAAAAAACTGGGGAGGGAGCGAGGATTGTTTGATTGGAAAAGAAGAGTTGAAGATTGATGTATTAACATGTAAATTATACCTCTTTGTGATTTCAGGTGTTTCTCATTGGGCTGATAGCAGACAGGAAGTTCCAACACTTCAACGCTGTCCTGGAAGCCTACATCCGACAGCACTTCAGCGCTACCTTGGCTTATAAGTACGTCCGGCAAAAAAATATTTTTCCGCTGCGTATAGGTTCAAAGCAAGTTAGCATTTAAGTAGATCAGTCAAAGGCCCACAACTTCAATTGGATCTGTAAAACCCTGAACAGAAGCAAGTGCAGTTCTCAGCAAAGGAAATGCTCGCACTGCAAGGTGGAGGAGATGGTTGTGGTGAGCTTGGATTAGGAAGAAGCTAATCCTTGTTAGAAAGAGCTGCCTAGGAGACAGCCGTGTAGTATGAATACAAGGAACGGGGCTTGATAAGAGAATCTCTGCCATTTTCTACAGGTAGCTCAAGTTGCAGCTACATTAAGAATATAAGCTAAGGAAGGGAAGAGGCCATTCGGCACAAACAAAAGCCCGACCTTGTTGGATGCACCCTCCATAAACCTGGGCTCATCCAAAACTCTGCTGCCTGTATCCTAACTCGCACCAACTCCCGTTCACCCATCACCCCTGTGCTCGCTGACCGACATTGGCTCTCGGTCTGGCAAAGCCTTGATATTAAAATTCTCATCCTTGTTTTCAAATCCCTCCATGGCCTCGCCCCTCCTTACCTCTGTAACCTCCTCCAGCCCAACGATCCTCTCAGATCTCTGCGCTCCTCCAATTTTACCTCTAGTGCACCCCCGATTTTCATCGCTCCACCATTGGCGGCCGTGCCTTCAGCTGCCTAAGCTGCGGAGTTCCCTCCATAAACCTTTCCGTTGCTCTACCTCTCCGCTCCTTAAAGACGCTCCTCAAAACCAACTTCTTTGACCAAGCGTTTGGTCACCTGTCCTAATTTCTCCTTATGTGGCTCAGTGTTAAATTTTGTTTGATAATCGCTCCTGTGAAGCGCCTTGGGATGTTTTACTACGTTAAAGGTGCTATATAAATGCAAATTGTTGTTGTTGATTCCAACTGTCCCAGCCTAGCATCCAACACATGGTGTTCTGAATGCTGCTAAATGCTTGCTCTACTATTACCCTGCCAGGCAGATTATTCTAGGCATTTAACAGCCTTTATGTGAGGGGGTTCCATCTGGTCTCTTTCTTATTAGTTTAAATTTATGGACATCAGGTTCCATTATCTTGCCCCGTTTTGATCTAGCGCTCAGAATTTAACTTCCCTGTGCCATGTTTTTTACGCAGCGAGTTGTTATGATCTGGAATTCACTGCCTGAAAGGGCGGTGGAAGCAGATTCAATAGTAACTTTCAAAAGGGAATTGGATAAATACTTGAAAACGAAAAATTGCAGGGCCATGGGTAAAGAGCGGGGGAGTGGGACGAATTGGATAGTTCTTTTAAAGAGCCCGCATGTGGCGCGTGCATGTGCCAGGGCCGTGTTGCATCCTGGGCACATTGCGGCTTTGCTGTTCGTTGTGAGTCTGGCCGGTGCGGAACAAATGTCCCGATGATCTTTCTCCCAGGTTGCTCGCAGGAGTGTCCGGGAGATTAACCTTTAATTCCTGGAGATCTAGGACTATCCAGGTGGCAGGAGTCCCAATCTCCACATCCTTGAAGCTTCTTGTTTGTCACATCTGTTTCCTGTTGTGATGATTTGTGACACTGGTAATGCTTCGAGGTAAAGCCTAAAGTACAATGGTGACACCCGTTACTTTTAACAGGTAACACTGCAATGTCTGCTATTTAGCCCTCCCATCACTGGTGGCACTATAGCACCTGTCACCCAGGTACCCATTGTGGCCTGTTGCAACAACAAGTAAAAGACGTATCATTTCTTCTGACTAACTGAGCAAGGCCATGGGAGGTTCATTGTATTATTGAAGCAGTTCTGTAATATAAAGTGGGGATTAAAGGGGAGATAACTGTGCAGGTTGAAGGTATTAAAGCAGAAACACGTTCTACTGAATCTCCACATAGTTGTTACTGCTATAAAGAGAGATATCTTTACGCCATCAGTGTCTCCTACTTGTTATTTTGCCAAATGAAAGATACAGATGAGTTTGAAATTAACAAACTATTTAACTTGGACCATGAGCATAGACTAGAAAATACCAGTACAATACTAACAAGCCTTGAGTAAGGTTGGATATTAGGGTCAGTTGGCACTTTTAATGAGGAGCTGAGAGGCAATATTGAGAATTATAGAGATAGTAATAACTCTGCTTGAAATTTTTCAGGGGAAGGAATTTAATGTTCCCTGAAATTGGGAATCAACGGGTGGCGTGGTAAGGATGTCCATGAGCTATGAATGGGTTTGAATGGTTGAATGGCCTGTTCTTGCCTGGTGTTAATGTGTTAAAATTGCTGGCGAGAGACAGCTGTTTTGTATTGCAGTCTCCTGCTATGACATTGTGAGGTTCTATGCCACTGATATTTGGGTTGCTACCTCTTGCCGAGTCCAAAACTGGGCAGGAGGCAAGGGAGGTGATACAGGGTGAGCAAGGTATATAGAGGGGTATGAAATGGCTCAAAGAATATAAGGCAGCAAATGCAATCAGTGACATTTGATGCTATCAGGTCATTTATTACATATGTTGACACATGTTTTATATATGTCGAATGGTATTGGCTTCTTTTTTTCTGTCACCATTCGTATCGGGACAAAAACCAAGTTCACTCACAGAAAATATCCCAGCATCTTCTGACAATAGCCCACAATTTAGGTGTGTCTCGCAAGATGTCCAAGGGAGGAAAGCAACCAATTGAAACACAGGCAGCTTGTGGTTTATACTTGTATACATGTTTGATTGGCAACTGTTATTGAATTTCAGAGACATGTATTTAAATTTTGTGTTTCCCAGTCATTTTTTGAGGAAGTATTTTTCAGCCTGTCTTGTTCAAATTGAAAGGTTCATTTGCAGCCATTGGAGAGAAATAGATAGACCAAAAAATTGAGCCTAGCACAACCTCAGGATGTCCCAAAGCACTTTACCGCCAAAGGATACTTTGAAGTGCATTCACTGTTATAATGTAGAAAACACGGCAGCCAATTTGCGCACAGCAAGATCCCACAAACAGCAATATAATAATGACAGATCATCTGTGTTAGTGATGTTGTTTGGGGGATGAATATTGGACAGGACACCAGGAAGAACTCCCCTGCTCTTCTTCGAAATAGTGCCTTGGGAACTTTAACGTTCAGCCAAGAGGGAAGACAGGACCTTGGTTTAACGTCTCATCTGAAAGATGGATTAAACAACTCCATTATCCTTGTATCATGCTACTACCAGGATGGCAGAAGGTAAACTTAATGGACCTTACTCCTTGGAAAATAAGAGCCTAAATGCGGTAGAGGAGCAGAGGGATTTAGGGGTACAGGTACACGAATCACTAAAAGTAGCAACGCAAGTTTATAATGCCATAAAAATAGCAAACCAAGCACTGGGGTTTATTTCTAGAGGGATATTTCTAGAGAATTGAAAAGCAGAGATGATATGTTAAACTCGTATCGAACCTTGGTAAGACCACACTTGGAGTACTGTGAACAGTTCTAATCACCATATTATTAAAAGGATATAGAGGCAGTGGAGAAAGTGCAAAAAAGATTTTCTAGGGTGATACCAGAATTGAGAAATTATACCTATCAGGAAAGATTGAACAGGCTGGGGCTCTTTTCTCTAGAAAAGAGAAGACTGAGGGGTGACCTGATAGAAGTGTCTAAGATTATGAAAGGTTTTGATAGGGTAGACATAGAGAAGATGTTTCCACTTGTGGGGGAGACTAGAACCAGGGGCCATAAATATAAGATAGTCACTAATAAATCCAATAGGGAATTCAGGAGAAACTTTATACCCAGAGAGTGGTTAGAATGTGGAACTCGCTACCACATCGAATAGTTAAGGCAACGAGCATAGATGCATTTAAGGGGAAGCTGGATAAACACGAGGGAGAAAGGAATAGAAGGATATGCTGATGAGGTTAGTTGAAGTAGGGAGGGAGGAGGCTCGTGCGGCACACAAGCACTGACATGGACCTGTTGGGCCGATTGGCCTGTTTCTTTGTTATACATTCGATGTAATTCCATGACCATGGTCTTCGTTCATCCAGCAAATCCTATGTTCCTACATTCCTGTATGAAAGCAAGCAGCTTTTATGAACATAGCCAAGGAGTAACTTGGAGCAATGGGACCAGGAAGGATCTGGGATCAGTATGGAATGGGGAAGAGGGGGCTCAGCTTGGGAGAAGGTTGGGGGGGGGGGGGGTGGGGGGAGGCTGGTGGTGGGAGGAGGATGGGATGCAAGAAGGAGCAGGCAGAGGCCCAGAGGCCCTTTGCCCCTGGGAGCAAAGCATCCTGTGGGGGCGGCGGGTTGGGGGGGTCGGATGTGGGTGCAAGGGCTCGGGAGTACTCAAAGTGGGGGCTGGGGTCTCAAGTTGGGAGGGAACAAGAGTGTGGTAAGTTTTATACAACAACAACTTGCATTTATAAAGTGGTTTTAATGAAGTAAAATATCCCAAGGCGCTTCACAGGAGCGTTATTGAACTAAATTTGACAACAAACCACATAAGGAGATATTAGGACAGGTGGCCAAAAGCTTGGTCAAAGAGGTAGGTTTTAAGGAGCGTCTTAAAGGAGGAGAGAGAGGCGGAGAGGTTTAGGGAGAAAATGCCAGAGCTTAGGGCCTAAGCAGCTGAAGGCATGGCCGCCAATGGTCTTGCGATGGAAATCGGGAATGCACCTCATGTCTGTCTCTGTTATAAACTAATTGACAGAGATTGATTGCCACAATTAGTCAACATAAGTAAAAAAAAAGAAAGAACTTGCATTGATACAGCATCTTTCATGACCTCAGCACGTCCCACAGTGCTTTACAGCCAGTGAAGTACTTTTGAAGTGTAGTCACTGTTGTAATGTAGGAAACGCAGCAGACAATTTATTCTGGACAAGGTCCCGCAAACAACAATGAGATAACGATCAGATAATCTGTTTTTAGTGATGTTGGTTGAAGGATAAATATTGGCCAGGACACTGGGGAGAATACCCTTGCTCTTCTTCAAAATAGTGCCATGGGATCTTTTACATCCACCTTAGAGGGCAGATGGGGTCTCCGTTTAACGTCTCATCCACAAGACAGCACCTCCAACAATGGAGCACTCCCTCAGTACTGCACTGGATTGTCAGCCTAGATTATGTGTTCAACTCTGTCGAGTGGGACTTGAACCCACAACCTTCTGATTCGGAGACAAAAGTGCTACTAACTAAGCTAGATCGGTTTTGTGAATGGATTGAAACAAATAGCCGCTCTGAGGATAATATTCAGGGACTTTGTATCAGGTTCAATTTACAATGCAGTTTAGCACAGCAGATGCAATTGATATTTTTTTTATCAAATCTGAGGGGGTTAGTTAAGCCTGTAACAACTGTAAATCTACAATGTGACATTGTTTCTGTTTAAGCTATCCATTTACTGGTTAATAAAGCTGTTTTGCAATTTATAACCTAAGCACACAGTCTCGTGAAGTGTTCTCCTGCCTTCTGAACTCAAGCAAGGCAACGTAAAGGAAACATGACTTAACCAATAACAGAAATACATATTACATATTACCTACATATAGGGCAGATAAAGGTACACTCCCTGTAATAGTGAGAGAGGACTCGCCAGCATGGATGACCGAGGGAAACTCAACATGAGAACAATTACATAGAATGTAAAGCACAGAAACAGGCCATTCAGCCCAACTGGTCCTTGCAGTGTTTATGCTCCACACAAGCCTCCTCCCACTCCTCTTCATCTAACTCTATCAGCATTAACCTTCTATTCCTTTCCCCCTCATGTGTTTATCTAGCTTCCCCCTAAATATCCCTTCCCCTTAACATTTAGCCAAAAAAACCCCAAAGCATAACAGCTTGCATGACACTGATTGGTTCTGCCATATTTTAACAGAACATGCTGGAAATACACAATGGGTCAATCAGTATCTGTGGAGAACAAGATGTGTTTTGACGTTTTAAGCAGGACCATCTTCACAATATGTATTTTTGCTACACTCTATGATAAAATTCTAAAAACCCCATTTTCAGTGTGAGCAGTCTCAAAACATGGGCAGGTGCCCGTAGCACAAAGCAACTTCTAATTCAGCACTGATTGGTACTAAATTTGGCAACCTCACTCAGAAAGGTTGGTGTAGGATAGGAAGAAGGTAGGCCATTTAGCCCCTCGAGCCTGTACCGCCATTCAATGAGATCATGGCTGATCTGTGACCTAACTCCGTATCTTAGCCCCACATCCCTTAATACCTTTGGCTAATAAAAACCTATCAATCTCAGATTTAATATTAACAATTGAGCCAGCATCAGCTGCCATTTGCAGAAGAGAGGTACAAACTTCTACCACCCTTTGCGTGTAGAAGTGTTTCTTAACTTCACCCCTGAAAGTCCTGGATCTAATTTTTAGGCTATGCCCCCCTAGTCCTAGACTCCCCAACCAGCGGAAATAGTTTCTCTCTATCCACCCTATCAGTTCCCCTTAATATCTTGAAAACTTCAATCACATCACCCCTTAACCTTCTAAATTCCAGGGAATACAACCCTCGTTTGTATAAAATCTCCTCATAATTCAACCCTTGGAGTCCAGGTATCATTCTAGTAAATCTACGTTGCGCTCTCTCCAAGGCCAATATATCCTTCCTAAGGAGCGGTGCCCAGAACTGAACACAGTACTCCAGGTGTGGTCTAACCAGGGCTTTGTATAGCCATAGCATAACTTGTACCCCCTTGTATTCTAGTCCTTATGGAAAAATATCTCAAGGAAACTCTTCTGTGGTCAAGGTTGAAGCCCATTGTTGGATTGGTTCCTGATTGAGTTGGCCTGAGCGATTTGCCCAATCAGCTAACATCATTGAATGGCAGTGAGTAAATTAGAGCATCTGTTTGGATAAGCTTGGTTTTGATTGTCCAATCAAGATGCAGGAACCAAAACCCCAGCTATCTCATTGGGTATTTTGAATTAATAGTTAGTGAGTTAACATCAAGGGGTTACCAATGTATAGAATGCTCTGCTGGTAAGTTTAATATGGAATGTCCCCCATCTGTGCTGATTTGCTGACCTCCGCAACATGGGTGTTACCATTTGCCTCAGTACTCCTAAGCCTAAGGTAGGGGGAAAATCGGATTAGGTTCCTGCTCCTGACTGGTACCTGATGATTCCTGCTCGAAAAGTGTGTGGAAATACAGCGAACGCAGAATCGAAATCAACTGTGATGCTCCCTTACTCCCCACCACGGTCGAATAGTTTCACAGCACTCCTTGGCTTTGCTCAGTCATGAAGAATGGCAACTCGGGCAAGCGGCCCACTCTCAAGGGGACCATTCTTCAGCAAGTCTCCGTGCCTTCAGGGGAGAAGGGGAGAAAACGGCGCAAGGCAAACCGTGTATAGAATATTCCGCCCTTTTTGAGTTCGTGCTCTCTCTAATATTGGACCCCTTCTCGTTACAGGAAGCTGATGTCTGTGTTGACAGACTACGTCGAAACTGCAAGCCGTGGCTTGGAATGCGAACCTCTGAAGCGAGCCTTTAAAGCATTAGAGTACATCTTTAAGTTCACAGTTCGGTCAAGATGCCTCTACTCGCAGTGAGTCCCTCTCTATCACTTGGCCGTGCCATTGAGTGATTTCCCAGGATCACTGCTGTGTCGATCCTGAACACCAAACGTCTGTACTGCTCCTGCAAAACTGTTAGAAAGTGGCCATCTCATCTGTTAACCGTCTGTTAAATGCTTGAACTGAGTATCTGGCCTAAATGTGGTGGTGTCCTTCACCCAGCAGGAGCCTTTCAAGGGGGTAGACTGAGGTGGCTCGATGCTGCTGTTGGTTAGCTTCTTGGACCTTGGCCCAAATCCAGCCCAGATTGTTGGGCTGAAAGTCCCTTCCTTTTTTGAGCAGTAAGGGCCTCATGTGAACTAAGTTTAGGCACCTGTACCCAGCTCATAGAATCATACAACACAGAAGGAGGCCATTCGGCCCATCTTTGAAAGAGCTATCCAATTAGCCCCACTCACTCTGCCCTTTCCCTGTCGCCCTACAATTTTTTTCCCTTTCAAGTATTTATCCAATTCCCTTTTGAAAGTTACTATTGAATCTGCTTCCACCACCCTTTCAGGCAGTGCATTCAGATCATAACAACTCGCTGTGTAAAAAAAAAAATTCTCCTCATCTCCCCTATAATTTTTTTTGTCAATTACTGTAAATCTGTTTAATTATTTAAAAATAAAAATTAATGTAAAAATTACTTTAATAATCCTCTTTTTCAAGAAACTATCTCATTCTTTTTAAGAGAATTTGCGGGGGTACTTTTTCACTTTGGGTGATAGTGTAAATCGGGCGCTATCAATTCAGCTGCCTGCTATACATCTCTCCTGATTTTAATTTCTATTGGATATCAAAATTACCCCCCGGTGTCTGCTTCAACAGACAGAAAATTCCACACTCTAACCAGCCTCTGTGTAAAGAAATGTTTTCTAACCTCCCCTTTAATTCTTTTTGTGCGAATCATTGGGGACAATCGATCACCACTGACCTTGTCTTCGCCCTTCATAATCCTGAAGACCTCACAAGTCACCCCTTAACCTTCTCAACTAAAGAGAAAATAGCTATAATTTCTCAATTGTCTCTTCATAAATGTAACCCTCATCCTGGTAACATCCTCTTGAATCTATGCTGCACCTTTTCCAATGCTTTTATATTCTTCCTATTCTTTCTGTACACAGTACTCCAGCTATGACCTAAGTTAGGCCTTGTACATGCTCAACTGTACCTCCTTGCTTTTGTATTCTATGCCTCTGGATACAAAACCAGAACCAAGGATTCCATTTGCCTTTTTTATGGCCTTATCTACTTGTGCTACCAACTTTAATGACCCGTGTACCTGCACAGCAAGGTCCCTCTGCTCCTCTATTCTATTTTAAATCTTTTCATTGATGCCAGCATAGATATTTCTTGCCTCAGTGAGCATAAAAATCAGTGATAAACAGAGTCTTCCTGTCAGAACAGCTTTGACAAAATTAAATAATTAAAAGGGGAATTAAGTCCCTTCGCCACAGGGACTGCAGCAGTTCAAGAAGGCGGCTCGCCACCACCTTCTCAAGGGCAATAAATGCCGGCCTTGCCAGTGACACCCACATCCTGAGAGAGAATTTTTAAAAATTAGCTACCGCATTTGCCTACATAACAACAGTGGCTGCACTTCAAAAATAATTAATTGGAGGTGAAGCACTTTGAGACATCCTGAAAGGCCTATATGAATGCAAAACTTTCTTTTTTTCTTGCACAAAGCACCCTGCCCTCGACTGGCAGTTTAATAAGGGTGGCAATAAGGGATTTTCTTTGAGTTACTTCAGAGTTTAATCGCCAAAGTGGAAAATGCAGCAAATAATCATTTGTCAGAACTGGAAACTGGGAGATACTGATCCCCTTTTACAGTATTGATCAGAGAAAGGGAGGGGAGGGTTGGGAAACACCATGAAAATGGAAGGGAATGAAGTGGGAATGAGTGAGAGAAACTAACTGGAAGACAACTCTGGGCTGAA
The DNA here is from genome assembly GCF_035084215.1 of Heptranchias perlo. Taxonomy (NCBI): domain Eukaryota; kingdom Metazoa; phylum Chordata; class Chondrichthyes; order Hexanchiformes; family Hexanchidae; genus Heptranchias; species Heptranchias perlo. Next base: position 11,543,306 of record NC_090325.1, on the reverse strand, counting down.
AAAAGATCTTAGCACCTTTCATGACCTTAGGACATCCCAAAGTGCTTTACAGCCAATTCGGTACTTTTAAAGTGTTAGTCACTGTTGTAATGTAAGAAACGCAGCAGCCAATTTGTGCACAACAAGGTCCCACAAACAGCAATGTGAAAATGACCAGATGTTGGTTGGGGCCTGAATATTGGCCAGGACACCGGGCACCTGCTCTTCTTCAAAATAGTGCCGTGGGATCTTTTACGCCCAGCTGAGAGGGCAGACAGGGACTCGGTTTAACGTCTCATCTGAAAGACAGCACCTCCGACAGTGCAGCACTCCCCCAGTACAGCGCTGGAGTGTCAGCCTAGAATTTTGTGCTCAAGTCTCTGGATTGGGTGTTGAACCCACAAACTTCTGACTTTAGGTGGGACTGCTACCCACTGAGCCATGGCTGACACGTGCCAGGGTTCTGCAGAGCATCCAGGACAAAGATGAGAGTACTGTTCCTGAAGCTTGCGTTAAGTTTCGTTGGAATGGTGCAAGAGATGAACAATGAATGATTAGAGTGAGAATAGGATCTGAAGTGGCAATTGATCACTGGTTACATCGAATTACATTGAAACTACAGCACAGAAACAGACCATTTGGCCCAACTGGTCCATGCTGATGTTTATGGTACACACAAGCCTCCTCTCTCCCTACTTCATCTCACCCTATCAGCATACTCTTCTATTCCTTTCCCCCTCATGTGTTTATCTAGCTTCCCCGTAAATGCATCTATGTTATTTGCCTCAACCACTCCTTGTGGTAGCGAGTTCCACATTGTAGCCTATTTATGAGCAACTATTTTATATTTATGGACCCTAGTTCTGGTCTCCCCCACAAGTGGAAACATCTTCTCTACATTTACCCTATCAAAACCCTTTCACTATCTTAAAGACCTCAATCAGGTCACTCCTCAGCCTTCTCTTTTTTAGAGAAAGGAGCCCCAGCCTGTTCAACCTTTCCTGATAAGTATTTCCTCTCAGTTCTGGTATCATCCTTGTGAATCCTTGACCTGAAAGTTCACCCAACACTGCCAGGCAAGCTATTAAGCATTTTTAAAAAAAAATGACAAAAGGGGAAAAGCATACCTAACCAAGCATTGGCTCGTTTCAGGCTGTATGAGGGGAAGGAAAAGAAGGAATACGAGGAATCGGTGCAAAAACTGTTTGAGACCTTTAACATCCTGATGGAGTCAACGCTGGAAGGCAACACTTTACTCATGCAGGTAAATACCTCTCAAGGCAAGGTCATAAACCAGCGGCCAAAGGAATTTCATTTATTCATTTGTTCGATAGGTACATGAGGGAGAAAGGAATAGAAGGATATGCCGATAGGGTGAGATGAAGTACGGAGAGAGGAGGCTCGTGTGGAGCATAAACACCAGCACAAACCAGTTGGGCCGAATGGCCTGTTTCTGTGCTGTAACTTATAAGTAATTCTATTCTATGTAGTTCATCTTTTCTTAGGTAAATCAAGTTCAAACTTATAATGAGCTCTGATATAGAGGGCAAAAGAGTAACTAGGGAGAGAGTAGGGCCTCTTAAGGATCAACAAGGTCATCTATGTGCAGAACCACAGGAGATGGGTGAGATCCTAAATGAATATTTCGCATCGGTATTTACGGTTGAGAAAGGCATGGATGTTAGGGAACTTGGGGAAATAAATAGTGATGTCTTGAGGAGTGTACATATTACAGAGAGGGAGGTGCTGGAAGTCTTAACGTGCATCAAGGTAGATAAATCTCCGGGACCTGATGAAATGTATCCCAGGACGTTATGGGAGGTTAGGGAGGAAATTGTGTGTCCCCTAGCAGAGATATTTGAATCATTAACAGCTACAGGTGAGGTGCCTGAAGATTGGAGGGTAGCAAATGTTGTGCCTTTGTTTAAGAAGGGCGGCAGGGAAAAGCCTGGGAACTACAGACCGGTGAGCCTGACATCTGTAGTGGGTAAGTTAGTTGTTAGAGGGTATTCTGAGAGACCAGATCTACAGGCATTTGGAGAGGCAGGGACTGATTAGGAACAGTCAGCGTGGTTTTGTGAGAGGAAAATCATGTCTCACGAATTTGATTGAGTTTTTTGAAGGGGTAACCAAGAAGATAGATGAGGGCTGTGCAGTAGACGTGGTCTACATGGACTTTAGCAAAGCCTTTGACAAGGTACCGCATGGTAGGTTGTTACATAAGGTTAAATCTCACGGGATCCAAGGTGAGGTAGCCAATTGGATACAAAATTGGATTGACGACAGAAGACAGAGGGTGGTTGTAGAGGGTTGTTTTTCAAATTGGAGGCCTGTGACCAGCGGTGTGCCTCAGGGATTGGTGCTGGGTCCGCTGTTATTTGTTATTTATATTAATGATTTGGATGAGAATTTAGGAGGAATGGTTAGTAAGTTTGCAGATGACACCAAGATTGGTGGCATTGTGGACAGTGAAGAAGATTATCTAGGATTGCAAAGGGATCTTGATAAATTGGGCCAGTGGGCCGATGAATGGCAGATGGAGTTTAATTTAGATAAATGTGAGGTGATGCATTTTGGTAGATCGAATTGGGCCAGGACCTACTCCGTTAATGGTAGGGCGTTGGGGAGAGTTATAGAACAAAGAGATCTGGGAGTACAGGTTCATAGCTCCTTGAAAGTGGAGTCACAGGTGGATAGGGTGGTGAAGAAGGCATTCAGCATGCCTGGTTTCATTGGTCAGAACATTGAATACAGGAGTTGGGATGTCTTGTTGAAGTTGTACAAGACAATAGTAAGGCCACACTTGGAATACTGTGTACAGTTCTGGTCACCCTATTATAGAAAGGATATTATTAAACTAGAAAGAGTACAGAAAAGATTTACTAGGATGCTACCGGGACTTGATGGTTTGACTTACAGGGAGAGGTTAGACAGACTGGGACTTTTTTCCCTGGAGAGTAGGAGGTTAAGGGGTGATCTTATAGAAGTCTATAAAATAATACTGGGCATAGATAAGGTAGATAATCAAAATCTTTTCCCAAAGGTAGGGGAGTCTATAACGAGGGGGCATAGATTTAAGGTGAGAGGGGAGAGATACAAAAGGGTCCAGAGGGGCAATTTTTTCACTCAAAGGGTGGTGGGTGTCTGGAACGAGCTGCCAGAGGCAGTCGTAGAGGCGGGTACAATTTTGTCTTTTAAAAAGCATTTGGACAGTTACATGGGTAAGATGGGTATAGAGGGATATGGGCCAAGTGCAGGCAATTGGGACTAGCTTAGTGGTATAAACTGGGCGACATGGACATGTTGGGCCGAAGGGCCTGTTTCCATGTTGTAAACTTCTATGATTCTATGCTTCACTGCTTGTTGAAGACAGCAGAGAAGCCTTATGGAGGCATGGGATAATTCTAATAGCTAAAATAATTAATGGAAAGGTCATTCTGTTCATTACCCAAGGCATGTTACAGAAAGCTTAGCTGGATATTAAGGCGAGTGAAGATGCTCTCAAAGGGTAGAGTGAGTTGGGACCAATCTGTGAGAGTTATCTGAGATAGAGATCTGGAGTAGGAAGGTTGGGAAAAAAAATCCAATAGTGTAACAAGGCAGAGTGGGGGTAGCCTGTGTTTTCTGGTGGGAACTGGCTGAAAATCACGATGCCGCACTTACAGCCCCGTTCCTGCTGACGTCCAGCCAGCCGCCATTTTGGAACGGACCGGGAAACGGGCGGGAGTCCTATGTACAATGTGCAAATCAACGTTCTATGATGTATTTAGGGGCCCCGATGCAATTTTGGGCTTCCAATGGGCGGAGAGCAGCTAAAATTCAGGGAACGAAAAGGAAGCGAAGAGTTTTACTGAAAACCAAAAATAAAGGCATCAACAAAAGAAAAAGCATGCTTTTGATGGAAGGAGTAAAAATTATAAAAATATCTGAAAATAGGCAAACAAGATGAATCCCATGAAGAAAGAAAACAGTAAACGTTACATTGTGGTAAATGAGGGAAGTTAGTACAGGAAGCATAGGCTGATTGGCCTCTTTCTGCACCAGAATTTCCGAGTCTTTGGGATATTTAACAGTGGAAAAATATTTATGAACTTTCGAAAGTATTTGATCTTTCTAAAGTTGATTGTAAGTGGGACCCACTACATCATATCATGGTTGGAGAGTGCAGGAGTGTGATGACTCGTGAATTAACCACATTCCCTCATTCCTGTTGTTTTCAGGGCGCATCCCTCAAGTACTTGCCGACAGTCTTGCAGGACGTTGCAGCAATATTTGATCCTCTCTTACTGAGGTAGGCAGCTATTCTGCAATAAAAGTCAATGGGGGCCTGGAATCTCACCCTGATGTTTAATTGGGTAGAGGCACCACACACAGACCAGGGAGGTCCCGGGTTCAGCTCCTCAGCCTATCTCATCCAGGGACCGGCAATTGATGTCCACATTTGGGATGGAGGGGTGGGGGTGCAAGACAATTGACCAAGATTCTAGATGTTGATTTGCCAGAAGGTGCACTTCCATGGACGTCAGATGAGGAGAGGATTTTTTTTTTATTCGTTCATGGGATTTGGGCATCGCTGGCAAGGCCAGCATTTATTGCCCATCCCTAATTGCCCTTGAGTAGGTGGCGGTGAGCCGCCTTCTTGAACCGCTGCAATCCGTGCGGTGAAGGTTCTCCCACTGTGCTATTAGGTAGGGAGTTCCAGGATTTTGACCCAGCGACGATGAAGGAACGGCCGATATATTTCCAAGTCGGGATGGTGTGTGACTTGGAGGGGAACGTGCAGGTGGTGTTCCCATGTGCCTGCTGCTCTTGTTCTTCTTGGGCTTGGGCGATGAGTCCTGCGGTTAATTTTCACGTTGACACTTGTTCTCGAGGCTCATACATGTCCACTGGCAAAAGAACCAGAGGGGGAGATGAGGAGACTTTTTTTTAACGCAGCGAGTTGTTATGATCTGGAATGCACTGCTTGAAAGGGTGGTGGGAGCAGATTCAATAATAACTTTCAAAAGGGAATTGGATAAATATTTGAAGTGGAAAAATTGCAGGGCTGTGGGGAAAGAGTAGGGGTAGTGGGACTAATGGGACAGCTCTTTCAAAGACCCGGCACAGGCACGATGGGCCGAATGGCCTCCTTGTGAGCTGTATGATTCTATGATTCAGTGAAACGAGGCACTGTAGCTCAGTGGGGGAGTCAAGTTAAAGGAAAGGCAGCTGTTTCTAAAGGCTGTGGATGGTCATGGCGAAAATTGACAATAGATTAAATACTGACCGATACATGTGTTACACTCGTATCCCGCGGGTATCTGACGGGGCCTGTTGCTGTTTGCCTACTTGCCCACCTTCACGGTGTCAGCCCTGGATCACTGGGTAACGCTCTCGCCTCTGAGTCAGAAGGGTTTGGGTTCAGGCCCCACTCCAGAGACTTGAGCACAAGATCTAGGCTGATACTGCCAGTTCATTACTGAGGGAGTGCTGCACCGTCGGAGATGCCGTCTTTCAGTATGAGACGTGAAACCAAGGCCCCGTCTCCATTCTCGGGGACGTAAGAGATCCCATGCCACTACTTCGAAGAAAAGCAGGGGAGTTCTCCCTGGTGTCCTGACCAATATTTATTCTTCAACCAGCATCACAAAAACAGATGTTCTGGTCATTATTACATTTCTGTTTGTGGGAGCTTGCTGTGCGCAAACTGTTTGTCACATTTCCTCCATTAGTACACTTGATAAGTACTTCATTGGCTGTAAAGCACTTTGCGATGTCCTGAGGTCGTGAAAGGCGCTAAAGAAATGCACATTCTTTCTTTCTTTCTTTTTCTTCTCTCTCTGTTTACTTTCACTCCTCCTTTCTCCTCATCCCTCCTGAAGGTGGCTCCGCAAATACCAAAATCCCTCAGAATACTGCCCAAGCGACCGTCCTTCCTCGCGAAGAAAGACAGTAAAAGTCGGCAGATCCCCCAATTGCGGGGGCATTGCTGCTGAGGCCGGTTCTGTTCTCTGACCCAACTTCCAGACGCACGAGCAAGGGCGAATGGGCAGCAATCAGGAGCTTGACTGTGCCCCTCCCCGTTGAGGTCCAAATGTAGAGCGCCCCCCCCCACCAAACTACTTCTGCTGACGTCAAACTGTTGCTATTTGCACAGGAGCGACGAGTTGCTTGTTCAGGAGATGTGTGCTGTTTATACTGTTGCTGGGCGCACCACAGATGCTGAACAAATGAACCATCAGCAGCAGCACAGCTTGTCCTAATGTTAAGTATTAACTAAGCTGCCACAATGGGTTTACAGTTTACCCAGCTTACAGCAGTTGGCACTGAGACACACGCCAGCTAGATGATAACAACAATAACAGCAATTGCATTCATATAGTGCCTATAACGTAGTAAAAACGTCCCTAGATGCTTCACAGGAGCGATTATCGGACAAAGATTTGACACTGAGCCACATAAAGCAGATATTAGGACAGGTGACCAAAAGCTTGTTCAAAGAGGTAAGCTTTAAGGAGTGCCTTAAAGGAGGAGAAAGAGATGAAGAGGATTAGGGAGGGAATTCCAGACCTTAGGAGCTAGGCAGCTGAAGGCACGGCCGCCAATGGTGGAGCGATAGAAATTGGGGATGTGCAAGAGGCCAGAATTGGAGGAGCGCAGAGATCTCGGAGGGATGTAGGGCTGGAGGAGGTTACAGAGATAGGGAAGGGCGAGGCCATGGAGGGATTTGAACACAAGGATGATAGTCACAGGTCTGATTTTATCTGGCGTGCTCTGTGCAGGTAGAAGAGTCGAGGCTCAGATCTGTGCAAACTGCGCAGTGTCGAGGAAGTATTGGATTTTGAAGTTCCCCCTCTAGTTCACCTCAGCATTGGGGTAAAAATTCTGAAGCTCTCCGCTCCTGGAACTGGCCAGGACTCCCTGTCGCAAAATTGCAGACTCGCAGCCCACGACTGAGTGCCTATTACAGTTAATGGAGTGTTGGAATTTTAACCCCACTATGCTTGACCCCCAAACTGGTAACAGCACCCCCTACTGCACCAGGGTGGCATTTTAACCCCACAGTGCCCCAGGCCTCAACCTGGCAACAACACTCCCTACTGCACCAGTGTGGCCTACGGTTCCCAAAGCTCTCCACCATTGGGGGTTTTCCTCGTCTCATGTCTGGGTCCGTTGTAGGCTAACTGTTAGAGATTGATTGCTATGATTAGTCAACAACTCCGTGAGGCGACCAGCAGAACGGTCGAAGGCAAACTAGATGGACCTTGGTCTTTTTTTGTCTAGCAGTTCCCATGTCCCTAAAAGCATCAGGCTCCAGCTCACAGAAATACACTTCCCAATTTCTCAGGTGATTTAGAGCCATCTCACGTATAGTTTCAGGGCATTTTTGCGTTCTTAACCCAGGTTCATTGACGACTGCAGCCTAATTAATTTATGTCAGAAAGCCTCACACATATCTGACTGGAGACCTTAGTTTCCTCAGCCTTAGCTACACTCGAACCCAGCTGAACTTAGTGTTGTAATATGCCAACCTTTTGAAATTAATCTTTTTCCCATTATATTTTTTACTTCTGTGCCTGACTCTGAGTCGCTCATCAATTTTGCAGTTCCCGGCCCTCAATTCACCTCCCTTTGATTAGATAGCCTCCGCAGGCCCTTCCAATTAACCCCACTAACCCCTGATATTTTCTTTTCAAATGCTTCCTTTATTTAACTTTGTTTCTTGCTTTCCTCTTCCCCACGCCTTATGTCACTGGACTAGTAATCCAGAGAACGGGAGTTCAAATCCCAAAATGGAAGTTTGAGAATTTAAAAGGAAATGCTGGAAATAAAAAGCAGTCGGATTGTCGTTAAAACTCTACTGGTTCACTAATTTCCTTTAGGGAAGGAGACCTCCCGCCCTTACCTGGTCTGACATATCCGTGTCTTCAGTTCCACATCAAAGTGGTTGACTCTTAACTGCCCTCTGAAGTGACCTAGCAAGTCACTCGGTTGTGTCTACCAACGTTTCAATAAGAAGACGTGCCACCACCTTCTCAGGGCAACTAGGAATGGGCAATGAATGCCGGCCTTGCCAGCAGTGCCCGCATCCTGAGAATGAATTTAAAAAAATATCCTTTCTGGATATCTATATAGAATAATCACAAAGCTGAGGGAAGCTGGATAAGCACTTGAGGGAGAAAGGAATAGAAGGACATGTTGATAGGGTTAAATGAAGAGGATTGGGAGGAGGCTCGTATGGAGTATAAACGCCGGCATGGACCAGTTGGGCAGAATGGCCTGTTTCTGTGCTGTACATTCCATGTAATTCTACGTGTAAAGCCTTTGTCCTGAAAAAAAAATTCTACTCCTTAAAATTTCTCTCCTGCTCTGTAGGAGATGACTCTTGCTCCAGTTATCGACATCTCACCCAAATGCCCCTTCTTTATGCGTGAGCCTTGATATTGAATGCCACCTGTTGGAGGGTGGCATCCACGGGCAAGTCTGGCCTTGTTCTCAAGACGCTTTCCCCCCCCCCCCCCCAACTTCTTTCTGGGAGAGGGACACTGAGGCCAATGTAATGCCCCAACTACTGCCACAGTAAACACCATAAATTCCAACTGCGATAGTGCTTTTACTAAACGGACCATCTTGTGAGGGGGTTTTTGCTGCATGAAAAATCCAAATGAGACTGGTACTTGCATTCAGAGATCATGTTAATAAAACCCTCCAGTTCATTTACAACAATAGTGCGGTGAATTATAAAATGTTTCCTGTCAGCTCTGAGACCTGGGGTGGTATGGTGCGGGGCGGGAGGGATAATTTTAACCTAACCCGCCCGGCGGGGGTCTGACGGGATCAGATCGGCCGCCCGTTTCACACGCCTTCCCGATTTTACTTACTTTCCGTTGACTTCCATCGCAAGTCAGGTTAAAAAAAAAATTTATATCTGAACTTGGAGTTAGCGACGCTGCACAAAACAATGGGAAGATATTCCACTCGCAGCACTTTCATGAGCGCAAACAATCCAGATGTGAGTGATCAGGGTAGAAATGGCCAAAAATCGCATTAAACTGACAACTTTGAGCTGAGCCACAGGATGGGAAATGGAAAGGTCACTGTGATTTAGAAGGGAGCATTCTCCTCATCTTGGGGTTAAAAAAAGTGTGAAAATGTTCCATTCCCCAGGACGGAGCTCCCTTTCCATGACAAGTACAACCATTGCCAGAAATTAAATTAGAAAGAATTCCAAGGGTTATTTTAATCTGGATTCTGTTTTCTCTTTGCGAGATCTTTCAGATGCATTTATTTATATTCAACGTTCTCTCGGATTATGCCTAGCTCATTAATACTTAACGCTCTCAAAATATGCTGATATCATCGAATCATAAAATGATACTGCGCAAACGGAGGCCATTCGGCCCATCGTGTCTGTGCCAGCTCTTTGAACGAGCTATCCAATTAGTCCCATTCTCCTGCTCTTTCCCCATAGCCCTGTAAATTTTTCCACTTCAAGTATTTACCCAATTCCCTTTTGAAAGTTACTATTGAACCTGCTTCCACCGCCCTTTCAGGCAGTGCGTTCCAGATCGTTACAACTCGCTGCGTAAATTTTTTTTTCCTCATGTCACCTCTGGTTCCTTTGCCAATTACCTTAAATGTGTATCCTGTGGTTACCGACCCTTCTGCACTAATGTTCGATGTTTGCTCAGATCATGCTGATATATCTCATGAATATTCAATGTCCTCTTTGCTAACATGATTTTGTTTTGTTTTTTGTTTGTAGTCACTTGTTGCATGATTTCATCATGAACCTTCCTCCAGAACGACTGGTTAAACAGAAATTACAGTCAATGACAGCAATTGTCAACACTGAACTCTTTCAAAGAGAAGGTAAGGCCTGGGGACTCCTTGTTTGTGCAGAGTAATCGGACTTGAAGTGGAGAAAAAGAAGCAAAGTCAATTTTCCTTTTGACCACATCTCTTCATAGAATCCATTCGGCCCATCGTGCCTGTGCCGGCTCTTTGAAAGAGCTTTCCAATTAGTCCCACTCACCCTGCTCTTTCCCCAAAGCCCTGCAATTACTTTCCTTTTCAAGTCTCTATCCAATTCCCTTTTGAAAGTTACTATTGAATCTGCTCCCACCACCACCCTTTCAGGCAGAGCATTCCAGATCATAACTCGCTGCGAAAAAAAATTATTCTTGTCTCATCTCTGGTTCTTTTGCCAATTATCTTCAATCTGCATCCCTTGGTTACCGACCCTCCGGCCAGTATAAACAGTTTTTCCTTATTTATTCTATCAAAACCCTTCATAATTTTGAACACCTCTATTAAATCTCTCCATAACCTTCTCTGCTGTAACAAGGGAGAACAAACCCAGCTTCTCTAGTCTCTCCGTATAACTAAAGTCCCTCGCCCCAGCATCATGCTGTGGCTCAGTGCGGAGCACCTCTCGCCTCTGAATCAGAGAAGTTGTGGGTTCAAGTCCTAGTCCAGAGACTTGAGCATGCAATCTAAGCTGACACTTCAGTGCAGTACTGAGGGAGTGCTGCACCGTTGGAGGTACCGTCTTTCAGATGAGATGTTAAATTGAGGCCCTGCCTAACCTCTCAGGTGGATATAAAAGATCCCATTGTATTATATTGAAGAAGAGCAGGGGCGTTCTCCCTGGTGTCCTGGCCAATATTTATCCCTCAACCAACATCACTAAAAACAGATGATCTAGTTATTATCTCATTGCTGTTTGTGGGACCTTGCTGTGCGCAAATTGGCTGCTGCGTTTCTTACATTAGAACAGTGACTACACTTCAAAAGTACGTCAATGAGTGTAAAGCAATTCTGGATATCCTGAGGTCATGAAAGGCATGGTATAAATGCAAGTCTTTCTTTCATTTCTTTTAAATCTTCTCTGCACCCTCTCCGAGGCAGTGATCCATGGGGTGCCCTGTCTGTGACCCCCCCCCTTGCTGAAGTTCGTTCTCATTAAGGCCGTGGGCTGCTCGTACCTGCTCAGTTGCAGCGGTTGGTGCTAAAACTGGTGCCACGTGGCTGTGGTGGAGGGAGGGTAGAAAATTCAATCAGCCTTCTTGCTCCGAATCGTCACCCCTTCTTCCCCTCACTGACATGGGAAGGTCCAGCTTGGCTGCAGTGCCGTTCACAGTTCATAGTATCATAGTAGTTACAGGACAGGAGGTGGCCATTCAGCCCATCGTGCCTGTGCCGGCTCTTTGGAAGAGCTATCCAATTAGTCCCACTCCCCTGCTCTATCCCCATAGCCCTGTGAATTTTCACCCTTCAGGTATTTATCCAATTCCCTTTTGAAAGTTGCTATTGAGTCTGCTTCCACCGCCCTTTCAGGCAGTTGACAAGTCTTCTCAGACTCACTGCCTCGGTTCACAATTGAAGGTTGAGCACTTGGGAAAGGTATTTGAGTGCTGTTGGTGTCCGTGGAAAGGTATTCCAGACCTTGGGATACGGGGAGTGGAACAAAAAGTACGGCTGGAATTTTGGCAAGATTCTCATGATTCTCCCGCCTTAACTCCGACGCGACACTGTCAGAAACGGCGTAAGCAGCTGGTTGCGCCGTTTCTCCGCGATTTCCGGCCAAATTGCGGCGGGAAATCGGGAGAACTCCGAGGAAATCCTACTCCATAAATTTTTGATTCAATCGGGAGATGTGGGCGTCGCTGGCGAGGCCGGCATTTATTGCCCATCCCTAATTGCCCCTTGAGAAGGTGGTGGTGAGCCGCCTTCTTGAACCGCTGCAGTCCGTGTGGTGAAGGTTCTCCCACAGCGCTGTTTGGTAGGGAGTTCCAGGATTTTGACCCAGCGATGATGAAGGAACGGCGATATATGTCCGAGTCGGGATGGTGTGTGACTTGGAGGGGAACGTGCAGGTGGTGTTGTTCCCATTTGCCTGCTGCCCTTGTCCTTCTAGGTGGGGGAGGTCACGGGTTTGGGAGGTGCTGTCGAAGAAGCATTAACGAGTCGCTGCAGTGCATCCTGTGGATGGCACACACTGCAGCCACGGTGCGCCGATGGTGGAGGCAGTCGATATTTAAGGTGCTTTGAAATTATTACTTTATCTGCAAAAAAAAACCAGGACAATTTTGTAAGGAGATATTAGCAGCATTAAACTTGTTGGGCTGAGGTAAATCGTCAACACAAGGGAGAAATACTACAGCAGACGGCTGCAGGCTATAAATCGTGAGAGGAAATCCCTCAGAGATAAAGTGTAATCTCACTGAGTAAAGCTCTTGATGAATTTTCAGAGCCAGCTCCATTTCAAGAGGCTAGAGTCAGTAATGGAAACTCGGCAAAGTGTGTGAGATAAGATGGTTTCTTTTTGATAGGAGGAGTTTTCTTTTGCAGTACACAGAACTGTCAGATGTCTGCAAAATTCCTTTTGTTTTGTTGCCAGTTTTCTCTTCCTAACAACAATAACTTGCATTCATGTAGTGCCTTTAACGTAGTACAACGTCACAGAACGTTATTAAACAAAATTTGACACCGAGCCACATAAGGAGATATTAGGACAGGTGGCCAAAAGCTTGGTCAAAGAGGTAGGTTTTAAGGAGCATCTTAAAGGAGGAGAGAGAGGTAGAGAGGTGGAGAGGTTCAGGGAGGGAATTCTTGAGCTTAGGTCCTAGGCAGCTGAAAGCACGGCTACCACTGGTGGAGTGGTTAAAATCGGGGATGCGCAAGAGGCAAGAACTGGAGGAGCGCAGAGATCTCGGAGGATTGTAGGGTTGGAGGAGGTTACAGAGATAGGGAGGGGGCGAGGCCGTGGAAGGATTTGAAAACAAGGACGAGAATTTTAAAATCGAGACGTTGCTGGACCGGGAGCCAATGTAGGTGAGCAAGTATAGGGGTGATGGGTGAACGGGACTTGGTGCGAGTTAGGATACAGGCAGCAGAGTTTTGGATGAGCTGAAGTTTATGGAGGGTGGAAGATGGGAGGCCGACCAGGAGAGCATTGGAATAGTCAAGTCCAGAGGTAACAAAAGCATGGATGAGGGTTTCAGCAGCAGATGAACTGAGGCAGGGGCGGAGATGGGCGATGTTATGGAGGTGAAAATAGGCGGTCTTGGTGATGGAACGATTATGTGGTCGGAAGCTCATATCATGGGTCATCTCAGGGAGTATCTCATGCAGCGATACCGTTCCTAAGATACCACCCTCCCTCCAAGTCCCCGTTTCTACTTGCATGAGTCCGCATGATGAATATTGGCAGACTATAGGGAAGAGATTTCATCACCAAGCCCTCAGCTGCCCTGTGAGCTGAGTCTCTTGCTAGGCCACTTCAGAATGGCATTTGGGAGTCAACCAAATTGTGTGGGACTGGTGTCACTGAGTAAAGGCGGCTAGGTAGAGGTGTTTAAGACGATTAAAAGAGTTGACAGGGTAGATAGAGGAAAACTATTTCTTCTAGTGGGGAGAGTCCAGAACAAGGGGGCATAACCCTAAAATATGAGCTAGGCCATTCAGTGGTGATGTCAGGAAGCACTTCTTCACACAAAGAGTAGTGGAAATCTGGAACTCGCTCCCGCAAAATGCTGCTGAGGCTGGGGGTCAATTGGAAATGTCAAAACTGAGATTGATAGGTTTTTGTTAGGTAAGGGTATTAAGAGTTATGGAACCAAGGCGGGTAGATGGAGTTAAAATACAGATCAGCCATGATCTAATTGAATGGTGGAACAGGCTTGAGGGGCTGAATGGCGGAACAGGCTTGAGGGGCTGAATGGCCTACTCCTGTTCCTATGTTTTTGCTTTCCTGAAGATCAATCTGGTGGTTTTCATGGTTATTTGTTTCAAGTGATCAAATTTATTGAATTCATGACTCACGATGATAGGATTATGAACTCACAACTTCTAGGGTTGCTAGTCCAACATCATAACGACTACTTTACCTTGCATGCCAAATAGTAAAAGCAACATGCTGTAGACAGAGCTAAGCGATCCCAAAACCAACGGATCAGGTCAAAACTCTGCAACTCGACCGCATTCCAGTCTTGAATGGTGACGGACGACTAACGGGAGGAGAAGGCTCCATTAAACACGCTCATCCTCAATGACAGCGTAGAGAGGGAACTTTATTCTGCATATGCAAAGTGCTCTATCTGACCTGGGAGTGCTTGATGGGCAAGAATGGAGGAACTTCTGCTTCCGACCCATGACCCGGCAATGCTTGACAGCAAATTGTAGAGGGAGAAGAAAACATAAGCCTGAATGAAAGAGAGCCTGTGCTCAGTATTTCCCTATAGTTAGCTGGTTTTGTGGTTAAGATTTCCATTACCCCCCAACCCCGCTGCCCCTCTCCCCACTTATAAAGTCCTTGTTCATCCACAGCACTGTCATTCTGAAACACTTTACACCCAAATCATTCCCAAAAATACGTCAGTACAGCCACTGACTTGTACCCTGGCCTCCTTTTCCTTTCACACCTATAATAATCTTATGGTAATCACACCTTTTAATAATAAGAGACTTCAAAGGGCTGTCTGCGAGAAACGCAGTAAACATTAAAATTAAAAAAGGATACGTAGACCATAGACCTCCGTTATGTGGTTATTTTTGCGTCATTAAAGAAAAACGTGGCTAAATATGTGAGGGTTCAAGAGGAAAATTACATGTTAAACATTTCATTAAGAAAGAGATTCTTCCATTTCTACAGTGCTTTTCACAACCTAATGACGTCCAAAAGTGCTTCACAGCCAATGAAGCAGTTTTAAAGTGTAGTCACTGTTGTAATGTAGGAAATTCAGCAACCAATTTGCGCACAGCAAGGTCCCACAAACAGCAATGAGATAATGACCAGATACTCTGTGCTTGTGATGTTGGTTGAGGGATAAATATTGGTCAGAACACCGGGGAGAACTCACCTGCTCTTCTTCGAAATAATGCCGCGGGATCTTTTATGTCTACCTGATAGGGCAGGCGGGGCCATGGGTTAAGTCTCATCCAAAAGACGGCACCTTCAGTGCGGCTCCGTAACCCCGCTGGAAGTACCGCACCACACGGGGTTTCCCCGCGAAACTACGGCAGCTCCGAGGAAACTCCCGGCCTACGTCTGAAACCTACAGGAAGTGCGTGCCGTATTCTATACCTTCCGTCGAGGTACTGTGTTTAGTGACTGGTTAATTCGTTCATTCATCACATCCATTATCTGGTTTAAATAAAACAAGTCAATGATTGGTTAAAATAGGAAAGTTAAGGTGCGCTAAGTCAAAGGCGGAGATGAGGAGATATGTTTCTTTACCCAGCGAGTTGTTACAATCTGGAATGCACTGCCTGAAAGGACGGTGGAAGCAGATTCAATAGCAACTTACAAAAAGGAATTGGATATACACAGTACTTTGAAGAGGAAAAATGTGCAGGGCTGTGGGGAAAGAGCAGGGAAGTGGGACGAATTGGATAGCTCTTTCAAAGTGCCGGCACAGGCACGATGGGCCAAATGGCCTCCTACTGCACTGTGAGATTCTTTGCTTCTGGAAGTGGTGAGAATTGCAGCTCCCCCTCGCTTGAAGTGGGTTGGGGTGGGGGGGTGGGGTGGGGGGGTGGGGGGTTCTACTTAAAGTCTCTTTGCTGGAACGACATGTAGACTTTTAATTGCCAGCATTCTCCAGCACTAACACTGCTCAGACCCTCTTCATATACACGAGATTACCAACATTTCTTTTTTTTTAATTGCAGAGTTGGTGACAACATCTGTTCGGCGTGTCATTAGCATGCGAGGGTGCGCTGAGGTAACTCTCACAGCATGCTGAGTGGCTGCTGCTCTATTTAGGGACACTCGTAAAGCATCGGCTTATTATCTCATTGCAGACGAGCTCTTCCTCAGAAGCGGTACACATCTGAAAAGAAAAAAGAAAGACTCGCTATCGTGTTTTTCACGACCTCAGGACGCCCCAAAACGCTTCACAGCCAATGAAGTGCTTTTAAAGTGTAGTCACTGTTGTAATGTAGGAAACACGGCAGCCAATTTGCGCACAGCAAGATCCCACAAACAGCAATGTGATAATGACCAGATAATCTGTTTTAGTGATGTTGGTTGAGTGATAAATATTGGCCAGGACACTGGGGAGAACTCCCCTGCTCTTCTTTGAAATAGTGCAATGGAATCGTTTACGTCCACCTGAGATGGCAGATGGGGTCTTGCTTTAACGTCTCATCTGAAAGATGGCACCTCTGACAGTGCAGCACTCCCTCAGTAGTGCCCGACATTTTGTGCTCAAGTCTCCGGAGTGGGACTTGAACCCACAAATTTCTGACTCAGAGGCTACCACTGGTTTACGGCTGATCTAACAGGGACTAAGAAAAAAACATGTTCTGTCACAGCACCTGACACGGGGGGGTGGGGAGCGGGGGCGCTGGGAAAGTCAAACCAAAGGACTGGTGGTAGATGAAAAAAATTGAGCTGGGAACTGACTATTTTGAAAAAGGAAAGGGAAACTTTGTATTAATGTCGTGCTTCAGCACATCTCAGAAATGTCTCACAACACTTTGCAGATAATGAACTGCTCTGAAGCGCAGTCACTGTCATTAAGCAGGTTAACATGGCAGTCATTTTGAATATAGCGAGACCTCATAAACTGAAGAGGTGAATGAGCAGTTAATCTGTTTACATGGTTTTGGTTGAGGATTTTAGAGGGCACATACCAGTGCAGTGGTTATTTAACGGGACGAGTGATCCAGAGGCCCTGGACTAATAATCTGGAGAAGGTGAGTTCAAATCCCACCATGGCAGTTTGAGAATTTGAAATCAGTTTATTAAATCTGGAAATAAAAAGCTGATACCAGTAAAAGTGACCATGAAGCTGACGGATTGTTGTAAAAACCCAAATACTTCACCAGAGTAGGATACCTGCCCTATAGGGAAAGAATCCTACTCTACATCTGGCATATACGTGACTCCAGTCCCACACCAACATGGTTGACTCTTAACTGTCCTCTGAAGTGGCCTAACAAGCCACTCAGTTGTATCAAACCTTGGGCAGCTAGTGATGGGCAATAAATGCCGACCTTGCCAGCGACGCCCATATCCTGAGAATGAAATACAGGCAAGTACTTTGGTTACCCTCTACCCTGCCATTTTGTTGGTCTTTCTCCAGTTTACTGCCCTCTTCTAGCAGTACTGGGTGTTGCCCTCTGATGCCTTGTTCAAGCGGTCATGTGTGAGACTGGACATTACGTGTCAGCGGACCATTCGATCATGAGCGGCAGTTGCACCCAAGCACAGTTGTTCAGCAAAGGTCACTGGATAGCAATCAGGAGGTGGCAGGGGCTGAGCCGTCTCACCACATTGTTGGGGTATCTTGGGAATGAGGATCAGTGCTGTATTCTAATAGTAATTCCCCTTCTTTCATCCTTGTGACCTAAGTGAGATTGTGGTGAAACAAAACTAGAACTCTCTGCATCACCCTAAGGAACCTTCTGTCAGCTGTGGCACAGTTGGTAGCATTCTTGCCTCTGAGTCAGAAGGTTGTGGGTTCAAACCCCACTCCAGGGACTTGAACACAAAATTTAGGCTATCACTCTCAGTGCAGTACTGAGGGAGTGGATAAGACATTAAACTGAGGCCTCGTCTGCCCTCACAGGTGGACATAAAAGATCCCATGGTACTTTTTTTGAAGACGAGCAGAGGAGTTGTCCCCGATGTCCTGACCAATATTCATCCCTCAACCAACATCACAAGAACAGATTTTCTGGTCATTATCACATTGCTGTTTGTGGGAGCTTGCTGTGCACTCCCGTGAATCCTACATTACAACAGTGACTACACATCAAAAGTACTTCATTAGCTGTAAAATGCTTTGGGGCATCCTGAGGTCTTGAAAGTCACTATATAAATGCAAGTTTGTTCGATTTTTCTTTCTTTCTTTCATTCTTTCCCTCTTTTGATTGGATGGAGTGGCACTATTGACAGCATCTCTGGAGGATCCTGTGGAGCATCCAGGGAGGAGTGGACCATGTGGCCGCATAGATGCAGATGGCTATCCTCAATATTGGAGGATAAAGAACCTGGATTTGACGTTATTATATAATAACATTTGTAAGGAGCACAAAGTGCCAGAGTTGAACCCAGGTTTGCCATCATCTTTTCACAGAATGCCGAGCTGTTTTGTTGTCGATAATGACCACCACACTGAAAGAACTGATTCAGAGAGGAGAGGAGGTGGAGGCTTCTATTGAACTGCTCAGCAACATCCTGGAGGTTCTCTACCGACAGAACGTGGTATGTATGGTACCGACAGCAGGACCTGTAATTGGGGAGCATGGAGAATGGAAGGGTCTTCCAACCTGAGAAGCATTCAATGTGGGTGAAGTCTAAGCCTAGTGCATTGCATAGAATCTACAGTACAGAAACAGGCTATTCGGCCCAACTGGTTTATGCCGGTGGTTACAGTCTTACTCTAGTTATCTCTTCCCCCCCTGGCCCCCATATACCTCTATTCCCTTTCCCCTCGTGTAAACATCAAGCCTCCCCTTAAATGTTTCATGCCATCTGCTTCAACCACTCCACATGGCAGCTAGTTCCACTCTCTGCGTAAAGAGAGATATTTGCTCCCCCTCGTTCTGGACTCACCCACAAGTGGAAACGGTATCTCCATGCCCACCCAATCGAACCCCTTCATAATTTTAACAACCTCTGTGATGAAAATGTCAGCTATGACCACTTGACTAGGAATTCAGAGGCTTCTTAAGGGAGCCCAGAAGGTATGGGTTATCACAAAGTCTTCACTAATGCTAAAAACACAGCTGGTCCAGCTGTATCTGATAAGAGATAAGAGGTTACTCTTTGGAGTGTTGTTAGTTTGCAGTTTTATAGTGTAGGGCAACATCCCAAGGTGCTTCATGAAGGGGAAAATAAAAAGGAGTGGATATTGAGCTATGGTGAGAGAGTTAGGAGAGGTGAACAAAAAGCTTGGTCAAAAAGATGGGTATAAGAAGGCCTTTAAAGATGGAGAGAGAAGTAAGAGAGATGAGGGTTTAGGGAGGGAGTTCCAAAGAGTAGGATTGCCATCTCTGGCACTTATGGTGGGGCAAGGGGAGGGGAGGATGCACGGAAGGCCGGAGTTTTAGGAACATAGGAACAGGAGTGGGCCATTCAGCCTCTTGAGCCTGTTCTGCCATTCAATTATATCATAGCTGATCTGTATCTGAATTCCATCTACCCGTTTTGGTTCTGTAACTCTTCATAACCTTACCTAATAAAAATATTTGGAGGACTGAAGGATATGAGAGGGATTGTGAGGCTGGAGGGGATTGCAGAGATGGGGTGCGGCAAGGCCATGGAGGATTTGAAGACGAGGGTGAGGAAATATAAAACAGATGGGATCTGGGTGCCAGAGTAGGTCAGTGAGGACAGGCGTAATGGGCGAGCAGGACTTAGCACAGGACAGGATATGGGCAGCTGAGTTTTGGGCCTGTTGGAGTTTATGGAGGGTGGAAGAGGGGAGGCCAGCAAGGATGTCATTGGAAACATCGAGTCTATTGGTGAAAATAGTATGGATAAAGATTTCAGCACTCAAAATGTCACCCTGTCTTTGAAGATCCTGATGGGCCTGCTGAGTTTTTCCAGTACTTTCTGTTTTTATTTCAGATTTCCAGCATTTGCCATTTTTTTCTTTAATCCCTTCATTTATTTCATTTGATATAAAATATATATTGTATAAACAAGGTGATGAGAATGAGGGTGTGTATACCTCATCAAAACCCCTTCATCATTTTGAACACCTTGTCAGATCTCCTCTTGGCCTTCTTTGTTCGAATGAATAGAGCTCCAGTTTCTCTGGTCTCTTCTCGTAAATAAAGACCCTCATCCCTGGTATGATCTTAGTGAATCTCTTCTGCACCCTATCGACAGCCTTGATTTCCTCTCCTTATTCTTCCTCTTAAAAGTTATCACCTCACATTTCTCTGCATTAAATTCTATGTAACTTTTATATACCCAAACTATTAACCCATCTGTTCTCCTGCAACTACTTACAGCTTTCTTCAGAATTAGCCACATTCCCTATTTTTGTCTTGTCTGAAAATGTATATATATATATAAGAAACACACTAGTCCCAACAGTGACCCTGCTAGGAGACATCCCTCCAGTCTGAAAAAATATCCATTAACCACTATTTTCCGTTCCCTGCGGCTTAACCAACTTCCTATCTGTCCTACCACAGTTCCTTTAATGCCATTTTCCTTAAATTTATCAACAAGCCTCCTATTTGTCACCTTATCACACACCTTATGAAAACCCACATACACAACATCCACTGCACTTCCTTTATCAATACACTTCATTATTTTCTCAAAGAACTCTATTAAATTTGACTTTTCTAAGTCCAAGCTGGCTATCGCAAGGTAACGAGATTATTGCAGGTGAGGAAGGCTATCCAGCCCATCTTAATCCATCTATCCAGAGTTGTAGTGAGCCTATTGTAATGATCTGGAAATGTGCTGCCTGAAAGGGTGGTGGAAGCAGATTCAATAGTAACTTTCAAAAGGGAATTGGATAAATACTTGAAGGGAAAAAATTTACAGGGCTATGGGGAAAGAGCAGGGGATTGGGACTAATTGGATAGGTCTTTCAAAGAACCGGCACAGGCATAATGGGCCAAGTGGCCTCCTACGATACTGTGATTCTAATGCAGCATCCAATCATTCCTTTAATGATTCTGAGTTTTTACCTCTTATGTGGAGCTGAACCAAATAGAAGACCCCAAGTTCGACTCCTAGGCTGTGTTGAGTTTATGGACCTCAGCCAGCGTAGTAGAGCTACAAGTGGTGATAGTGTTTCTGGACTAGGGAAGGATTCCTGCTTCTGAACATTGTCTAGTGACCCCTGATGAATAATGTATGATTATGGCCCTTGAGTGAGGATACAGTCCATCTATCAGGAAAGACTGAACAGGCTGGGGCGCTTTTCTCTAGAAAAGAGATGACTGAGGGGTAACCTCTTTAAGATTACAAAAGGGTTTGATAGGGTAGACGTAGAGAGGATGTTTCCACTTGTGCGGGAGTCCAAAACCAGGAACCATAAATACAAGATAGTCCACTAAGGAATTCAGGAGAAACTTCTTTACCCAGAGAGTGGTGAGAATATGGAACTTGCTACCACAAAGTAGTTGAGGAAAATAGCATAGATGCATTTAAGGGGAAGTTAGATAAGCACATGAGGGAAAAAAGAATCGAAGGATATGCTGAGAGGGTGAGATGAAGTAGGGTGGGAGGAGGCTCATGTGGAGCATAAACACAGGCATGGACCAATTGGGCTGAATGGCCTGTTTCTGTGCTGTAAAATTCTATGTAATTCTATACCTTGGCTTCAGTATCCACCATGGTAAAACATCTTGTCGATATTTAGTGTCCTGGCTCACATACAAAGAATGGCAAACGAGCATGGGACTAAAATTGCTACAGCAGGAGTTATCTTGGTTTGCACTCTCATCTCTGAGTCAGAAGGTCGTGGGTTCAGGTTCCACTCCAGAGACTTAAGCACATAATCCAGGCTGACACTTCAGTGCAGCATTGAGGGAGCGCTGCACTGTGAGAAGTGCTGTCCTTCAGATGAGACGTTAAACCGAGGTTCTGTCAGCCCTCTCGGGAGGACATGAAATATATGATGACACTATTTGAAGAAGAGCAGGGACAGTCCCCCGGTGTCCTGTTCAATGTCTATCCTTATTATTAATCCTGAGGTTAGCAAGCACCTACGGTCTATTGATAATTGGTTGTTAGATTTGATATTATGGGCAAGATCAATACTAGGGGCCATAGATATAAGATAGTCACCAATAAATCCAATAGGGAATTCAGGAGAAACTTCTTTACCCAGAGAGTGGTTAGAATGTGGAACTCACTACCACAAGGAGTAGTTGAGGCAAATAGCATAGATGCATTTAAGGGGAAGCGGGAGAAAGGGATAGAAACATAGAAACGTAGAAAATAGGAGCAGGAGTAGGACATTCGGCCCTTCGAGCCTGCTCCACCATTCAATATGATCATGGCTGATCCTCCATCTCAATACCATATTCCCGCTCTCTTCCCATACCCCTTGATGCCTTAAGGATAATAGAAGGATATGCTGATAGGATGAGATGAAGAGGGGTGGGAGGAGGCTCATGTGGAACGGCCTATTTATGTGCTGTAAATTCTATGTAATACTATGTAATTCTAAGACCAAATACAATAGTTCAGGAGATTGGGGAAGCAAATTTTGGAACTACAAGTAGAGATGTAAATAACATTAATTGAGATGGAGAGGGAGCAGAGGAAATTCACCAGAATGATACCAGGGATGAGGGACTTCAGCAATGTGGAAAGACTGAAGAAGCTGGAATTGTTTTCCTTAGAGCAGAGAAGGTTAGCAGGGAATTAATAAGAGTGTTAAAAATTATGAGGGGTTTTGATAGAGGAATTAAGGTGAATGTTTCCACTGGCAGGAGGGTTGGGAACCAGAGGACACATTTAGGATAATTGGCAAAAGAACCGGAGGGGAGATGAGGAGAATTTTTTTTTAATGCAGCGAGTTGTAATGATCTGGAATGCACTGCCTGAAAGGGTAGTGGAAGCAAATTCAATAGTAACTTTCAAAAGGGAATTGGATAAATACTTGAAAAGGAAAAAATTTACAGGCTATGGGGAAAGACTGGGGGACTGGGACTAAGAGCCGGCACAGATACGATGGGTCGAATGGCCTCCTTCTGTGCTGTAAGATTCTATAATTCTATGATAAGATGTGCAGAGAATGGAAGTATGAGAAATAAAATGCTGGAATAAGAGCTAGAAGTTAAGAACTAGGAGCAGGAGTAGGCCATACGGCCCCTTGAGCCTGCTCCGCCATTCAATAAGATCATGGCTGATCTTCTATCTCAACTCCACTTTCCAGCCCTATCGTCATATCCCATGATTCCCTTCGTGTCCAAATATCTATCAATCTCAGCCTTCAGCTCTGGAATTCCCTCCCTAAACCTCTCCATCCCTCTACTTCTCTCTCCTCCTTTAAGGTGTTCTTTGACCAAGCTTTTGGTCACCTGTCCTAATACCTCCTTATGTGGCATGGTGTCAAATTTTGTTTGATAACACTCCTGTGAAGTGCCTTGGGACGTTTCACTACGTTAAAGGTACTATGTAAATGAAAGCTGTTTTTGTTATTGTTGAATATACTCAACGACTGAGCATCCACAGCCCTCTGGGGTAGAGAATTCCAAAGATTCACAACCTTCTAAGTGAAGACATTTTTCCTCATCTCGGTCATAGAGTCATAGAGTCATAGAGTTATACAGCACGGATAGAGGCCCTTCGGCCCATCGTGTCCGCGCCGGCCATCAGCCCTGTCTACTCTAATCCCATATTCCAGCATTTGGTCCGTAGCCTTGTATGCTATGGCATTTCAAGTGCTCATCCAAATGCTTCTTGAATGTTGTGAGGGTTCCTGCCTCCACAACCCTTTCAGGCAGTGAGCTCTAAATGGCCACCCCCTTATCTTGAGACTATGCCCCCTAGTTCTAGATTCTCCAGTCAGGGGAAACAGCCTCTCAGCATCTACCCTGTCAAGCCCTTTTAGAATCTTATATGTTTCAATGAGATCACCTCTCATTCTTCTAAACACCAGAGGGTATAGGCCCATTCTACTCAATCTAACCTCAAAGGACAACCCTCTCATCCCAGGAATCAATCTAGTGAACCTTCGTTGCAGCGCCTCCAAGGCAAGTTTATCCTTTCTTAGGTAAGGAGACCAAAACTGTACACAATACTCCAGCTGTGTTCTCACTAGAGCCCTATATAATTGCAGCAAGACTTCCTTACTCTTATATGCCAACCCCCTTGCAATAAAGGCTAACATACCATTTGCCTTCCTAATTGCTTGCTGTACTTGCATGTTAAAATTCTGTGATTCGTATACAAGGGCACCCAAATCCCTCTGAATACCAACATTTCTTAGCCTCTCACCTTTTAAATAAAGATTCTGCTTTTCTATTCTTCTTACCAATGTGGATACTTTCACATTTCCCCACATTATACTCCGACTGCCACCTTCTCACCCACTTACTTAACCTGTCTATATCCCTTTGCAGCCTCTTTGCATCCTCCTCACAGTTTACTTTCCCACCTAGCTTTGTATCATCAGAAAACTTGGATACACTCGATCCCCTCGTGTAAGTAAGTCATTAATATAGATTGTAAACAGCTGAGGCCCAAACACTGATCCTTGCAGCACCCCACTAATTACAACCTGCCAACCCGAAAATGACCCGTTTATTCCTACTCTCTGTTTTCTGTTGGTTAACCAATCCTCAATCCATGCTAATATATTACCCCCAATCCCATGTGCCCTAAACTTGTGTAACAACTTCTTATGTGGCACCTTATCGAATGCCTTTTGAAAATCCAAATACACTACACCCACTGGTTCCCCTTTATCTACCCTGATAGTTACACTCTCTAGAAACTCTAATAGATTTGTCAAACACGATTTCCCTTTCATAAA
The DNA here is from genome assembly GCF_035084215.1 of Heptranchias perlo. Taxonomy (NCBI): domain Eukaryota; kingdom Metazoa; phylum Chordata; class Chondrichthyes; order Hexanchiformes; family Hexanchidae; genus Heptranchias; species Heptranchias perlo. The sequence continues at coordinate 11,518,875 of NC_090325.1, read as the reverse complement.
ACCATGTTGACTCTGCCTAATCATACTATGATTTTCTAAGTGTCCTGTTACTACCTCCTTAATAATAGATTCTAGCATTTTGCCTACTACTGACGTCAGGCTAACTGACCTGTAGTTCCCTATTTTCTCTCTGCCTCCTTTCTTGAATAGCGGGGTTATATTTGCTACCTTCCAATCCATGGGGACCATTCTAAAAACTAGGGAATTCTGGAAGATCAAAACCAATGCATCCACTATCTCCACAGCCACCTCTTTTAAAACCCTAGGATGTAGGCCATCAGGTCCAGGGGATTTGTCGGCTTTTAGTCCCATTAATTTCTCCAGTACATTTTCTTTACTAATATTAATTACTTTAAATTCTTCACTCTCATTAGACCCTTGGTTCCCCACTATTTCCGGTATGTTTTTTGTGACTTCTACTGTGAAGACAAATGCAAAATATTTTTTTAATGTTTCTGGCATTTACGTTTATACCATAAGACCATAAGAGATAGGAGCAGGAGCCCCTCGAGCCTGCTCCACCATTTAATGAGATCATGGCTGATCTGATTTTTACTTCAACTCCACTTTCCCACCTTTTCCCCATATCCTTTGACTCCCTTACTGATTAAAAATTTGTCTAACTCAGCCTTGAATGTATTCAATGACTCAACCTCCACAGCTTTTCGGGGTAAAGAATTCGAAAAATTCACCACCCTCTGGGAGAAGAAATTCCTCCTCATTTCCGTCTTAAACAGACGACCCCTTATCCTGAGACTATGCCCCCTAGTTTTAGATTCCCCCATGAGGGGTAACATCCTGTCAGCATCTACCCTATCGAGTCCCCTCAGAATCTTGTATGTTCAATAAGATCTCCTCTCATTCTTCTAAACTCCAATGAGTATAGACCCAAACTGTTCAATCTTTCCTCATATGACAACCCTTCCATCCCCGGAATCAACCTAGTGAACCTTCTCTGAACTGCCTCCAATGCAAGTATGTCCTTCCTTAAATAAGGGCACCAGAACTGTACGCAGTACTCCAGGTGTGGTCTCACCAGCTCCCTGTGCAGTTGTAGCATGACTTCCCTGCTTTTATACTCCATCCCCCTAGAAATAAAGGCCAATATTCCGTTTGCCTTCCGGATTACCTGCTGCACCTGTATGTTGACTTTTTGTGTCTCATGTACGAGGACACCCAGATCCCTCTGTACCGCAGCATTTTGTAATATTTCTCCATTCAAATAATATTTTGCTTTTTTATTTTTCCTCCCAAAATGGATGACTTCACATTTTCCCACATTATATTCCATCTGCCAATTTTTTGCCCATTCGCTTAACCTGTCAATATCCCTTTGCAGACACTTTGTGTCCTCATCGCAACTTGCTTTTCCACCTACCTTTGTATCATCAGCAAATTTGGCCACAAGACACTCTGTTCCTTCATCCAAGTCATTGATATATATTGTAAATAGTTGAGGCCCCAGCACTGAGCCCTGCGACACCCCACACGTTTACTGTTGCTAATCTCTTCCTTTTTACTTACTTGTAGAAGCTCTTACAATCTGTTTTTATATTTCTTGTTAGTTTACTCTATGTCCCGTGGGGAATTTAGACATAATTGGTACCTCTGTAACCTGCTTGGAAAATAGTGATGGATTGGAAGTGCGATTCCATAAAGATAAGTTGGTGAAGCTTTATTTGTACAAGAGGATATAACTGCAATAGAAAGGGAGGATATTAATCAGCAGGAGCGAGTTGAAATGGTCTGGCTGCAGCTCGAGCAAGGAGTTGATCCTTGGTACATGTTATAGGCCTCGTGGGGCAACCAGGAGAGTAAAGACCTGGAATTTTGCGAACAAATTGGAAGAGCAGCAGAAGAGCTGTTATCATGGGACATTTTAACTGTCCTTTGATTAAGTGGCCTGGTGTGGGGTAGCCAAGTGTAGAGGGAGGCAAGACTGATGCATTTGTTTCCTTATTCAACATGGTATTGAGAGTACCAGAGAGGAACGTTTATTAGATTTAGTACCTCGCAGTGATAGTACTTACTCGGTAATATTCCATCTCTGTGTGGGCGAGCAGCTGGACGATAGTGATCATTATAGTGTTAGATTGCAGTTCTTCAGATGAGCTAATATTTCTCATCGTTTAATACTGGTGCCTCATTTCAGGAGGGCTAAATTTTCAATTGTAAGGAAAGAACTGGGAATACGCTGTTGGGTAAGAAAATCTGTAATACAGAAGAAAAATTGATTAATTTTAAATCCATGCTCACAGTCAAGAAAACCTTATAGATCCCTAGGAGAAAAGGGGGAGTTTAAGGTAAAGTGAAACCTGAATAGGTTTAGAAAAATTAGGTGAAAAATAATAAGAAAGAAACATAGTGATTGATTGATTATTAGAATGATCTGTTCAATTATGAACAGCAGGAGATAGTTTCTAGGGGGCTCCCACCCTGGACAGGGAGAGGGTCAGAGGTCAAGGCATTGGCATTCAGTAACTCCAGGTATGTGTACACGATACAGCAGTACTCATTAAAGGAAATAGTTCAAGAAAGAGGTCTGAAGTTGGCAGTCGGTCACTGGTTAAAGGTGCCCAAGCATTGTGAGATGGCTACAGGGAAAGCAAATAGGGTTTTGAGTTGTATTGCTAGGACAATTGAGTACAGACATAAACCACTGAACTTAGGATATATAAGGCACTGGTATATCTGCACTTGGAGTGTTAGGTTGAATTTTGGCGCTTACAAACAGTGACGGACATCGAGGATTCGGATACTGGGATGATACCAAATCTTGGTGCTCTTTTGTACTTCATTGGTTGTAAAGCGCCTTGGGACATCCTCAGGTCGTGAAAGGCGCTATATAAATGCAAGTCTTTCCTTCTTTTTCTTTGTTCTGATTATAGGGTCCAAGATTTAGGATTACTTACTTTAGATAAATGTAGTCTCAGAGGGGATATGATTGAGATTTTCAAACCGATCAAGGAACTGGATTCAGTTCAGTTAGTGCAGTCAAAAATGGTAGGACTAGAGGTCAGGCTCATAAAATCCACAGGTGAAGAGTTAGATTGAATGTATTTCTTTTCAGAGAGTCATCTCCCTCTGGAACAATCTGCAGAGCCATCAGTGAGTATGGAATATCTGCAGTTTGTTAAAAAGGGACCTTGACAAGTTCCTGAGACAAGCAAACATTGCCAGTTAGTTGTAATTATGAGTAGTCATGGGCAACCTCAGTGTCTTGGAGTTTGCTTGTTTGCCTCTGGGAATCATAGAGGAATCCCCCAGGGCTTTACCCTGACTTGGTTGCAGCTGGGGTTTTTTTTTGGTCTATGTTTTCTTGTCTATCCCATGAGATAACATAGTTAGGGGGTGTATGAATGGTGCGCATAGGGTTTTTGGTAATATTGCTAAGCCCATTAAGACCATGTGCTCAGGCTGTGTGAGGCTTCGTTGACTGGATGTGGTTGAGGTTGATGGGTCTGATGGTCTTTCCTTGCCCATCTCTTTGTATGGATGATCTTCGATGACCAAGTGGCCCTGACTCATCCCTCACATTTCTTGTGGTCTTATTTCACTGTTGAAGAGTTTTGGTTTGTGAGCATCTTCTGTCTGAAGAGCTGCTGTTGCCTTGGCTGAAAGTTGGCTCTGAGTAGTTCTGAAGGGCACTGTGACCTTTCCTGACATTATCACTGACTGATAAGACCAGCGACTCGTGGCTTCTTATCCCGAGGAGATGAAACTCATTCTTCTTTGTAGAGCCGTGGGGCTGAATAGGCGACACATTCAACAGTAAATGGCACGGGTGACTTCCGCGCCCTGGCCTCTATTCTTACAGCACCCATTCATTACATGTGAGTATAACCGGTGGTGGATCCAGACACTGTGTCCCATTCTCTACGACTGACATCCATCAACCTGAAAAGCATAAAAACTTAGCTATAAAAAAAACTCACATCATGAAATAAATAAAATACATCAACAGGCTTTCAGCACAACTGCACTTGATGAATGAGAGCAGACTCATTTGGCTCAATGTCACAGAGCAACTTGTGTCACAGTCTGGCTGTTACCTAGCACCAGTTGAGTACTGTTTCTGTCGCAAGGAACATCGGAACAGGAGTAGGCCGTTCAGCCCCTCTAGCCTAATCACTTAGATCATGGCCGTGGTTCTGTATCCCTTAATAACCTTGCCTAAAAAAATCTATCATTTTCAGTTTTGAAATTTTAATTGACCCCTGGCCTCAGCAGCTTTTTGGGGGAGAGAATTCCAGATTTCCACTACCCTTTGTACGAAGAAGTGTTTCCTAACATCACCCCTGTATGAACTAGCTCTAAGCCTTAAGTCGCTTCCTGTTCCCGGTCCTAATTTTCTTCCCATCTCTCCTGGAGGTACTCGACGGAGTGCAGCTTCACAGGATGCACCTCACCCAAGCAGCCATTCTCCCAGCGTGAGCCTTGGCAACAAGCCGTAGCAGGTCATTTGACCACGGGGAGAGCATCCCAGCTGAGCCTGATCTTCTCCTCGCTCAAACTCCGTTGTCATGACTTTCCTTCACTTGTTTGGCTGTACTTCAACAGTCCAAGGACGATTATCAACTGTTGCCATGACAACCAAATGCCGGGGATAAAAATGGCAAAGAAACTGAACCTTTATCTGATTATTTTAACATGAGATTGGATATTTGTTTGACATTAGTTTTCAAGACAAACTATCATTCCCACTTAATTTTAACCTTAACCAATAGATTAGGGAGTTGCATTCAACTCCATGAGTAACATTGGCTGGTGCAATGAGCTAGACTCTAGATTTTCACCTCTGGGCTTAAATCCAGCCCAGACTAATGGGTTGAAACTCTCCTCTGCCTGTTGGTTTTACAGTTTCTAGATTAGAAGGGCTAATAGGGAATAATTAAAAAGGCCAGCAGATAATATAGAAGGAAATAGTAAGGGCTTTTTTAAGCAGATAAAATGTAAAAGAATAGTTGAAGAGAGGGTAGAACTGCTCAAGTACAAAAGAAAGAGTCCAGTTGTGGAGGATAAAAGTAGGGGCAGAGGTGTTAAATAAATATTTTGTATCAGTGTTTACAAATGATTATGGAGTGAGAATAAAGGTGTACCAGAGGAGGATATAGAACAATTGATGGAGATAACTGTAGAAAAAGAATTGGTTCTAAAAAATTGAACATGCCACTGAGCCCTGATAGCTAGCACCCTAAAGTTGTTGAAAGAAGTGAGAGAGAAAGAAAGGTTTGCATTTACACAGCGCCTTTCATGACCTCAGGACATCCCAAAACCCTTTACAGCTAATGAAATACTTTTTGAAGTGTAGTCACTGTTGTAATGTAGTAATGCGGTAGGCAATTTGTGCACAGCAAGATCCCACAAACAGCAATAAGATAATGACCAGATAATCTGTTTTAGTGACGTTGGTTGAGGGGTAAATATTGGCCAGGTAAATATTGGTGGGAGAACCTTCACCACACGGACTTTAGCGGTTCAAGGAGGCGGCTCACCACCACCTTCTCAACGGCAATTAGGGATGGCCAATAAATGCTGGCCTCGCCAGCGACGCCCACATCCCGTGAACGAATTTAAAAAAAAGGACACCGGGGAGAACTTCTTTTACAGTCACCTGAGAGGGCAGACAGGGCCTCAGTTTAACATCTCATCTGAAAGACGGCACCTCCGACAGTACAGCACTCCCTCAGTACTGCACTGGAGTTTCAGCCTGGATTGTGTGCTCAAGTCTCTGGAGTGGGAATTGAACCCCCAAACATTCTGACTCAGAGGCAAGAGTGCTACCATCTGAACCAGAGGAGATAGCATAGGGACTGTGCCATGGAACGGGAGAGTAGCCAATGTCACGCATTTATTCCAGGAGGGACAGGAGGATAAACGGGTAACTATAGACTAGTTAGTCTAATGTTAGTCAAGGGCAAACTCTCCGAATCTGTAATTTGAGTTAAAATTAGTGAACATTTAAAAATGCATGGGTTAACCAAAGACAGCTAACAAGGATTTGGGAAAGGCAAGTGCGTTTGATAAATGTAATAGATTTTTTTGAAGATATGGATAGATAAAGAGCATGTTGTAGATGCGGTGTATATGGATTTTCAGAAGGCACTTGATAAAGTGTCTCATGAGAGGTTTGTTAGAAAAATTCAAGTGCATGGTATGAGGAAATGTAGCTGCGGAGGAGAAGTTCGGGAGGGCAGTGGTGACTTTGACAGTGACATGTAAGAAGATGGTGCACGGGCCAGCCAGGAGCAGCTCGGCATGAAAGAGGCTGCAGATGTCCACGGCTACATGTCGAGTGACTCTGAGCCTCCGAGTGCACTGCTGCTCAGAGAGGTCCAGGAGGCTGAGCCTCGGTCTGTGGAACCTGTGGCGAGGGTAGTGCCCTCTGCGATGCATCTCTCTCTGCGGTAGCCCTCCCTCCTGCTGTACAGGTGGATGTGTCACAGCACTGTGTTGTGGAGCTCCACGTGTCAGAGGTGGACGGCGTGGATGACGAGGCTGGTGAGGCTGGTGATGCTGTTCGTCCTCCGAGGAGGTCATGACTGCAGCTACGGTGGTCCCCATCCGCAGGATGTACAGCTGAGGGGGTCCGCAAGGTAGGTACATGTCTCCGGACCCCGGGGTAAGTGTGCAGGTTGGTGACTTTGACCGTCAGGAGGAGGGTGTTGGAGGCCAAACTTTGTCCCAAGTACCAGAGTGGCCTCCTGCAATGGGTGAGAGACTCTCCCCCCCCCCCCCCACCTGTCAAATGGACCTTTGCAGCTGCCACAGGCTGACAGATGCAACACGACCATTCCAGCTGGGAGTGTTTCCCCCAGTGTGGGAAACAGTCCCATATTGTTCAAAAATCACACACAGTCCCTTAATCAGGTCAGTCAATGACCTAAAATACCAAACTAAATATTGTCAAGTGGCATCCCGCTGGCTTTAATTGCCTGCGGGATTCCCACCAGCGGGGGCTGCGCATGCCGGCGCGTCAGCGGGGAACCCGGAAGTGGGCGGGATCGAGGCGAGATCCGGTCCCGCTCCTGGATTTCCCGATTTTCGGGGCCCCCCCCGCCGAGAACGCACCCGGTAGCGGGTGGTAAAATCGAGCCCAAAGAGTCAGGGCAGTGTTGCTCATATTGGAGAAGGGTTAAAAATAGTGTACCCAGGTGTCAGTGCTGGCTCCACTTTCGTTCTCAGTATTTATAGATGATTTGGACTTGGGCACAAGGAGCACAATCTCAAAATTCGCTGATGACTCAAAAGTCGGGAGTTTAGCAAACAGCGAGAGGAGGTTGGCCTGAAAAAGGCAGACAGGTTAGCAGGATGGGCAATCGGGTGGCAGATGCAATGTAATGTGGAGATGTGTATGGTGATACATTTTGGGAGGGGAAACAAGGAATGACACTATATATTTAATTCAAAGATACTAAAGAGTGTGGAGGAACAGAAAGACGCAGGGGGTTTAATAACATAATTCCTTGAAAGTGCAAGTGCAGGTTGATAAAGCCATTAAAAAGAAGGCTAACAGTATTTTGGGTTTTATAAACAGGGCATACAGTGTAGGAGTAAAGTAGTAAACTTTGGGTAGGGCATAGTTAGAGTACAATGTGCAGTTTTGGGTATAACATTGCAGAATGGACAATAAAGCCATAGAGAACATACATTTACCAGGATCTTGCCAAGGATGGGAAACGATAGTTATGGGGAGAGATTTAAGACACTGGAACTATTTTCACTGGAGCAGAGAAGGCAAAGAGGAGATTTAATAATGGTTATTAAAATTTTGATGGTTTTGATAGAGTGAATGGGAATAAAACTATTTCCTCTGGTTTGGAATGATGAGGGGTTCATCAATTCAAAATTGTTACGGAGAGAGGTTAGGAGAAAATTGCAAAGGTTTGTCGGATCTTGGAATGCTTCGCTGGAGAGAGTGGATGAGGCAGAAATAATTGCATCTTTTAAGGGGAAATACCATAAATATTTGAAACAGAGGAAGATACAGGGCTATGTGTTAGAATGCGAGACATTGGCATTAGTGTTCAATTGCCGTAGCAAAGAGCTGAGACAGATATGATGACCTCTTTGTGTGCTGTAAACATCTATCATTCAGTGGTTCTATGTGAAAGGAGCTTGAACAGTCTTAATCCAGTGCCTATTGGGCATGCACCCATAGTATAAAACTGCCTATAATTCAATGCCAATGCATCAATTGGACTCAAAGAAGTGACAGAGTGGATGATGTGTGAAATGTTAAGATGTCACATTGATGTAGTAGGGTGAAGTGCTCTTCTGAGATTGGTGCTGAGGCCCATTGTTGGGGTGGAGTAGAGAGAGTTAGAACTGTGTTGTACCTGATACTGGTGGGTGCCTCAAATGGAAAATACTCTACTTCCTAGCACTGACATCTCTCACCGCGATGAGCACAAAAGTGACAAAAAAAAAGAAAGTACAGCAATGTTTGTAAATTTTAGTTAAATAGATTGTGCCCTTTTGTCTGCCCAGGAAGAGGAAATGGAGAGTCTGTCAATAACTAACATAAGAACATAAGAAACAGGAGCAGGAGTAGGCCAAATGGCCCCTCGAGCCTGCTACACCATTCATTAAGATCATGGCTGATCTTCAACCTCAACTCCACTTTCCTGCCCGATCCCCTGATTCCCCATGTGTCCAAAAATATATCTCAGCCTTGAATATCCTCAAAGACTCAGCATCCACAGCCCTCTGGGGTAGAGAATTCCAAAGATTCACAACCCTCTGAGTGAAGAAATTCCTCCTCATCCCAGTCTTGAAAGGCCGACCCCTTATCCTGAGACTATGCCTCCTAGTTCTAGACTCTCCAGCCAGGGGAAACAATCTCTCAGCCTCTACCCTGTCAAGCCCCCTCAGAATCTTATGTTTCAATGAGATCACCTCTCATTCTTCTAAACTCCAGAGATTCTATTCTACTCAACCTCTCCTCATAGGGCAATCCTTTCATCCCAGGAATCAATCTAGTGAACCTTCATTGCACTGCCTCTAAGACAAGTATATCCTTCCTTAGATAAGGAGACCAAAACTGTACACAGTACTCCAGGTGAGGTCTCAACAAAGCCCTGTACAATTTTAGCAAGACTTCCTTACTCTTGTACTCCAACCCCCTTGCAATAAAGGCCAACGTGCCATTTACCTTCCTAATTGCTTGGTGTACCTGCATGCTAACTTTGTGTTTCTTGTACAAGAACACCCAGATCTCTCTGAACACAACATTTAATAGTTTCTCACCATTTAAAAAATATTCTGTTTTTCTATTCTTCCTACCAAAGTGAATAATCTCACATTTCCCCAAATTGTACTTCATCTGCCACCTTCTTGCCCACTCATTTAACCTGTCTATATCCCTTTGCAGATTATTTGTGTCCTCCTCACAGTTTACTTTCCCACCTAGCATTGTATTGTCAGCAAACTTGGATCCGTCACACTCAGTCCCTTCATCTATCTAAGTCATAATATAGATTGTAAATAGTTGAGGCCCAAGCACTGATCCTTGTGGCACCCCACTAGTTACAGCCTGCCATCCTGAAAATTACCCATTTATCCCTACTCTCTGTTTTCTGTCCATTAACTAATCCTCTATCCATGCTAATATGTTACCCCCACTCCATGAGCCCTAAACCTGTGTGACAACCTCTTATGTGGCACCTTATCGAATGCCTTTTGAAAATCCAAATATACTACATCCACTGGTTCCCCTTTATCTACCCCTGCTAGTTACATCCTCATAAAACTCTAATAAATTTGTCAAACACAATTTCCCTTTCATAAAACCGTGTTGACTCTGCCTAATCATATTATGATTTTCTAAGTGCCCTGTTACCACATCCTTAATAATGGATTCCAGCATTTTCCCGGCGACTGATGTCAAGCGAACTGGCCTATAGTTCCCTGTTTTCTCTCTTCCTCCTTTCTTGAATAGCGGGATTATATTTGCTACCTTCCAATCTGCTGGGACCGTTCTAGAATCTCGGGAATTTTGGAAGATCACAACCAATGCATCCACTATCTCCACAGCCACCTCTTTTAGAACTCTAGGATGTAGGCCATCAGGTCCAGGGGATTTGTTGGCTTTTAGTTTCTTCAGTACTTTTTCTCTACTGATAATAATTACTTTAAGTTCCTCACTCTCATTAGACCCTTGGTTCCCCACTATTTCTGGTATGCTTTTTGTGTCTTCTGCTGTAAAGACAGATACAAAATATTTGTTTAACGCATCTGCCATTTCCTGTTCCCCACTGACAACTTAATATTGTATGCTGTGAATATCAACTCCTTTCAGGTTGAGCTGCGCGCAATGAAATCAACCAACCAAAATCAGAGCAGGTGGGACTCTGCAACCCTAAACTCTAGCCTTGAAGTATAACAAGGATGGATCTGCACATTAAGACAGACCAGGTTTGGGAGAAGTGGAAGTATCACAATAAGAGCAGTGGTCTTGGAAAGTGAAGTTTACATAAAGAACAATAAAAAAAATTAGGAACAAGAAAAGGCAATTCGTCACAAAAAGCCCACCCTTTTTGATAGATTATCTCTATCTAAATAACTAACACTGTCTACGTTAAAACCTATTAGTGGACAATCTAAATGCAGATATTTCTTTCTTTGCCCACCTTCTCATCAACCCCTTCTTTCTAATAGCCTCCTAAGGCTGATTATACTTTCCAATTTAATGCCCTCCCTGGTAACTGATTCCAAAACTCTCTTCCCATCCGGATTCAAAACGTTTTTCCCGTCTTTCTCCTAGTGTTCTCATTTTTAACTGCACATATCGGAATTGCACTATTCATCACAGTGAAGAATTTGCCTGGAGCAGCTTGATAATCTTGAAAACTACAGGGTTCTATAAAGGCCATTCTTCTTCATCACCCCTAACCTGAAGCGCATGGGAGTACTTCGAGTGATCATGGTGTAAGAAGTTGCAAAACGTCCTGTTCCTTACAAGGGGTTGGTTTTCATCTTGAGGAGCTGGTGAAAAAGAATCACCAAGAATAAAAAATTGCTGCAACAGAGAGAGGAGATTGTTGTAGCAGCCTGTGATTCACTTAGCCTGTGCAGTTACATCATTGTTATACTTAATACCCTTTTATCTACGTCGAAACAATTCGACTGCACTCCGCTTGTCTGTTACAATGCAAGGCAAGAAGTTAAATTTAAAAGTAAACCAGTCGTACTATAGACTGTAAATTAGAAAATGATTAAAACAACCAGTTGTAACTGGAACTCGATCTCAGGACAATTTGTACTTAGAAAATTGTTGGGCTTGTCTTACAGTTTATGATGTTATTAGGATGATTTGATTGTATCTCACTGCCAGTCATCAATTACGCTGTATATACCTCACTGTAATCTATCACCCTGTATATATCTCACTGCCAGTCATCAATTACCCTGTATATATTTCACTGCCAGTCATCTATTATCCTATAAGTAACTCACTGCCAGTCATCAATTACCCTGTATATATCTCACTGCCAGTCATCAATTACCCTGAATATATCTCACTGCCAGTCATCTATTACCCTGTATATATCTCACTATAATCCATTACCCTGTATATATCTCACTGCCAGTCATCAATTACCCTGTGTATATCTCACTGTAATCCATTACCCTGTATATATCTCACTGCCAGTCATCAATTACCCTGTATATATTTCCATGCCAGTCATCAATTACCCTGTATATCTCTCACTGGCAGTCATCAATTACCCTATAAGTAACTCACTGCCAGTCATCAATTACCCTATAAGTAACTCACTGCCAGTCATCAATTACCCTATAAGTAACTCACTGCCAGTCATCTATTACCCTATAAGTAACTCACTGCCAGTCATCAATTACCCTATAAGTAACTCACAGCCAGTCATCTATTACCCTATAATTAACTTACTGCCAGTCATCAATTACCCTATAAGTAACTCACTGCCAGTCATCAATTACCCTATAAGTAACTCACTGCCAGTCATCTATTAACCTATAATTAACTCACTGCCAGTCATCTATTACCCTATAATTAACTCACTGCCAGTCATATATTACCCTATAAATAACTCACTGCCAGCCACCTCTTCTCCTACATGTATTTCATTGCTGATTATTTTTATTTCTTCTTTTGTACCAAATCATTCTTTTCCTTGCAGCACTTCTTTACTCTCTACGAAGCCCAAATCCATTTTAGGACTTGAGTACTGCACCCCCCTTGAAAGGAAAGAAACTTCAAGGAGCTCTCTTGCACTCCTGAATAGGACATAAGAAATGTAATCCATCAGTACATTCTCTACCTGCCAGCATCTCTCTGTTGAAACCTTTCTTGACTTTTTCTGTTTCATAGTCATTATTTCCCTGAACATTCCTCTGTTGCTCCTCATAACCTTGAAACACTCTTCCTACTCTTTGCATCTTTGCTGTATTGAAAACAATACTTATCACACCATATCCCACTTTGAACAATCTTTACAGGACCTTAAAACCATGGAATTCCTTAGCTCGCTCAGTCTTCCCTTCATCTTAAAATCTGCATGGTTCTGAAGCCTAAACTTGGTGTCACCAAACTGCCAGTTCTTGATTTACCTCATTGCCCCTGCTGTTTTCACTGTTAGTGGTGTTTGCTGGGGCTGGGGTCTCCACAGGCCTTCTATCCAGTGTTCTGACTTCCAGCTATCTATTCTTTGTACAACTATTTGAAGAGGATCAGGGAGTTCTCCCAGTATCTTGGACAATACTTCCCTCCCGGCCAATAATACCATGCCAATAGTAGTAGGTTGGCCACTGGACTAGTAACCCAGAGGTCGTGAATTCAACTCCCACTGTGGCAAGTTACGTAACTGAATTCAATAAATCTGATAACTTGTGGGCTAACACCCAGATGAAATGACCATGGAAGCTGTCGGATTGTTGTAAAAACCCAACTGGTTCAGAAACGTCCTCCAGGGAAGTGACCCTGCCGTTATTACCCGGTCTGGCCTACATGTGACTCCAGTCCCACACTATGTGGTTGACTCTTAAAGCGGGGGTGAAATCCTCTATATATGATTTTAAAGGGCTGATTTCCTGCAACGTTTGCCTGGCAGTTATAACTGAGGCTCTCTTCTGGCTCCGGACACTTGGAAAGTGGGACGTTGACTGAAAGAAGATGAGGTGATGAATCAGCAGAAACTCATCTGCAGATGATGCCACCTCCCTGTTTACAACCGGTGAGGCCATTCCATAACAGAAAGATGAAAGACACGGGATCCTTTCACGTTGGTTTTTGACTGGATTTAAAAGGGATTAAAAATCCAAATGTACATATTATTCCCTTTTTACAGATTCGCTCTTCCCATAAACCAAAAGGTGTTCTGAATATAATTAATCCCTTGAGGGTACTCACCAACTGTGAAATTCTTCAAGGCAGTTCCAGTTCACCATTTTTCCCAAATGCTGTCTTTTTAAAAAGTAATCCTCAGGGTGTGGGCTTCACTGACAAGGTCGACATTTATTGCCCGTCAATAGCTGGCCTTGACCAAGTGGCGATTGGGCTGCCTTCTCGAACCGCTGCAGTCCGTGTGGTGAAGGTGCTCCCACGGTGCTATTAGGATTTTGACCCAGCGATGGCGAAGGAACGGCCGATATATGTCCAAGTCGGGATGGTGTGTGACTTGGAGGGGAACTCGGAGGCGATGGTGTTCCCATGCGCCTGCTGCTGTTGCCCTTCTTGTTCATGATCTACCCTCATTTTTGGAGTTATGTGCTCAAATACAAAAAAAGAATCTCAACACCTCAACTCTCTGCTGTACAGTACTTTATTGTTGTCAAATTAATACCGCACTCTCTGGTTGTTCGTCCCATAGGAAATTAATTACAGCAGAAGAATTGGGCCACGCCCCAAATTCCACCCCCTCTCGCGGCCTTAAATCCTCATTCTGAGGTCCGGGCCTAGGAATCTCAGGAATTGAAATTGTGAGGAAAGTTTTTAAAGAATCGGGATTGCTTTCTTGGGAAATGTTAAGGAAGAGGTGAAGACCAGCTTGTTGACACAACTGAGTGTCTTGCTGTGTCACATCAGAGGGAAGTTAAGAGCCAACTAGGTTGGTGTGGGACTGGAGTCACATCTCAGCCAGGCCAGGTAAGGACAGCAGGTTTCCATCTCTAAAGGACATTAGTGAACCAGTTGGGTTTTTAGTACCAATCCAAGATTGTCATGGTCACCTATACTCAGACCAGCTTTTTATTTCCAGATTTTATTTTTGAACTGAAGTCAAATTCTCAAATCACCTCTACCGTATCCTGTTAAGGAATGAGTAGGGAAGTCATGTGAAACTTTCGCACCCAAATGGGAATAAAGTTGTAGAATACGTCACCTGGGAAAGCAAATGAAGCAGACAATCTAATTTGGATGTGTTTCTGAGGAGGGAAGATACTGAGGGATATGGAGAAGACGGGTGGGTGGAGTTGAGATCGGTATAAATAAGAACAAGCTTGGTCTTCTCCTCTTCCTAAACATTCTCACGTATCTGCATGTGTCTTTCTGTCTGTATCTATTTATTGTCTGTAGAATTATCCTTGTCTCTGTTTCTTTGTAGTTTGTATGTCTGAAGAATACACAACTGCAGAGGGATTAATGTAATTTGTAGCGAGGCACATGTATTTCATTAGTGGCCTGCTTGTGACCCTGAGGGGCATATTCATTGCACAATGATTTACATTCAAAGCAAACGAATAAACAGGAGAGGTTCAGGTCATACCAGGAGGTAAATATATTTTGTAAATCTGCAATTAGTCAAATCCTGTTTGCTAGTTTAACTGTATTTTGCCGATGAATTGCAGCCGTCGCTGATATCAATCACAGATTGGGCACGCACAGGCTGTCTGCCTTTGCTCGATAGGCAGTCACCACCTTCTCAGCTGGGATCAAGGCTAATCCTATTCTAAATACTGCTTGAAATAATTGGAGTGATCATTCCATATTGGTAGAGATTGAGGGGATAAAGTGCCAGATATTTGTTCCTTTTAATGCTTATTATACCTTTGCACCTTTGGAGGCTGTTGTGCTGAGTTCAAAAAAGCAAGAGCCAGTTTCAATTAACCACTTAAGGACGGAATAGGGCTGATTTTAACTTTAAGCGGTGGTGGAAAATGAGCACAAAACTGACACAAGAAGAGATGGTTGTGGTTGTTGCCGCTCAATCATCTCATCCTCCAGTATATTGTAGCAGGAGTGCTTCAGGGTAGCGTCCTAGGCCCAATTATGATAATTTCATCAATGACCTTCCCTCCATCATAAGGTCAGAAGTGGAGCTGTTCGTTGATGATTGCACGGTGTTCAGCTCTATTTGCAGTTCCTCAGATAATGAAGCGGTCCGTGCCCGCATGCAGCAAGATCTGGACAACATCCAGGCTTGGGTTGATAAGTGGCAAGTAACATTCACACCACAGAATTGCCAGGCAATGACCATTTCCAACAAGAGAGAGTCTAACCACCTCCCTTCTTTGACATTCATTGCCATTACCATCGCCGAATCCCCCACCATCAAAATTCTGGAGGTCGCCATTGACCAGAAACTCAACTGGACCAGCCATATAAATGCCGTGGCTAGAAGAGCAGGTCAGAGGCTGGGTATTCTGCGGCGAGTGACTCACCCCCTGACTCCCCAAAGCCTTTCCATCATCTACAAGGCACAAGTCAGGAATGTGATGGAATATTCTCCACTTGCCTGGATGAGTGCAGCTCCAACAACACTCAGGAAGCTCGACACCATCCAGGACAAAGCAGCCCGCTTGTTCAGCATAAATATCCACCACCGGCTCACTGTGGCTGCAGTGTGCACCATCCACAGGATGCACTGCAGCAACTCGACAAGGCTTCTTCGACAGCACCTCCCAAACCCACGACCTCCACCACCTAGAAGGACAAGGGCAGCAGGTGCATGGGAACAGCACCACCTCCAAGTTCCCCTCCAAGTCACACACCATCATGACTTGCACATATATCGGCCGCTTTTTCAGCGTCGCTGGGTCAAAATCCTGGAACTCCCTATCTAACAGCACTGTGGGAGAACCTTCACCAAATGTTCTGCAGCAGTTCAAGAAGAAGGCAGCTCACCACCACCTTCTCAAAGGGCAATTGGGGATGGACAATAAATGCTGCTCACATTCCAAGAAAATGTTTATGAAAAATGTGAGGGACTGTCAGTCTTCTCCAGCTCAATATTCCCTTCTGAAAACTTTCCGTTACTCTGACTCTGACTGTCCTCCCTCCCTTCACCCCACCACTCATGGCAAAGATTTCATCTGCTTTGGTCCTGCTCTTTGGAACTCTTTCCCTAAACCCCTCAACCTCCCTTCAACATGCACTTCCTTCCTGACTCGGTGCCATTTTTCTTACACCTGTCCGTGAAGTGACTTGTTTCTTTGTCTTAAAGGCGCTACATCAATGCAACATATCGCCGTTGATAATTTTAGGCAGTCTCAATCCAACAACTGGTCTCCCAGCCCGATTTCCTCCTTGCTGCCCTTGGTGAAATTAAGTAATCTCCAGGTGCATTATAGAGGTTGAATGCACAGCCAGATGTGAGCGCTACCACTGAGCCAAAGTGACTCTTTTGGTACATTGTTAGGACAGGAGGGGGCGTTACTCCGCAGCTAAACAGGCTCAAGTGGCAGAATGGCCTGCTCCTGTTCCCACGTTCCCTCGGTAACACGCCACATCTGATTTATAAATACCTGAGGTTGGCAAAAACAGATGGGCGTCCCAGGGTAGAATTTCGGCAAGGGATCCCAAACTCCCGCAGTAGCTTCGGCGCCATTTCCCCTAGGTTTCCGCCGACCTCATACCGAAGTTACGGCAGGAGGCTGGGAGATACCCTCACGGAAATTACCGACGGCTTAAGACTTTAATTAGCGCAACCCTCCCGCCCCCCCCACCCCACCCCACCCCCGCCAAAAGAAACAACTAGTAGAAAAATTAACCGGTTTTCTTGTTCCTTTGAACTATGTGACTAACTGATTGCAGTGAGTCACTGCAGTTAACATAATTCTCTCTTTGACTTTTGTAGGCATCTGTTGTCTCTAAAACTGCACTTAACCTTAGCTGTTGTTTGCCAGAGAGTGAAACAGTATTGATTTCTTTGGAGGATCTTGTGAAGTAAAAAAAAGCTTGTCCTTGAACACTTGTAGAGAGTCATCAGCTTCTAGAGAAAATAAAACTATGAAAAATATATATTATATATAGAGCATTTTAAAAGTCCCTCAACCTTTCCTCCAGTTTTCCCTTTTAATCGCTTGCACCTCTCAGCAGTTCCTGTCAGATTTTAAAGACATCTTTTTTTTTGAGTGGAAAATCTGTACGGTAAAAATCGAAATAAATCTTTAGCCATTAGCGTCGGGTGATGTTTAAAGTAAGTCCTTGGCTTTAATGAATCTCCTTATTAGTGCACAAAATCCTGAAGGGAGATGGTTTAATTTTTCCTCAGAAGTCTCAAGAATCCTGTGAAAATGTTGATGGGATGGTTAATGCCTGAGCAGTGAGAAACCCGAGTAGGAACAAAGGGACAGGAGTAGGCCATTCATTCCCTCGAGCCTGCTCCGCCATTCAACTAAATCACGGCTGATCTGCATTTCAACTCCATTTAGCCGCCTTTCATCCATATCCTTTGATACCCTTACCTAACAAAGATCTGTCAATCTCAGTATTCAAAGCTCCAATTGACCCCCAGCATCCACAGCCTTTTGGGGGAGAGAATTCCAGATTTCCACTACCCTTTGTGTTAAAAAGTACTTCCTGATTTCCCTCTTAAATGGCCTGGCTTTAATTTTGAGATTATGTCCCCTCGTTCTTGATTCCCCCACCAGAGGAAATTGTTTTTCTCTATCCACCCTATCGAATCCTGATAACATTTTATCATCATGCGTTTAATGCATCATGATAAAACACGTGAGGGAGAAAGGAATAGAAGGATATGTTATAGGTTTAGATGAAGAGGGGTGGGAGGAGACTCATGTGGAGCATAAACACGGTTGGGTCGAATGGTTTGTTTCTGTGCTATACATGCTATCAGAATCACCCCTCAATCTTCTATACTCAAGGGACTACAAGCCCAGCTTATGTAACTTGTCCTCATAATAATTTAACCCTCTAAGCCCCAGTATCATTCTGGTGAATCTGCGCTGCATCTCCTCCAAGGCAAATATATCCTTCCTGAGGTGCGGTGCCCAGAACTGAACGCGGTACTCCAGATGAGGTCTGGCCAAATATCGGGCACAGGGGCCTTTGCCTTGCTTTGATGCTCTCAGCAAACCCCAATGCCTGTCACACCTGGAGCCTGAATACGAAAGTTGTGCAAGGCTCAATGAGGCCCCAGAATGTAATTAAACAAGGAGAGGTGACGGGGTGGGGTGTGTGTGTGTGTGTGTGTGTGTGTGGGGGGGTCTCCGCATAATGTGACCGGAACACCCGCATGGTCCTCAAGATGCCGAGCACCCATTTAGAATGGATTCTTTGGGGAACTCCATGCAGAGGGTAGGTAAATGTGTTTGCTGGCCGTCCCAGCCTCCAGGCCTTGCTCGCCCCCACTCCCTGTGTTCTACCTCATATTTGATGGCTGGCAATGTGGGGATGGGGCAGAATCAGGTGCCAGTGGAAAGGGTGGCCCTTCTTGCCACGCTCCCGCCATCGGTTGCCCAACATGCCCACCCTCGCGGCGCACCACCTGTGCCAATTGAATATCCAACAGAATCTTTCTTACACGATTGGATGATACTTGGTTCTCAATCAAATAGCCTTTTTTCCCCAACTGTAATATTTTTAATAACTAATAAACAAAAGTGTTCAAAGAAAATAAAAAATATGCACACAATTGTTTTTTAAGCTCCTATTATTTTTCTCCTGGGTTTTCAGCAGTGTCTGGGAGATTCAAGGTGAGGTAGCCAATTGGATACAAAATTGGATAGACGACAGAAGACAGAGGGTGGTTGTGGAGGGTTGTTTTTCAAACTGGAGGCCTGTGACCAGCGGTGTGCCTCAGGGATCGGTGCTGGGTCCGCTGTTATTTGTTATTTATATTAATGATTTGGATGAGAATTTAAGAGGCATGGTTAGTAAATTTGCAGATGACACCAAGATTGGTGGCATTGTGGACAGTGAAGAAGGTTATCTAGGATTGCAACGGGATCTTGATAAATTGGGCCAGTGGGCCGATGAATGGCAGATGGAGTTTAATTTAGATAAATGTGAGGTGATGCATTTTGGTAGATCGAATCGCGCCAGGACCTATTCCGTTAATGGTAGGGCGTTGGGGAGAGTTATAGAACAAAGAGATCTAGGAGTACAGGTTCATAGCTCCTTGAAAGTGTAGTCACAGGTGGATAGGGTGGTGAAGAAGGCATTCAGCATGCTTGGTTTCATTGGTCAGAACATTGAATACAGGAGTTGGGATGTCTTGTTGAAGTTGTACAAGACATTAGTTAGGCCACACTTGGAATACTGTGTACAGTTCTGGTCACCCTATTATAGAAAGGATATTATTAAACTAGAAAGAGTGCAGAAAAGATTTACTAGGATGCTGCCGGGACTTGATGGTTTGACTTATAGGGAAAGGTTGGATAGACTGGGACTTTTTTCCCTGGAGAGCAGGAGGTTTAGGGGTGATCTTATAGAAGTCTATAAAATAATGAGGGGCATAGATAAGGTAGACAGTCAAAATCTTCTCCCAAAGGTAGGGGAGTCTATAACGAGGGGGCATAGATTTAAGGTGAGAGGGGAGAGATACAAAAGGGTCCAGAGGGGCAATTTTTTTACTCAAAGGGTGGTGAGTGTCTGGAACGAGCTGCCAGAGGCAGTAGTAGAGGCGGGTACAATTTTGTCTTTTAAAAAGTATTTGGACAGTTACATGGGTAAGATGGGTATAGTGGGATATGGGCCAAGTGCAGGCAATTGGGACGAGCTTAGTGGTATAAACTGGGCGACATGGACATGTTGGGCCGAAGGGCCTGTTTCCATGTTGTAAACTTCTATGATTCTATGATTCTACCCCAGGTCAGTTCTGGGGAGTTGGCGATCCCAGGTGTGACCTTCACGCAATCAAATCTTTTGTCTTTTAGGGAAACACTTATCGGGATATTCAGGACATCATGGATAAGCTGCTTCGGACCGTGAACCAGATGGTCATCACGCTTGGAAGGGACCACAGCCTCATCGTAAGTACTTCCTGTTTCATTCACTTCCTGCTTCCTGGATGCTTCAGATGGAATCTGAAATGTCAGTCAACAAGAAAAATGTTTCACTTGTTTTGCCTTGGTGAAATGGTCGACTTGTGTTGACGTTACAACTGCTAATTCAGGGGATTATTCCACGGACAACTCCAACCTGCAATTCACTAGAAACGTGGGGCCTCTAGATGATCACTGGTAATTATGAAACACAACTTCCTCGGTGCAATCACACGTGACACTTGGATGAAGGAGGAGGAATAATAATTCACTTTTGTTTTCTTTCGACTCCCCAGTACTTTGTGACACCAGCTTTCTTCAGTTGGCTCGGCTGGTTCCTTCATTTGGGGGGAGGACTTATCACATCTAGTACCGCGATCATTATAGTGATTGAAAATATGATCCACGATATAAGAGGAAATAATTTAGGTGATGGTTAGGACTGCCCTGAAGTGGCCTCTGACCTCGCTGAGGCTTGGGTTGAATGTTGTGTCTGAAGCTGCTAGACCCTGAAGGAGCTGGACTAAAGGTAGGTGGCCCTAGGACTAATGATCAGGGTAAGGCCCTCAAGCAGAGTAAGGAACCACTAGCATTAGGGTTAAAAGTGATCTATTGTAGAATCTGGAACGTCCTTATTGAAACGACAGCAGGATCCAGATGATATTTTGTTTAGCTTTCCCGCAACTCGATCACTGGGGAACTGGATGAAGGTAGGTGCTTTGCAGTAGTTCGGCATGAGGTAAACATTCTGTTGTGTTGAAGCCTGTACATTTATATTGTTCTGTCTGGGTTAAGTGTTTTTGAGAATCTCATGCTTCAATCGCACCTGTCATTTGAAACCCTGACTGCGTCTCATTGATGGCCCAACCAACCCAGTTTCCAAAAGGCAATACAAACCTCCCAGTATCCTCCAGCAGCAGATTCCAGCAGATGTGGAGATTTGGAGAACTCCCTTCGGGTGAAACTGTAATCATGCCGAATCCACCGACACCTTGGGGCAGTCGAAAAGATGGCCCGAAACCGTAAAGGGTTTTATTTTCACAGCTGGTTCTGACTCAGAGTTGGCAAGGCTTGAACCACTTCAAACTGAGCCAAGACTCCAATGCGGTAGCTTGGTTATCAACAGCTTTCCAGTGGTGGAGTTGTCCTGCAGGTGATTTTTTTTTTTCCCTCCAGTGTTTCAGTTTTAACACTGATCATATTATTTTCCTGGTTTAACTGTATTTTTCATCTCTATTGTGCTAATATTTTAGTACAATTCCATTGGGTGTTAGTTCAATACATGGATTGATCACTTCATGATGAAGGGAATGTGCAAGGTACAGAATTCCGCTGCACTAATAAGAACACTCGGGCTTATGAAATGGCTAAATATTAAATTTTAAGCTTCATATTACTAGGGAATCTATTTAATTCCCTCAGAACTCAATTACCGTTGCTGATATGAAAACTGGAATTCCAAATGTTCGGTTCTTTTTTGGCAGCGTGGGAGGGAGAATAATTTTCATGGTCTTTATGAGTATCGGAGTATAACTTGAAAACTGGCATCTAATATTGAATTAAAATACACACTTGCTCTCAAATAACTACTTGTTGGAATAAATACCTCACGGATTTTGGGTTCAGCAAATTTCTGAGTGAGCTGGTTGGTCTTAAAGTAGCTGCAGAAAAGAAGCTAAATATTAAACAATGGAGGGAGAGATGGCATCCTGCATTCACTTCAGTGCAGAACCGAGGGAGTGCTGCACTGCCGGAGGTGTCGTCTTTCGGATAAGATGTTAAACCGAGGCCCCACCTGCCCTCTCAGGTGGATGTAAAAGAGTCCATTGCACTATTTCGAAGAAGAGCAGGGGAGTTCTTCGCGGAGTCCTGTAACATTTATCCCTCAAGCAATATCACTAAAGAACAGATTATCCGGTCACTTATCTGTTTGCTGTTTGCAAGACCTGGCTGCACACAAAATGGCCGCCACGTTCCCCTGCATTGCAACAGCAACGATACTTCAAAAGGTACTTCATTGGCTGCGAAACGCTTTGGGACATCCTGAGGTTGTGAAAAGCACTATATAAGTGCAAATTCATTTTTTCCCCCTTTCTAGAATCATGGAATGGTTACAGTGCAGAAGGAGGCCATTCGGCCCGTCGAACCTGTACTGGCTCTCTGCAAGAGTAATCCAGCTAGTCCCACTCCCCCGCCCTTTCCCCTATTTGTACTGAAATTATAAACCAGTGTTCAGAGAACGGAGGTCACGTTCTCCTCACAGACTTCTGCACTTGATTGAAAGCACTGGGAGTAAGAGAGCTCAGCAACACAAGTCCCTCCGACGAGCCTAACCCTCTAGATTCAGCAGCACAGCGAGGGAAAGAGGATTAATAACAGACCTAAAATGGTCAGAGTTCTACTGGATCGTTTCTTACCTGTAGACAGAGATTGCCATTCAGGAAACATCTTGGCGTCATTGATCTCTGATGAACAGCCTTGTGAGTAGCAGAAGAAGAGAAAAACAGCTGTTTCTCCTCATGAAATGCCTGCTTATTTGCATATTGTTGTAGGTTGTAAAGAAATGATCTATTACATAATACCTGCTGATACAGGTCAAAGTAAAAAAATACAGTGGAGGTGCCAGTAAAATTCTTAATCGAAAATGGCTAGAAAGCCTTCATACATCAACATACTTACATAGAATCACACAGAAGGTACAACACAGAAACAGTCCAGTTGGCCCATCTGGTCTGTGCTGGCATTTATGCTCAACTCTTCCCACTCCTCTTCATCTAACCCTATCAGCATAGCCTTCTATTCCTTTCTCCCTCATGTGTTTATCTAGCTTCCCCTTAAATGCAGACTTACTTACATTCAAATGTAAGGGGGAGTTAATCTCATCTGCTACTTGTACCAACATATAGGAACAGGAGGAGGCCATTCAGGCCCTCGAGCCTGTTCCACCATTCAACCAGAACATGGCTGACCTGTATCTCAACTCCATTTACCTGCCTTTGATCCTTGATACCCTTACCTAACAAAAATACAAAAACTAATGGAGCTAATGGAGTTACAGTTATTATTGTTGATAATGGGAGAAAAATTTGGTTGATCCATCTGTGGGTTACAAATGGGTTCATAATTATATTTATGTTGCTGTTACACATGGCAAGAACAACAACACAACAACTTCCATTTATATAGAACTATTAGAGTAGAAAAACGTCCCAAGGCACTTCATATATGCATAATAATCAGAAAAAAATTTACATCGAGCCAAAGAAGGAGGTGTTAGGTGGGATTTAAGGAGCGTCTTAAAAGGAGAGAGAGATGGAGAGGCGGGGAGGTTTGGGGAGGGAATTCCAGAGCTTAAGACCTAGGCAGCTGAAGGCACGACCGCCAATGGCGGGGGGTGTAGAAGAGGCCAGAGTTGGTGCTTGGCCTGAATGACACATGCACACTGGGAGGTAAATTTTATGATTTTGCAGAATGTGGGTGTGGAGTTGAGCACATCTGATTTGCGTCCCACACGATTTTTCTTATCCATTGGTTTTGATGGATGGAAAATTTTGTGGACTGTGAATCAGGCACACTGATCTCTGCGCCCACATCTGCCCTCCCATTGGGTGGAGCTCTACATCAGGGAGCACTACATTGTAAATTTGACTCCACGCAATAATACTGAAGACATTGAAGTTACAACTTAGTATGACAACAGAACAGTGCAGATAAGTAGGCAGCTCATTTACTGGCATGCAATACCCACCAGCTGAGTCTCCTCTATTTTCTATGCTGGGGACGTATAACGGGGGGGTGAAATTGCTCTTCGTTTTACACCGTGCTTGATTATCTTTTCTGTTGAATTCAAGTGGAAAAAGAAGTTTGGGCGTGGTGTAAAATAGGCGGCCGATTCACTATGAGCCCCTTTCGTGTTACTGGCGAAGACTGATTTCACCCCCAAGAAGTCGAGGTACAGGAAAAGGTAGATCTGCCCCAATGGACCCGTTTGTCATTCCAGTGACATTTTTGGCAATGAGCCATCGGTTGTTGAAGATACCCTGCACAGTTCAGATGGCTTTGGCTAGTGAAGTGCTTCTGTGTCACTGAAGTGGTGTGTCACTGTCCAGGAGGGTGGAGGGGTAAAGATGTTAGGTGAATGTGAATATAGAAGGTGCACCAAAAAGTGGGTCGAAATCACAAGAAAGAATTTGCATTTCTAGAGCATCTTTCAAGACCTCAGCACGTCCCAAATCACTTTACAGTCAATGAAGTACTTTTTGAATTGCAATCACTGTTGTAATGGAGGGAAACGCAGCAGCCAATTTGATCACAGCAAGGTCCCACAAACAGCATGAGATAATGACGGGATTATCTTTTTTTTGGTGTTGGGTGAAGGATAAATATTGCCCAGGCCATTGGGGAGAACTCCCCTGCTCTCCTTTGAAATAGTGCCATGAGATCTTCTATGTTCACCTGAGAGGGCAGACGGGTCCTCGGATTTACGTCTCATCCAAAAGACGGCACCTCCAACAGCGCAGCACTCCCTCAGGACTACACTGAAGTGTCAACCTAGATTATGTGCTCACGCTCTGGAGTGGGGCTTGAACCCACGATCTTCTGACTCAGGTGAGAGTGCTACCAACTGAGTCACGGTTGATGCCCTCGCGCTGGCCCTCTGGGTGTAGACTGAAAACAGAATGAGAGGTTTAAGATACCCAGATTGTCCAATCTGGTACTGAGGTCTCCAGAGTGCTCGAGTGATGCAACAACATCAACAACTTGGTAGGTTTCAAGGAGTGTCTTAAAGGAGAAGAGAGAGAGGGAGAGGTTTAGAGAGGGAATTCCAGAGCCTAGGGTCTAGGCTGCTGAAGGCACGGCCACCAGTAGTGGAGTGATGAAAATCGGGGACGGGAAGAGGCCAGAATTGGAGGAGCGCAGAGATCTCAGAGGGTCGTGGGGCTGAAGGGCAATGGCTTCGGTCTTCCCAATATTTAATTGATGTGCTGAATGGCCATCATGCCCCACTGCCACGCCTCGTGTCTCCTCTCTACATGCTGTGATGCGCTCATTCTATAGAGGAGGTCTCCCGTTGACAATAGCATTGAAGCTCTGACGTGGTGAGAGCAATAATTAGAGAGGAGCATTACACACGGCGGGGGGGGGGGGGGGCGCGGGTGGTGTAGGAAGGGCCTCACAGCGTCTGAACGGATGACTCAGCATCTCACTTCGGTGGAGACAGACAAAAGAAAAGGCTTTCAGAGGTCTTAAGTTCTTAGAGATTAACAAAACGTTTGTAGTTCTCTCGGAGTCTTTCATTGAAAATTGAAGTTAAAGGCTGTGATTTTGTGTGTGGGCGATCTCGCCTGTTTCATCGAGTTACAGAGTTTATAATAGAAAGAAGGGAAGCTTTGTCTTTTCATGTTTTCTTCCCTTGAGACTGAGTGGCTGGGAAGCTTTTGTGGGCAGCTCAAGTGGGTTACTCTTGACGCTGGAACCTTGAAGGTGAGTGTCGGAGGCTTTTCAACCCTGAGTTGATGAGCTCAATCCTTCCTTCACTCAACAGCCACACATACATACTTCCCAATAGGACCACCAGCTTTGGCTGATTCTCTCTCCCTTCTTAGCTCAGGGATACCAAGGTCAACTGTAGCTCCCTATTTCTGCCCTGCCAGATGTCAGCTAATTCAATGCAGAGCAGGGGACTGAATCTCGGACCTGCTCCCTCCTCTCAAAGGACCAGTGTCAAACTGGATGATGCATTCACCCACTGAGTCAAGGGAGATGCAAAAATCCACAATATATATCATGGAACTAAATAAAGCTGAATAGTTATTTAGAATCATAGAATCATAGAAGTTTACAACATGGAAACAGGCCCTTCGGCCCAACATGTCCATGTCGCCCAGTTTATACCACTAAGCTAGTCCCAGTTGCCTGCACTTGGCCCATATCCCTCTATACCCATCTTACCCATGTAACTGTCCAAATGCTTTTTAAAAGACAAAATTGTACCCGCCTCTACTACTGCCTCTGGCAGCTCGTTCCAGACACTCACCACCCTTTGAGTGAAAAAATTGCCCCTCTGGACCCTTTTGTATCTCTCCCCTCTCACCTTAAATCTAAGCCAGCACATGTCTCCACTCCTTTATCCTCCTTCGAACACTTCTTCTCTCTTACGTTCTTCCTCTCTCTCCTTCTAACATTCTTCCATTCATTCTTTTACCAACACAGTCTCTCTCTCTCACCTTCCTTTCGCTTTCTGTATTCATTTGGATTGCCTTTATTTTTATAACCGAGTGGTTTTCTAATGAATTGGGGTTTTACCAACAATTATTTATTAATCCTACATTCGGATTTATTCATTATTATTTATTGCCATGGTGGGATTGAAACTCATGACTTTTGGATTGTTAGTCCAGTGTGATAACCACTATACTACTGTATTCATCTCCTATATTTATGTAGGCTCCATGAGGCAGCGGTCACCCTCCAGGGCCTCACTTCATGTTTGAGCCTAGGCAGCGAGTGCCGGTGCATTATTTGCTCGTGGTGTGGTATCGTAGTCAGGCTAGATCCTATCCTTACCTGCCATCCACGTACGTGCACTCTTCAGCAGGAATTAATAGTCAGGAGCAGGAACCTTGGCTGATTTCTTTTCTTCTCCAACACAGTGACCAACTACATCCAAGTTGTTGCTCTGGCAGAAAGAGGCACTGGGGAAGGTGCAAAAAAGATTAATTAGGATGATACCAGAACTGAGAGGTTATATCTATTAGGAAAGATTGAGCAGGCTGGGTAGAAACGAGAAGACTAAGGGGTGATCTGATAGAGATCTTTAAGATTATGAAAGGGTTTGATGGGGTAGACATGGAGAAGGTGTTTCCATTTACTGGGGAGACCAGACAAGGGGCCATAAATATAAGATAGTCACTAATAAATCCAATAGGGAATTCAGGAGAAACTTCTTTACCCAGAGAGTGGTTAGAATGTGGAACTCGCTACCACAAGAAGCAGTTGAGGCGAATACCATAAATGTATTTAAGGGGAAGCTGGATAAACACATGTGGGAGAAAGGAATAGAAGATTATGCTGATAGGGTTAGATGAATTAGGGAGGGAGAAGGCTTGCATGGAGCATAAACACCGGCATGGACCTGTCGGGTCGAATGGCCTGTTTCTGTGCTGTACATTCTATGTAATTCTTTGTAACTAACTCTGTACAGATTGGGAAACAATCCTGGGACATTCTTAGTTGGTATGGCTCAGCTCGTCACTGAGCCACCAGGAGGATCCATGGCACCAGATTTACTTTTCACAACCTGTCGCAGCCGTTTTACTGCAAAGAAAGAACTTGCATTTATATAGTGCCTTTCACGACCTCAGGACTTCCCAAACCGCTTCACAGCCAATGAAGTTCTTTTCAAAGTGTAGTCACTGCTGTAGTGTAGGAAACGCGGCAACCACTTTGCGCACAAGATCCCACAAACAGCAATAAAATAACCAGACGATCTGTTTTATTGAGGTTGGTTGGTGGATAAATATTGGCCAAGACACGGGGGAGAACTCCTCTGCTCGTCTTCGAAACAGTGCCGTGGGATCTGCCCAAACAGCCTTGGTTTAACATCTCAATCGAAAGACGACTCCTCCAACGGTGCAGTGCTCCCTCAGTACTGCACTGCGAGTGTCAGCCTTCTGTACACCAATGTTTCACAACCCATCGCCTTTCATTTCTACATATCCCGACATCCATTGCTCCCAATTTACCATCTCAGCTGGAGAGATGGGGCATTTGACAATGGGTCTTGTCAAGTATCTTTAGAAGCCCAGGTGGGATGCTTTCATGTACCACATATCCCAGCGGATACATGAAAGAAAAAAGAAAGAACTTGCATATTGCATCCTTTCACTATCTCAGAACATCCCATAGCACTTTACAGCCAATGAATTACTTTTTGAAGTGCAGTCACTGTTGTAATGTGGGAAACGCAGCAGCCGATTTGCGCACAGCAAGATCCCACAGACAGCAATGTGATCATGACCAGATAATCTGATTTTTGGTTTAGTGATGTTAGTTGAGGGAAAACGTGCATTTCAACACAAGTGTTAACAAATCATCTTGCAGCTTGTCAACAGTTAAAATTATATGTTGTGTCCATTAAACCTTAGCGACTAAATCACTCAACCTCACTTCTCTGTTAAATGATTTAAAAGTCCGCAATTTTTGTTAAGGAATAATTCCAGCAGCTTACCTTAAACCTCTCTCAGTGTTTGAAAGCCCTCAGACCGCAGGTTGGATTCCAAGAGTAATAGTCGATTGATTTTTTTTTTCCCCCCAAATATTTCTTATTCCAAGAACAAGCCTCTTTCCTTTCTTTACTAATCCTGCTGTAAATCTCCTCATGCTCAAAGAGAATGCTAACACATCTGAAATGGAAGAGGTTAATATTGACCGGTCTCCTTGTTTTGTCAGGTTAGAAAGGAAAACTGAGCATTGGCGCAGAAATATTCGGCCAAGAAAATGCCACAACACTTGTAATTGAATATTTTAGAAGATACAAGTTTAAAGGGGGTGCAGGAACAGAGAGACCTGGGGATGGACTGACGCAAATCTTTGAAGGTGGCAGGACAAGTTGATAAAAAAAAAAGCATGTGAGATCCTTGGCTTTATAAATCGAGGCATAAGAGTACAAAAGCAAGGAAGTCATGCTAAGCCTTTATAAATCACCGCCTCAGCTGGCGTATTGTGTCCAATTCTGAGCACCACACTTTAGAAAGGATGTCAGGGCCTCAGAGAAGGTGCAGAGGAGATTTTCTTGAATGATTCCAGGGATGAGGGAATTCAGTTACGTGGAGAGACGAGAGAAACTGTATTTGATCTCACAGCAGAGAAGGTTAAGGGGAGAGTTAATAGAGGTTAAGGGGAGAGTTAATAGAGGTGTTCAAAATTTTGATAGAGTGAATAGGGAGAAACTGGGGAAATAATGGGGGAGTGGGACTAATTGGATAGCTCTTTCAAAGAGCCAGCACAGGCATGATGGGCCGAATGGCCTTCATCCGTGCTGTATGATTCTATGATATAGGAACATGGAGGACCAGAAACAGTGGACCACTGGCCATTCCACAATGCATATCATACTATCCCCCTGCCTTATTCAGGTGGATAATAAAGATCCCTTGGCCCCGTTTGATGAAGGACAGGGTCTTCCCCTGGTGTCCTGGCCAACATTTCCTCTCTCAATCATCATCAGCAAAAGCAATTTAACCGATCTTTTATCTCGGTGCTGTTTTACTGTGAGCAAAATGACTGCCACATAGCAACCATACTTCAAAGCAATTCATTGCACGTGAAGCCCATTTGAGATGTTTCAGAGAGTTGTGATGAAGCGTAATATAAATGTAAGTCGTCGTGTTGTTTTTAATATTGTGACACCAAGATCGCTTGGAATTGAACTGAGATCCGGTGTTCACCCCAAGAACTGTGTTTGATATCAAGGGTTCAGTCCATTGAGGGCCTGGGGTGGTGTAACGATTTCGACACTATCCTTCCACCTTTGGGGGCTTGGGGTCTGAACCCAGCCCAGATTGGCGGGATTTAAGCCTGTCTTACTGCTAGCATTAAGCAAAGAAAGTTGGTATCAGTTCAGCTCCTGGTGGTTGTGAATCCACAGCACAAAACTGATCACTGGTCAGCACTAATCAACACTAGATCGCCAATCAGAGTGAGAGAGGCCAAAAGAACAGCCAGTGCTGTAAATAGAATATATCACGCTGGGGCAGTCGGGGGTGCTATTTTGCAGCTGGAGCATAGATACATTAGGGATTTTAACCCTACCCACCAGGCAGAAACCGGGCGGGGGGGCAGTTAAACTCGCCCCAGTTACTTGTCAGTCCTGGTTCCTCAGGGAGCCGATAGGTTGGGATTTTCACCTGCTCTCCTGAGCAGGCAGCCAAGGACACCTTGTTCAAAGCTAGGGGGTCCTTTTTAACATATGCGCGTTGGGATGACGTCATCGGGACCCGACTGCAATTTTTATTGGCGGTCAAAGCGGGAAACAGTGACCAGTCTCCCATCAGGTCAACCCAATGAGGAAGAGGATTGGTCTGGAAAAGTCCCAAGAAGGTAGGGTTTTCAATTTTTTATTTTACTTTCCTCGTGGGGCCGGAATATATTCCTGCATTACAACAGTGACGACACTTCAAAAGTACTTCATTGGTTGTAAAGCGCCTTGGGGCATCCTGAGGTCATGTAAGACCCTATAGAAACACAAGTCTTTCTTTCTTTCCAGTGCAGTGTCATGAGAGGTGAGATGCAAACCCTGTCTGCACGTTTGGTGATTCAAGAACATTGACTATTCCAATGCTCTCCTGACCGGCCTGCCATCTTCCACCCTCCATAAACTTGAGCTCGTCCAAAACTCTGCTGCCCGCATCCTAGCTCGCACCAAGTCCCATTCACCCATCACCTCTGTGCTCGCTGACCTATATTGACTCCTGGTCTGGCAATGCCTTGATTTTAAAATTCTCATCCTTGTTTTCAAATCACTCCATGGCCTCATCCCTCCCTATTTCAGTGACCTCCTCCAGCCCTACAACCCTCCACTTGCGCATCCCCGATTTCCATCGCTCCACCATTGGCGGCCGTGCCTTCAGCTACCTAGGCCCTAAGCTCTGGAATTGCCTCCCTAAACCTCTCTGCCTTCTACCTCTCTCTCCTCCTTTAAGACGCTCCTTAAAACCTACCTCTTTAGCCAAGCTGTTGGTCACCTGTCCTAATATCTCCTTATGCAGCTCGGTGTCAAATTTTGTCTGATAACGCTCCTATGAATGTTAAAGGCGCTGTATAAATGCAAGCTGTTGTTGTTGTCGATGAGGAAGAATAGGAAGGGTATGGTAGCATAGTGGTTATGTTACTGGACCTCGTAATCTAGAGATATAAGTTCGAATCCCACCACGTAGCTGGGGAATTTAGTTAATTAAATAAATTCCGGAATAAAAAGCTAGTATCAGTAATGGTGACTATGAAACTACCAGATTGTCATAAAAACCCATCTGGTTCACTAATGCCCTTTAGGGAAGGAAACCTGCTGTCCTTACCCAGTCTGGACTATATGTGACTCCAGTCCCACAGCAATGAAGTTGATTCTTAACTGCCCTCTGAAATGGCCAAGCAAGCCACTCAGTTGTACAATAATCCTGGAACTACCTACCTAACAGCACTGTGAGAGAATCTTCACAACACAGACTGCAGCAGTTCAAGAAGGCGGCTCACCACCACCTTCTCAAGGGCAATTAGAGATGGGCAATAAATGCTGGCCTTGCCAGTGATGCCCACATCCAATGAATGAAAAAAAGTTATCCTGATGTGTTGACCAACATCCCTTGCTCAAGCAACATCATTAAATAGAATCATAGAATGGTTACAGCACAGAAGGAGGCCATTCAGCCCATCAAGCACACGACAGCTCTTTGTAAGAGCAATCCAGTTAGTCCCATAGCCCTGCAAATTTTTCCCTTTCAAATATTTATCCAATACCTGTTTTGAAGGCCACAATTGAATCTGCTTCCACCACCCTTTCAGGCAGTGCATTCCAGATCATAACTGCTCGCTGAGTAAAAAGGTTTTTCCTCATGTCGCCTTTGTTCCTATACTTAACCTGAGTGCTTGATTGCTGAACTGGGAAAATGCTCCATTCCCCTGACGCTAACACTGCTCGCCATCACAGACTGAGAAATTCACCGAACGTAGCTAAGTGGTTTTCTCTGACGTACCGAAAACACACCTCTTACTATAAGTTCTGGAACGATAGGGATTATAAGGACAGATCAGACTCCGTCACACGTTTTCGCTCGGGCTCAACCGCATTGTGTTTAATAAGATTAACAATAACACTAGTAAACAGTACAACCCTGGCTTGTCCAATAAGCCCTACTGTGCTAAATTACCACGGCCTAATAAACTAACACAGAACTCCCCCCAGCACTAAAACCCTCTAAGGTTTGGTTGGGACTTACAATCACCCCCTCACACAGCTAAGTGGTCTTGTGGATGTGTAGGCGCAGGCAATATGCTCACCCCGATTGCCCATTGTTGCTTGAAGTTTCTTCCTGCACGTCTCGCTCCTGGTTCCGTACCACCGACGCAGTATCCAAGTTCCAGTTTGAGTCGAGGTCCGTTGATGAGGGATGAAGAGCAGCGCTCAGCTTCTGGCGGTGTTCCGTTGAATCGAGCCGAGCCCCACTCGGGAGACTCGCTATAGATTGATGCCAAGGAAAAGAGAGAAGAGAGCTGAGCCAGGAACCATTGCCAAACGGCTCCTTATATTCCCAAAACCCATCACCTTTTCTCTCGCCAATACTGTTAGATGTATTGACTCAGGTGATCTGTCTGGACTCCTCCCCCCGTGGCCAGGAGTGACTCATAACCTTTGAAATCTTTGTGAAAAATGCTATTTTGTTTTCCCGCTCCCAGGCCTTGCACCTGGAGAGACAATGGGTGCTGATTACTGGGTGTCTGTCGTTTCCTGAGTTGATGGCCCCCATTAGCAGGTAATGGGTTTTGATCTCAAACCGGTCTTCTCTCCTGGAAGACAATAGCCCGACCATCCCCTGCCTTCCACCAGTTTCGGTTGGGACTGAGTGTCTCTGAGTTACCTCTCGGGTGCTTGTTCTAGTAATCATGTTAAATGGTTGTAAACAATTTTACAACACCAAGTTATAAAGTTACAACAAAGTTTCCAACATCGTTCACCTGAGGAAGGAGGAAGCCTCCGAAAGCTTGTGAATTTAAAATAAAATTGCTGGACTATAACTTGGTGTTGTAAAATTGTTTACAATTGTAAACCCCAGTCCATCACCGGCATCTCCACATCATGTTAAATAGTGATGACGTCAATCGGCCTGGGTTCCCTTCACCCAATCTGTCAGTGTGAAATGTACGTTTGCATATGAATGCACCTTGGTCAGGTTAGCCTGGCTCGAAACTCCTGCCAGTCAATCCAATTCCCTCAGGCACTCCCACAAGCTTGCCAAACAGTACAGTTCTTTCTTGGGGATATTGGATTTAAAATATGATTCATAAAAATGACCAGAACGCTGATGCTACATAACATTTACAGAACATAAAGTGGGCAAAAAATGTTAAAAATAGTTAAAGGAGAAAGGTGACATAATGGAAGGATTGTCCCATCATGTTTGGTCGTTCTTGGAGGGTTTCCTCTGATAAAACTTCTTGGAATGAATTTGGCTTCTGAGAAAGAAACAAATTAAAAAACAAACAATATGCGAAAGCCTGTAGTTTATGCTATTGGATGCAAACAGACTCTCTGTAATGATAAGTGACTCTGGAGCTTATAAAAATCTATAACACGGAGAGCAGCAGCCAGCTGGCAGTAACATCCGAGGCTGCGACACACTCAAAGTATTTCCTCGCTTCTGTTGTTTACAAGAGTCGTTTTTCTCCTTGACTGCCTGTCCCACTGTGTCCCATTCCTGCCCCCACCCCCCACCAAAGTTTACTCGGCTTTGCTCCTCAATGCTCTGACTGTCGCTTTGGGCTCAGGTTCCACAGATACCAAGGGCTTGGCAGGGAGTGGAGGGCTGGGCATAGAGCTGGTAATGCAGATTTCCCAGCGTGTCATATGGTTTCCTGAGCCCGTGTGGATCTGGAGACGATTGGTTCGAAGTCCTTCCCCTCAACGGACTCGATGGGCCGAATGGCCTCCTTCCGTTGTAACCTTTCTATGATTCTAACTCAGTTTGCAATGGAGCTGATCTACTTTCTAGGGAAATATCACAGACGTTCCTGATAAAACTGATTTTCTCCGCTTAAAAAGGGTAAAATAAATAAGACTTGCATTTATATAGCACCTTTTACAACCTCAGGATGTCCGCAAGCACTTTACAGCCAATTGAGTATTTTTTGAAGTGTAGTCACTGTTGTAATGTAAGAAATTTGCGCATAGCAAGGTCTCATAAACAGTAATGATAATGACCAGATATTTTTTTTCAAGTGATGTTTTTTGAGGGATAAGTACTGACCAGGACATTGGGGAGAACTGCTCTGTTCTTCTTCGAAATAGTGCTGTGGGATCTCTTGCGTCCACCTGAGAGGACAGACGGGGCCTCGGATTAACGTCTCATCCGAAAGTTGGAATAAACCACTCCATTATCTTTGTATCGTGCAATGACCAGGATTGTAGAAGACGAACTAGATGAACCTTGGTCCTTTTTTGTCTAGTAATTGCTACGCTCCTGCATTCCTATGGTAAAGCAAGCAGCTTTTAAGAACGTGGCCAAGGAGCGGGATTGGGAGGGAGTTGAGGTCAGTATGGAGTGGAGGTGAGGCAAAGGGCTTTGGCCCCTGGAAGCAAAATGACAGTTCTTGGAAGCAATTGAGGGAGGCAAGGCCTCGGGAGTACTGAAAGGGGAATGGGGGCTTAAGTTGGGAGGGATCAGAAGATGGTTTTGGGGGGTGGGGGGGGAAGGAAGTGTCTGAAGATGCGTGGGGAGTGAGGAGGCTGCCTCGGAATTAAATTCTGACAAGTAATGGATTCCACATTAGAATTATGAGGTGAATTTTTGGATTACGCACTCACAATTAGGGAGTTTTGCCCACAGGGAGCATCTATCGAGAAATTGCACGCGCATGCAGGGACTAAAAAACGCTGTGAGGTTCAGTCATGAGTCGTTTGGAGAAAGTGAACACTCCCTCCCACCTGTGCTCTTGATGTATTTATAATTTACTGGACAACAACGGACCATGAGCCACATTCACAAGTCTAAATTAGGCCCTGTCAGCCGTGAATCAATATCTCATAAGTAGATGCTGTATAGCATAACTGCAGCTTGTGAAGAGATTTTGCATGCAGTTTTATCTATTAATGAGAATTAAATTCAATTCACATGAAGAGTCCTTGCTGAGAAACTCTTCATTTACCATTTGAATGCAAATCAAACAGTACCATTAAAATGAGCCTTGTTCATGTCTTCAGCTCTGCTCAATTTCTGCAAAATTCTATTATGCACGAGCAGAGAATTAAAATGCTTCAGCATGTTAATATTGAGATAGGTTTACCTCAGGGACTCACTCAGTGACTAAACAGTGAGAGGTCTAAACCAATGTCTTGTGTTCTACCCTCAATAGCCTCCAGATATCTCCCCCTCACCACCTCCTCATCACGTGCCATTTAATTTTGAGCCATAGGTCAATAGGCAAACAGGGATGCCTTCATTGTCGCTGCCCTTTGAACGGGGAGAGCATGTTGGAGAATTGGTCAAACAAGGACACAAGTGAAGGCGAAAATATTTCTGATCATTTGACATGGAAAGGTGTGTGTGTGTGTGTGTGTGTGGTGATGAGATCCCAGAAGTGGAGAGATTCAATGTTTGCTTAACTTAGAGTCATAGAGTCATAGAGTTATACAGCACGGATAGAGGCCCTTTGGCCCATCGTGTCCGCGCCGGCCATCAAGCCCTGTCTAATCTAATCCCATATTCCAGCATTTGGTCCGTAGCCTTGTATGCTATGGCATTTCAAGTGCTCATCCAAATGCTTCTTGAATGTTGTGAGGGTTCCTGCCTCCACAACCCTTTCAGGCAGTGAGTTCCAGACTCCAACCACCTTCTGGGTGAAAAAGTTCTTTCTCAAATCCCCTCTAAACCTCCCGCCTTTTACCTTGAATCTATGTCCCCTTGTTATAGTACCCTCAACGAAGGGAAAAAGCTCCTTAGTATCCATCCTATCTGTGCCCCTCATAATTTTGTACACCTCAATCATGTCCCCCCTCAGCCTCCTCTGCTCCAAGGAAAACAAACCCAATCTTCCCAGTCTCTCTTCATAGCTGAAGCGCTCCAGCCCTGGTAACATCCTGGTGAATCTCCTCTGCACCCTCTCCAATGCGATCACATCCTTCCTGTAGTGTGGCGACCAGAACTGCACACAGTACTCCAGCTGTGGCCTAACCAGTGTTTTATACAGCTCCATCATAACCTCCTTGCTCTTATATTCTATGCCTCGGCTAATAAAGGCAAGTATCCCATATGCCTTCTTTACCACCTTATCTACCTGTTCCGCCACCTTCAGGGATCTGTGAACTTGCACACCAAGATCCCTCTGACCCTCTGTCTTGCCTAGGGTCCTCCCATTCATTGTGTATTCCCTTGCCTTGTTAGTCCCTCCAAAGTGCATCACCTCGCACTTTTCCGGGTTAAATTCCATTTGCCACTGTTCCGCCCATCTGACCAACCCATCTATATTGTCCTGCAGACTGAGGCTATCCTCCTCGCTATTTACCACCCTACCAATTTTTGTATCATCAGTGAACTTACTGATCATACCTTTTACATTCATATCCAAGTCATTAATGTAGACCACAAACAGCAAGGGACCCAGCACCCATCCCTGTGG